>NW_024420442.1:4438875-4533758 GCF_014898765.1 Herpailurus yagouaroundi | reverse complement strand
CATATCACACAAATGGCATTAGAAGGAAATATTATTACCCTTGTTATTTGGTAAGAAAATTGAGACTCAAAGAGGTAAGTTGACTCCATCTAGCTAGCAACTGACATTTGCACTAACAGTGGGTCAAAGGACAGAGAAAAATTTGAGAGAAGGGATCTAGAAAGATCTTGAACACTGCGGTGCAGGCTAGGGTGAGACCCAGGGTGGGGGGCACTAAGTACCCAGAGAATACAGAGTAGCTGAGCTTCAGGCAGAAAGGGAGGTAGATGTGTAGGTGAAGAAGACAAACTTTTCCCACTCCAGAACTCTGCAGAAGATAGACTCTGCCAGTGGCCTTAGAGTATGCAGATCCACACTCAAGGATCTTTTAAAAAACACAGCATAGCATTGGGTCTGTCAGTGTCCAAAAATAAACTAAAGTAACACAAATCTGAGAAGTAAGCAACCCGGGTTCTGGTGCTGGCTCCACTAATTACTAGCTGCATGATCATTTGTGCATTTTTCCATCTATCTCTTTGAACTTTGGCAAAAGAAGAGCGGCCATAGAGAATGAAAAAGACCACAGGACTTGTGACCAGAAGACCAAGTCTTCAAGATTCAACAAAGCATTCAGTATATGCTGTGCACTGATCTCATCTTTGGGGATATAGACATGAACAGGACAGGTAAGACCCCTATTAATATTTAGTTTGCATTCTAGTGGCAGTGAACACAGAGGATGATCAACCAAATAAGCAAACAATGTGAATGATATGTGCTATGCAAAAAATAGATTCTGACTACAAAAATGTGGGGCAAGTGACTTTCCTTCTGCACCTCAATCTCTGGTCTTTAAAAAAATGCTAACACCTCAGGCCAGGACTACTGCACAGATTTGCTGTAAGGATCAAATGAAAGAATGGACTCAAAAGCTAATTGTGTAATGCAAATTGTTTACACAATCTTTACCAGAAAGGAAGGAGAAATCTTCTGACCACTTCACTGCTGGGAGCCAGCAAAGAAACTGAGCATGCCAGAGATTCTGTTGTTTCCAAAGACAAGATATAAAAGGGCATGCTCACTAACAACATATAAAAGGATACCAATCAATATAGACCACAATGTTCTCCTCTGTGGGTAACTAGAAAGGAGTGTTAGAAGAAAATGAGTTGAGACTCAAGCTAAATCAGAGAAAATTCTCACTTCACATATTTGAGGGTTTTTGTTTTGTTTTGTTTTTGTTCATTATGTGTGTTTCTTCTTTAACTTAGAAACAACATTTAATTTGACCTTCAAAAGTTAATTACAACTGGCAACAGCTTTTCTCAGATACTTCTCTCAGGTTCAAGAGAGGGGAGGAATTTAGCCCTTGATGAAAAACACACACATACACACACAACACTCCAGGGGAGGGGAGGATAACCTTAAATAGTAATAACATTCCACAGCTACATGATTGGATAAAACTTCCAAGCTGGCTGTTCTTCCAGATGCTTGCTTCAGAAGGATGTAACAGCTCATAGCTTTATATTTACACACTTGAAACAAAGCTTCTGTTTCATTCATAGACTCTCTGAGGCTCCTACAACACCACATCACCTTCTGTCATGGCACTCGGTAGTCCTCTCATCCAGTCTGCAGCTGCCTCCCAAGCAGTGGGGTGGGAGACCATGAAGTTGATTCCTTTACTCTCATAAGCCACCACATTTTTGGTGCTGTCAAGGTACTTTTTTTTAATAGCCCATTCTAAGTGGATACTGAAACCCCAACCTGGCCATTGTGATGTTCAACAAGTGTTCCCACATTATGCTGAGACTTAATAATTCACAACTGGTGCCAGAACTCACAGAGGGCCACATTGTCCACCCCCCCCCCCCAACCTTGCTTTTTCCTGGCTAGAGCTAAGAGCTCCAGATTGCAGGGCTTCTAGTCCAGAGGGTCTACATCAGGCTTTACCACTGGCTTGGCACTGGTTGAGAGTGCTGTGACTCCACGCCTGGGGTTCCTGCAAACAGAAACTCCCATAATCACGCTCACTGGCCACAGCCATATTAACTCAACAAATTTAGTTTTTGTTGCTGGAATTCATAGGACATGCAAAAGCTAAACTTGAGACAACATCAGTAAGTGGCCTCACAGCCTTCAATTCAAATAAATTATTATGCAAACCCTAAAATTGAGTATTGTATACCACTGGCAGAAACAGAACTGAGCATAGGTAAAAGGACACCCAGGCAAGAGAGTCTAGGTGTATAGATGGAAGCTGGCATTATAGGCCCATGCTTTGTAAGTGAAGTTATAACCCACAGTTCAGAAGAGAGGGAGAGAGAGAACACCAAAAACAAACTCTTAGGCCTACTTTACCAGAACAGTACTGGTCAGCAGCTTAGCAATGTGCTAGAAGACAAGTTATTTAAGTCTTATTTATCTCACTTCCACAAGTAACTTCCTACAGCACGGGTTCTAAACTTTGGTTGCACATTACAATCACTTGGTATGTTTTAAAAGAAGCCCATTCTCATTCTCAGAGACTTGAATTTAATTACTCTACAGCATCTCAAGGTGGTGTTATCATTATAGCACACAGAGGGGATTCTAATGTATAGCCAGCTTGAGAACAAATGGGTCTACAATGGGTTTGAATGGCCACCATAGATATGAATAGCATTCCTCACTACCTGTGTTCCATCAGCCCTTCCAAGTACTAGTGGTGCTCAATAGATCACAAGTGAGAAGATGTAAAACCAGGAGCATTTCATGAACACCCATCAGAAGTCCCTCAACCTCTGTCCTCTGCTCCTCGGTGACCCACCCCACTGCACACAGTTTATACCTCTGTCAAAACATGCATCCCACATGTCATTCATGACTAGGAGATAAATACAGTATTTCTCCACCCAGGAACAGGGAATGTGGCTTAGCTGTCCCTGTCTCTCACCACATGCCAAAAGAGATCCTATGTAATAAGTACTTTCAGAGTCGGTGTTCACTGAATAATTTCATCCCAGCTGGAGCCAAATAATACCTTGTGGATGAGAGGGTGGGGCAAGAGGGAAAGGGGGGAGGACAGGGAAAGAATACGAACAAAGAAAGTGGAAGAGAAGGGAAAATGAAGGCATAAAAATGGTTACCAAACAGAAGCAAAGTCACCACAAAGAATTTTCAGAGCTGGAAAAGCCCTCATAAATCACCTAATCTAGTTTCTAAAATAATGGCTTTTAGGGCCACCTGAGTGGCTCAGTTGGTTAAGCATCCAAATCTTGATTTCAGTTCAGGTCATGATCTCACAGTTCATGATACTGACCCCAAGTCTGGCTCCTCCATGCTGACAGCACAGAGCTTGCTTGGGATTCTCTCTCTCCCTCTCTATCTGAGCCTTCCCTGCTCATACACGCGAGTGTTGGCTCGCTCTCTCTCTCTCTCTCTCCATCTCCCTCTTTCTCCCTCGATAAACACTGAAAAATTATAATGATCTTTAAGCTATATAGACCCTTTGAGTTACTTCTTAATACCAAGATTCCTTGGCCTCATCTGAACTTACAGACTCAAAAATAAATAAACAAACAAACTTACAGACTCAAAGGATAAAGAAATGAACGATGACCAAAAATATGAACTTTTAACATACTCCTTTGCATGGTTCTTATACGCCTTCAAATTTGAGAATCCTAGTTTAAATTCACTCATTTTTCAAAAAGGAAAACATGACCATAGAGGAACAAAGGAATTTTCTGAAGGTCATAATGCTCATTAGTGGCAGAAACGGAACTTCAAAACACAGCTTTCCAACTCACAGTCTAGTGCTATTTCTACTATTCCATGCAGGTCCTGTCAGGGCTAAGAAATATGAACACTAAGACCTATTCTTATTCCAGAAAAAGTCCCTATTCGGTGTCACATTTCCTCAAATATCCTATGCCTGTTTGCCGAAATACACATCTAATTAAAAGCAAAAACAGTGGGACACATGGGTGGCTCAGTCAGTTGAGCCTTGGAGTCTTGATTTCAACTCAGGTCATGATCTCACAGTATCTGAGTTCGTGCCCTATGCTGACAGTGCAGAGCCTGCTTGGGATTCTCTCCCTGTCCCTACCCTACTTGCACACTCTTAAAATAAACAGACATTAAAAAAAAATAAAACACAACAGTAACAAAAACCTCCATGCAAAGGCAGCCATGACGAATAATGTTGCTAAGTGTTGCCCTTCCCAGGACTATATACACAATAAGCGAAATTCTCAAAAGCAGCCATAACCCAACCACCCAAGTCATGACTCACAATTGACAACAATGTAGGCATCAAATGAACCACAGTGGAGACGTTTGGGGAGCAGGAAGTTTTCTTTCATGGTTTCCTCTGTTATGCATAAAGTCACTACTGATTAGCAATACTTTTACAGGTGCCAGTTTAAAGACATCAATTTTTCTGTCATTATTATCTCCTGGGGGATTCTATGGATCACATAACCAACATCTTCTTCAGAAGGATTGTGGACTTCTCTCTGGACAACTCAGAAGGAGTTTTTCCGTTGCCTTTCCTGAAGTGGCCATCTGCTACCGAGAAGGCATTTCTAACTAGATTTATGGCTCTGGAACGTGGGATTGATCCATCCAGCTGATTACAATTTTATATTATGCAAGATTGGATGCCTTTAGGGCCCAGTTGGCCCAAGAATTTCTAATTGGCCCAGCAGATATATCTGCTGAGAATGACACTCCATTACCTGCTGGAGCACACGTATATGAATAACCTTCATGCATTGACATAAACCGGGAATCAAGGACAGGCTATGGCATTTGGATACATTGAAAAACATGCACTACTTGAGATAATGTTCAGAGACCATACCAAAGAGTCAGAACTTCAGAAGCACATATCCACCTCTACTCAACTTGTGACCATTGCAGTGTAACATTCCAACAACCTAAAGAAACACAGTTTGGGGGTACCTGGGAAGCTCAGTTGGTTAAGCATATGACTCTTGATTTCAGCTCAGGTCATGATCTCACAGTTTGTGAGATCAAGCCCCACAGTGGGCTCTGCACTGACAGCACAGAGACTGCTTGGGATTCTCTCTCCATCTCTCTCTGCCCCTCCCCTGCTCACACTCGCTTATTCTCAAAATAAACAATTTTAAAAAAAGAAAAAAACCCACAATTTTGTAACCATTCAAAAGACTAAAATCCATGAAATAAAATATGTAACTTGGGGCACCTGGATGGCTCAGTTGGTTAAGCATCCGACTCGATCTTGGCTCAGATCATGATCTCACAATTTGTGGGATCAAGCCCCGCGTCCGGGTCTGTGCCGATGGCATGGAGCCTGCTTGGGATCCTCTCTCCCTCACTCTCTGCCCCTCCCCTGCTCACACTCTCTCTCCCTCTCTCTCTCTCTCTCAAAATAAACATTTAAAAATATGTTACATAAATCAGCTATATAATTGTGAAACATAAATTCTACTTCTATATGTTCTTTATACAAACATCACAAAATTTTTGTTATGCTTCAAATTAGAAAAAAAAAAAAAAAAACCTGAGTATCACATTATGGAAAAGCCTATTACCAAGACATAACATACACCCAAACTGTATTTTGGAGAGTACAACCTCTGTTCAAAGGTGTGTTGTCCTCTAGCTGGCAAAGTGGATTTATTAAGCACTTAAGTACATGAAGAAGTAAAAGTCTGGGCACTTAGCCAAGAGCTATTTATAAATTACTTTGGAAGACATAATGTATAGAATAAAATCATATGAAAGAAAGCACTCACCATAACAGTGTGACATTTGGCAAGACTCAACTGTATATTTATTATTATGTTTCATGTATCTATGAGTCTGTTTCTGTTTTGTTCATTTGTTTTGATTTTCAGATTCCACATATTAAGTGAAATCATACCATACTTGTCCTTCTCTGACTTACTTCACTTAGCATAATACAGCTGAGGTTTATCTATATTATCACAAATGGCCAGATTTCATTCTTTTTTGTAGCTGAGTAATATTCCATGGTGTATACATATATACCACCTCACACACATATACACACACAACATATCTTCTTCATTCATGCACCTATCGAATGATGCTAACATTACTTTCATCTATTGGCTATTATAAATTATCCTTCGACAAACATAGGGGTACATATATCACTTTGAATTAGTATTTGCATTTTCTTGAGATAAATACCCAAAACTGAATTCAATGGATCATACATTCTCTTTTGAATTTTTTTAGGAACCTCCATACAGTTGCCCAAGGTAGCTGCACAAATTTACAGTCCTACTAGCAGTGTGTAAAGCTTACCTTTACTCCTCACATCTTCACCAACACTTGTTATTTCTTGTCTTTTTGATACTAGCCATTCTGACAGGTGTAAGGTGAGATCTCATTGTGATTTTGATTTGCATTATCCTGATGACTGGTGATGTTGAACATCATTCCATCTATCTGCTGTCCATCTGGTCTTCTTTAAAAAAATATCTATTTAAGGCCTTTACCCACTTTCTGATTGAGTTGTTGGTTCTTTCGATATTAAGTTGTATATGTTTTTATATATTTTGGATACTAACCTTTTATCAGATATATCATTTGCAAATCACTTCTCCCATTGACTAGGCTGCCTTTGCATTTTCTTTATTTCCTTCACTGTGCAAAATCTTTTTAGTTTGATGTAATCCCATTTGCTTATATTAGCTTTTGTTGTCCTTGCCTATGGAAAATGGTCTAAGAAATTATTGCTAAGACCAATATAATAAGCTTACTGCTTATGTTCTCTTCTAGGTGTTTTATGGTCTCAGGTCATACATTCAAGACTGTAATCCACATAGAATTTATGGTATGGTTTCAGATCTTACACTCAAGACTTCAATCAATTTTCAGTTTTTTTAATGTTTATTTATTTTTGAGAGAGAGAGAGAGAGACAGAGACAGAGAAAGACAGAGAGAGAGAGAGTGCAAGCAGAGAAGGGGCAGAAAGATTGGGAGACACAATATCCGAGGCAGGCTTCAGGTTCTGAGCTGTCAGCACAGAGCCTGACATGGGGCTCAAACCCACAAACTGTGAGATCATGACCCAAGCTAAAGTCCAACACCCAACCAACTGAGCCACCCAGGTGCCCCTCAAGACTTTAATCAAAATTTTCAATTTATTTTTGTATATAAGATATTCTATTTTCATTCTTTTGCATGTAGCAGTATACTTTTCCCAACACTATTTACTGAAAAGTCTCTTTTCCTCATTGTATATTCTTGCCTCTTTGTCACAGATTAATTGACCATATATGTGTGTGTGGATTTACTTCTAGGTATCTTATTCTACTCCATTCATTTATGTATCTGTTTTCTAGCCATCACCATACTTTTTTAATACAGCTTTGTAGTATAATTTGAAATCAAGGAAAATGATACCTCCAAACTTTGTTATTCCTTCTCAAGATAGCTTTGGCTATTCAGGGTCTGTTGTGTATCTACACAAATCATAACTTCGTACAACTTCATTGTAGTTCTATGAAAAATGCCATTGGTATTTTGATGGGAATTGCATTTAAACTATAGATTGCTCTGCATAGTATGAATGGACATTTTTACAATAAATATCAATTCTTCCAATCCACGAACACAACATATCTTTCCATTTATTTCTGTTGTCTCCAATATTTTTAATCAATCCTTTATAATTTTCAGAGTAAAAATCCTTCACCTCTTTCATTTAATTTATTCCTGGGTATTTTATTCCTTTTGATATAATTGTAAATGGTACTATTTTCTTAATTTCTTTCTGACAGCTTATTATTAGTATATAGAAATGCAATTGATTTCTGTATGCTAATTTTGTATCCTGAGACTTTACTCTATTCATTTGTTCTATTAGTTTTTGGTGGAATCTTTATAGAGTTTTCTATATATAGTATTATGTCATCTGTCATTATTTTTTATTTAGATGCCTTTTATTTCTTTTTCATGCCTAATTACTGTGGAGAGGACTTCCAAAATATGTTGAATAAAAGTGAGTGGGCATCCTTGTTCCTGATCTTACAGGAAAAGCATTTGGTTTTCACCACTGAGTATTATGTTAGCTGTGGGCCACACTGGCTTTTAATGGTGCCTGAAATTTCCATCATTAGTAAAACATTAAGACAATGACTCTCATCCTTTTTGAGGGCAATGGACATAGTGAAATATTTATGAGGAAAAGGCACAATATAATCTGTTGAAAAAAAATACATCTGGTAATGATTAAGAGCATGAGCTCTGGAATATGGCTGCCTGAGTTAATAATACCTGTGAATCTATGTTACTTCCTAGCTGTATGGATTCCATTCAATCTGTTCCAGGCAAGCTTCTACCCTCATCAACTCACAACACTGCCCTTGTCAAGGTCAAGTATGATCCATATGTTGCTAAACCAATGGGAAATTGTCAGCCCCCACCTTATTGAATATCAGTAGTATTTACCATTTATCTCTCCAACTTGAAATATATTCTTTACCTGGATTTCAGAGCAACCCACTCTTGTGGTTTTCCTCATTCCTCACTGATTTCTCCTTCTTACTTTGTTTGGCTCTCCTTCCTCTTCCCAATGTCTATATGCTTAAATGCCCCAGGACTCAGTTCTGAACTTTCTTCTCCTCTCTTTCTATATATACTCATCCTTGCTGACCTCCTGCAGTCTCCTCCCATTGAATCACTTATACCTCCTAAATTTATAATTCTACCCAGTGCACCTCCCCTGAACTCCATATGTATATATGCAACCACTTCCATAATACCTCCCACTTCACTGCCTGATAGGCCTCTAAAACCTAACACATCCAAAACCAAACTGTGGCTCTTCCTTCTCAAACCTGTTCATCCCACCATCACTTCCATTTCAGGTTTTGGAAATTTCCAGCTGCTGAGGCCACAAACTTTGATGTCATGTTTGACTCCTATTTTCTTTCATATCCCAATCCCTTTAAGTAGCAAATCCCACTAGTCCATTTTAATAATCTCTCCAAAATTCAACCACTTCTCAAGACCTATACCATCACCACCCTGGTCTAAGCCACCATCATATCTTACAAGAATATTTATGCTAGCCTCAAACTGACCTACCAGCTTTTGTCATTGACCCCTCATAGTCAGTTCTCAACACAGCAGCCTGGGTTGCTATTAAAATGGACAGATTGGGGTACCTGGGTGGCTCAGTCGGTTAAGCGTCCAACTCTTGATCTCAGCTCAGGTCATGATCTCGGCCAGGTCATGATCTCATGGTTTGTGAGACAGAGTCCCACATAGGGCTTTGCACTGACAGCATGGAGCCTGCTTAGGATTCTCTCTCTCCCTTTCCCTCTCTGTTCTTCCCCCGCTTGTGTGTGCTCTCTCTCTCCCTCTCTCAAAATAAATAAATCAACTTTAAAAAAACATAAAATGTATATCAGATCATATCCCTCATCAGCTCAAAACCCTCCTATGATTTTCTCATGCAGGCAAAAGCTAAAATCTTTACAATAGCCTACTAAGGTCCCTCTTACATCACTGCTATCTCTCTGACTTTATCTCCCACTACTCCCCATTTAACTCTCTCCATGCTAACTATAGTGACCCCTTGCTCTTTCTTGAATAAACTAAGCAAAATTCCACCTGAGCTTCTTTGTGCTTTTTGTTCACTCTACCTGGAAAATTCTTACTATACTTATCTATATAGTTCCTTCCCTTGACTACTGCAGGTTTGGCTCAAGTATAATTATCAATAAGGCCTAGCCTACTCCAATTTAATACTGTAACCACAGCCTCCATCCAAGGCTTTGATATACCTTCCCTCAACTATTTTCCTCCAACATACAGTAGATTTGATTTTTCAGTTTATTGTCTAACTCCAGATGTATACCTTAAGCTAAATTAGGACATGAACTATCATCTGCTTTGTTTGATATCATATCCCCAGTACCTAGAATTGCTCCTGGAAGTTAGAAAGTGCACAGGACATATTTGGTGAATGAGTCAATAGTCTTAGGTAAGTTATATAAACTCTCTATGTCATAGTTCACTCATCTGTAAAGTGAGGAGATCACTGCTACCTACCTCATCAAATTGCAGTAAGGATTAAATGAATGAATACATGTAAGACACTGCAAAGTAACTAAACACGATAAGCACTCAATAGTTGAAGTCATTATTACTCTTATTCACTAAGAGGATATGAATAAGTATAAAAAAGGAGGAAGGAAAGACATGGACCAGGAACTTTGAAATCCAGACCGCTGGTGTCCAGTGACTGGAGTGGGGTAGGATGGAAGGGAACACAGTGCAAGCAAGTCCTCATTGGAAACTTTATAAAATGTATGGTATTCATACAAAACAAGAACGTGTGATTGAGGATGTGGTACAATCTGCCTTAAGTTGGGCCTCAGTCTATCCATGGGCTCACTTTTCCTTTCGGCTACTAGCAGCAAAAAGTTCCTGATTAAGTAACCCTGGTTGTTCCTACGGCTTATATGATGCTGACACCCAGAAAACAAGAAAAGAGTTTGTTCTAGCTCTCTATAAACCAAAAAGGAAATGCAACAGGATAATTCACAAATAGAGATGGGGAAATTTTCCATAACGAAACAAGTCATAATTTTCAAATAGCAAAAAGTCACTAGAGGCCAGGAGTAGCAAAATTGTAAGAATTTAGAAACATGTGAATGATAGCCTTTTTGAAGTATTCTGCCTTACTTAAGGTCAGAGTTTAAATAAAGTCTCAAATTAAGCTTTGCAGATTTTGAGAGTGCTCGTTTAGAGTTTGGCTATTTTCTTCCTGCCTTATTATGCTGGGAAAGGGGCCATGGGCAGTTCTCTTTCAGCACCTGAAAACATTTCTATAAAAAATTCATCAACCATTAATTTGTTTCGATGACACATTTAGATTTTCAATTCCAAGGCTGCACCTGCTGCCGTCGTGTGAAGAAAACACTTTCAGGTGATTTCACTCTGCCTGCTAAAGGGCACACATGACCTCAGCTAACCACTGAGACACTTCATCACAATTTTAAAAGGAGTAGAGTGTTTGGAAAGAATACACAATGGTGAACACATTTGGGTATCAGGAAAGTCCCCTCTGAGGGGAGAGGAAATGGGTCCCCAGGTAAGCAACCAAGAACCCTAGATGCTGAGGTTGAAGGAAAACTGGAATTGACAGTGGAGGAGGGAAATGAGGAGTACCAGTTGCAGCCCTGAGATCATCTGCAGTTGTGGAAGCTGTATTTTTACCAATAACCTTCCCTTTCTAAGTTCCCTCCAGGAAGAGAGGGCTATAGATTCCTGAAAAAAATGCAACCAAAACACATTTGAAGAATTGGAAATAAGACAAGGGGTAGACACTGTGATGCACTCCAATGAAATAGCAATCGTTCTCCTTGACGAAGCAGCTTTGCATACAGCTATTAGCCCCTTCAGAGATTACCTCAACTGTGGAGAGCCATCTTGTCCACAGTCAGGATCCTTCTTAGGGCATCCTACATGCAAAAACTGATGGATTAAGGGGTAATGGTAACCTGGCCATTCTGGCCCAACTCTGGAAAATTCTGAAGGACCTTTTTTAGCTCCAGATTTCCCTGTGCAGTTAACTGAGGCTACTGCTGAACTATAGCTCAAATTCTCCCTCTGTCCATTCCTACTTCCTTCCTTTCCCTTCCATGGGTGTTGATGCAAAGGGTACTCCTAAATAAGCAAACTATAGTCTAAATGCCATATCAGAGTCTGCATCCAAGGGAACCAAGCCATGACAGCATAGGCAATACTATAAGAAATGCCCAGTGCATTTTACTTCATTAAACATTCATTCTGTTAATATTCATAGAAGACCTACTGTATACCAAGCACTTTTTAGGGATCAGGGATGCACTACTGAACAGATAGACAAAGTTCCTGGTTTCAAGGAACTAAATTGATTTGGAGGTGTGGCTAATTTAGATTGCATGGTCACAAATGGGTTCAAAAAGAAAGTGACATAAGAGATGGCCTGACATACACACATGTACAGTTAAGAGCATTCTAGGCCGAGGGAAGCACGAGTGCAAAGGTCTTACTGTGCAAATGAACTGGGCATGTCCTTGAAACTGAATGAAGGTCACTGTAGCTGGATATGAGAGAAAAGTAGTAAAAGATGAAGGTGGAGAGGTGTCCAGGGGCCAAATTATGGTAAGGAGTTTCTGTTTCATTCTATGTATATTTGGAAATTGTTAGAGTTTTTCAAGCAGGGCAGTGACATTATCAGATTTATATGCAGAAAATAGAACCCCAGCTACTGTGAAGAAAGATCAATTATAAAAAAGAATAAAAGTGGGGTGCCTGGGTGGCTCAGTCGGTGAAGCGGCCGACTTTGGCTCAGGTCATGATCTCGCGGTCCGTGAGTTTGAGCCCCGCGTTGGGCTCTGTGCTGACAGCTCAGAGCCTGGAGCCTGTTTCAGATTCTGTGTCTCCCTCTCTCTGACCCTCCCCCGTTCATGCTCTGTCTCTCTCTGTCTCAAAAATAAATAAACGTTAAAAAAAAAGTTTAAAAAAAAAAGAACAAAAGTGAGAAAATCAACTGGAAGGCTATTGCAGAAGTCCAATGTTAGGGAGAATGGTGGCTTGGCCCGGGTGGCAAGAACAGAGGTGAAGAAAGGAACCTGGATTCCAGATATATTTTAGAGCTACAACCACCAAGCTTGCTGGATGAACTGGATATAAGGAATGAGGTAGAGAAGGTTTAGAGAAGATTCTGGAGCTATGACTTCAGATGCTGAAGTATAGCTCATTTTTTTTAACATCCACTTGGAACACATATTGAGCACCTTCTATGCATCAGACACTACGCTGAGTACAGAAGACGTCAAATCGATGAATCATGTGATCATGTGTGGCCCCCAAATTCAAAGAGTTCAGACACAAAATATAGGATACATCTATATGGTTAATAAAGTGATGACAGCGTTTTGCAAAGGTCAAAGAAATACAATCTTTTATTGTTTTTTACTTGCCTCATGCATACTCATCTTGTTCCTCTAACACACACGTGCACTTGCAACGCAGCTAGGCAATTATTTGGTGCAAAAGAAATACGTGTTGACTGCTAGTTAATCTAGCTGCTCTCCCCAGGATATTTATGCATGCCTCACTCTTTGAAGAAATGAAGTAATTAACTGTTTTATACTTTCCATGAAATGGTTTCAGAATCTCAGTCCCAAATTTATGTTCTAAAAGTGGGGGAAATGGATTGTTTTGCCTTAATTGACTCATGAGAGTCTATGCAGAAAAAAAAAAAAATGACACTAGTTCAAACACTATTTTATTGACCATGGCAGAGACTAGTTCTTCCTCACTATTCTTTCTCTACCTCTTTCTTAGAAATGTAACCTTTACTTTGTAGACAGTAACATGGTCATCATGAAAAAAAGATTATTTTCCATACGGCCGTGCTGTGAGGCTTGGCCTCTTGACTAAGTTCTGTCCAACAGGATGAAAATAGAAATGTGCTCCAATGATTTCCTCTTTCCAGCTGGCTACAACGTGTCCACGAATGATGTCTACAACTGGAACAACTCTTTTGGACTATGATGTAGAAGTGTTAAGAATTCAGATGCAAAACACAGAAAGAGATGATTTCCTGGTTGATCACAGGGTTGCCAGAATGCTTATCAAATCATGTAATTTACATAAGAAAAAATAAAAATTTTGTTATGTTGAAGCCAATATTATTTTGGGTTTTCTGCATCTTGCAGCAAATCCCAATCCCAATACAATGAACATGCACCAATTCAGTTAAAACAGATGAAGGGGTTTGTGTGTTAAAATAGCTTGAGACTGAGACTAGACAAATGTCTACAGAACAAAAAGTAATTTGAAAATGAATATTCCTTTTAATATTTCTATTACAATCAGAATAACCATGTTTTTTTTCCAGAAATCTTAAACATGCCAAAAGTTATCTCATCTGCTAATTCTTATTAAGGGAAAAAAGAAAATTCCTATTGCCTCCCCCAGAAAGCAGTGGAGTATATAGTTAAAAGAGTAAGTGATAGGAACAGGACCAGAAGGAGCTACACTGACCTTCTCCCCAGAGACATAACCGTAACTGGTAAAAATTATAAAGGATAGCCATTTGATGCCTTTAGAAATTGTCCTAAGGCCATTCAGTAAAAAGACAAACATGTACTCAAGAAAATCTACTAAAACAGCAACGGCCTGTGGCATTTGAGCCATGACCTACTCTCTCCCATCTGTCCCCCACACTCCACACAATGGAAACTCCATTCCTAGTAAGGGCAGCAAAGAACACAGAGCTCCCTCTCCCTGAGTTTACAATCTAGAGTTAAAGTTTAACTGTTAGAATTCCATTCATCCACAACTCCATGTTACAGAAGGACTATTCTAGGTAAGGGCAGCTGAGAAGCCTGGGACCCCATTCCTCCATTCAGCCCACACCCATAGAATAGTAGCCCTACCCCAGACATAGCAGGAGATGGACACTTGGGCTTCAATTACCTTCAAACCCAGCTTGCTCATAGGGCCATGCCAGGTGAGGCAAGCTGGGATAACCAGAAGCTACCACTCTTGCCAAGTGCTGAACTCATAAATCTGGAGTATCACTTAAGGAGAAATAGGAAACTGTCCCACCCGCAGCTCCAGAACATTGGCACAGAACTTGTGATGCGGGTGTTGGTTAAGAGAGGACTACATAACTCTTCCCAGGGGAGAGCTCTATTTGGAATAAACCACAGAGAATTTCAAGCCTAAGGGTGTTATCAAAGACATGGAATATTATTGCCCTGGGAAATTAAGAGGTCAGTAGCTCCACAAGAGCAACAACCTGAACTATACACCAGATAGTTTAATGGAATGAACAAGGCAAAGAACTAAGAAGAGTCCTACTGGGGTCAGAACATGCTTCAAAAATGCCTCCAACATTATCTCCACGAATGGGTCCCCATTTAACTGGATCAGATGCAGCAATACATGCTGTAATCTATCCACATGCATATTTATCAAAAACAATACTGCAGGCAGCTGACATTAGTGGAGGGTAACAGCTGAATGTGAAACCAACAAAGGAAGGCAGTTTATCATAGATCAAAGAACACAACACACCAACACATAGGATGCAGAGAAAGCACTACTAAGAGGAAAATTTACAGCTGTAAATGCTTACATTAAAAAAGAAGTAAATCCCGAGGCACCTGGTGGCTCAGTGGGTTAAGCATCTGACTCTTGATTTCAGGTCATGATCTCACAGTTCCTGGGATCAACCCCCCCACATCAGGCTCTACGCTGGCAGTGCGGAGCTGCTTGGGATTCTGTCTCCCTCTTTCTCTGCCCCTCCCCTACTCATTCATTTTCTCTCTCTCTCTCTCTGTCTCTGTCTCTCTCTCTCAAAATAAATAAACTTTAAAAAAATGGAGTAAACCCCTAATCAATACCCTAAGTTTAACACCTTAAGGAACTAGAAAAAATAAAAACACACTAAACCCAAATATAGAAAAAAATAATAATAAAGATTAGAACAGAAATAAACAAAATGGAGAATAGAAAACCAATAGAAAAAAACTGATGGAATCTTTTCTTTGAAAAGGCAAACAAAATTGACAAACTTTTAGCTAGATTTAGAAAGAGAAAGCAGAAACACGAATAACTAAAACCAAAATGAAAAGAGAGACATTACTACTTATTTTACAAAGATAAAAGGGATTATAAGAGAATACTAGAATACTATGAACAATGTACACCAACAAATTACATAACCTAGAAAACAGGGACAAATTCCTTCAAACATACAAATGACCTAAACTGACTCAAGAAGAAATATGAAATCTCAACAAACCTATAATAAAGAGATTGAGTCAATAATCAAAAAGCTTCCAAGAAAGAAAAGTAGTAGACTTGATGGATTCATAGGTGAATTCTACCAAACATTTAAATAAGAATTAACACCAATCTTTCCCAAAACTTCCCAACTCTTTCAAAAACTGAAGGGAATACTTCAAAATGCATTCTATGAAGTCAGCATGATTGTGATACCAAAGACACATAAAAACATCACAAGAAAAAGGAATCACAAACTGATATGCCATACAAACATAGATTCAAACATCCCCAATAATAGATAAGTATATTGAATCCAATAGGATTATTCACTATGACCAAGATTCATCCCAGGAATGCAAGATTGGTTCAACATAGAGGCACCCAGGTGACTCAGTTGGTTAAGCATCAGACTCTTGATGGACACTTGGGCTTTTCAAACTCAAAGTTCATGAGTTTGAACCCCTCATCATGTTCAGAGCCTGTTTGGGATTTTCTCTCTTTCTCTCTCTGCCCCTTCTCCATTCATGCTTTCTATCTCAAAATAAAGAAATTAAATTATAATTTAAAATTTAAAATAAATAAATTAAAATTTTAAAAACAGCAGTTCAACATAAAGCAAAAAAATGAAACATTGTAAAATATCACAGTAATGGAATAAAGGAAAACAAACACATGATCATTTCAATGCAGAAAAGGCACTTAACAAAATCCAATACCATTTCATGTTAAAAACCCTCAGATAACTAGGAAGAGAGGAAAAATTTCTCACCAGAATATAGAGTATTTATGAAAAACAGCTAACATCATACTTAATGGTGAAAAACTGCAAGCTTTCTCCCTCCCTAAGATTGGCAGCAAAACAAGGATGTTGGCTTTTACCAATGTTTCTCAACAATGTACTGGAACTTTTAGCCAAAGCTATGACATAAGAAAAAGATATAAAAGGCATCCAAATTTAAAAGAAAGAGGTAATATCTCCATGTATAGATGACATGATCTTATATATAGAAAACCCAAAAGAATCCATGAAAGCTATTGGAGCTAATAAAAGGAATTCAGCATGGTTACAGGGCACAATATCAACAGGCAAAAATCAGTTGTGTTTCTATGCTATATTGATCCTTGAACAACATGGGTTTGAAACTGCGGGTCCACTTACACATGCACTTTTTCAATAAATACTAGTACCATAAATGTATTTTCTATTCTTTATAATTTTCTTAATAACATTTTCTTCCTTCTAATTTATTTTAAGAATATGGTATATCACATGTATGACATACAAAACATGTGTTAACGTTTTATGTTACTGGCAAGGTTTCCAGTCAGCAGTAGGCAATTAGTAATGTTTTGGGGGAGGTTAAAAGTTATACATGGAGGTCAGTACCCCCAAAACCCCATGTTGTCCAAGTCAAATGTACACCAACAATGAGCAATTCAAAAGAGAAATTAGGAAAACATGTCCATTTACAATAACATCAAAGAGAAATAAACACTCAGGAATAAATGTAAACCAAAGATTTGGAAGTCTTGTATACTGAAAACTACAAAAGATTAGTGAAAGAAATTAAAGACTTAAATAAATGGAAAAGCATCCCCTGTTCATGGATAGGAAGTCTTATCATTGTTAAATAAGTAAAAAATTATGACGAGGACAAAAAGACCAATAGAATAGAATAAGAAAGCCAGAAATAATCTCACATATATGGTTAATTGCTTGTAAAAAGGGATGCTAGACTATTCAATGGGGAGAGAACAGTCTTTTCAAAAGATATTGCAAAATAATGAAATAGGAGCTTATACCATAAAGAAAAATAAACTCAAAATGGATCAAAGACCTGAGCTGAAGAACTTAAAGTATAAAACTCCTGGAAGAAAACATTGAAAAGGGGCACCTGGAAGGCTCAGTCAGTTAAGCATCTAACTTGGTCTCAGGTCATGATCTCACAGGTCAAAAGTTCAAGCCCCGCATTGGGCTCTGTGCTGACAGCTCAAAGCCTGGAGCCTGCTTCGTATTCTATGTCTGTCTGTCTGTCTGTCTGTCTGTCTCTCTCTCTGCCCCTCCCCCACTCATGCTCGCTCTCCCTCTCTCTTCATCAAAAATAAATAAAAACATTAAAAAATAAAAAGAAAACATTGAAAAAATATTCCTGAAATTGGGTTTGTCAATAACTTCAAGGATATAGCATGAAAAGTACAAGCGACTAATGAAAAAAATAGATAAATTGGACTTCATCAAAATTAAAACCTCTGTCCATAAAAGAACACTATTAATAGAAAGAAAATTCAAACTACTTAATGTGAGAAAATATTTGTAAATTGAATATTTAATAATGAATTAATGTCCAGAATATAAATAACTCCTAAAATTCAACAACAAAAAAACCTGATTCAAAAATGGGCAAAGGATTTGAATAGACATTTCTCCACAAACAAAAATATACAAATGGTCAATAAGCACATGAAAAGATACTCAACATCATTACTCACCAGGAAAATGAAAATTAAAACCAAAAGACACCATGTTAACCCTCCTAGGATGGCTATAATTTTAAAAAATGGAACAAGTTTCGGACAGAATGTATACAAATTGCAACCCTCATAGTATTGCTGAAGGGAAGGTTTAACAGTGCAGCCACTGGGAAACATATTTCATCAGATTCTCAAATGGTTACACATAGAACTATCAATATGACCCAACAATTCTACTCTGAGGTATATATCCAAAAGAATTTTAAAAAATTTTTAACGTTTATTTATCCTTAAGAGACAGAGAGAGACAGAACATGAGTCGGGGAGGGGCAGAGAGAGAGGGAGACACAGAATTGGAAGCAGGCTCCCGGCTCTGAGCTGTCAGCCAGAGCCAGACATGGGGCTCAAACTCAGAAACTGCGAGATGATAACCTGAGCCAAAGTCCAACACTCAACTGACTGAGCTACCCAGGTGCCCCTCTTATCTGATCATTCTATCTCTTAATTTGGTAACTGACTGAACAGATATTTGCATACCAATGTTCACTGAACCATTATTCACAATAGCCAAAATGTGGAGACAATCCATGTTGTCTCCTATATAACTTTTGTCTCTCCAAAACTTAACTGCTAATAGCCCACAGTAGACTAGAAGCCTTACCAAACAGAAATAGCCAATTAACACATATTTTGTATTTAATATATATATATATCATGTTGTATTCTTACAATAAAGTATGCTAGAGAAAAGAAAATATTATTAAGAAAATCATAAGGCAAAAAAATACATTTATATAGTACTGCACTGTATTTATCGAAAGAAGTCCACATATAAGTGGACCCACACAGTTCAAAACTTGCTTTTCAAGGGTCTACTATATTGTAAAGGAATATAATTTCTTATCTAAGAAATAATGCATTCATAATTACAAGGGTGAGCAAATGAATGCTGTCTCAGCATGGATCCTTCTTTGAAATACTATATAGCAGTGATCAGTAAAGTTTTTCTATAGTTAGAGAGTAACTATAAATATTAAGCATTTCAGGTCATACTGTGTCTACTGAAACTACCTGACTATGCTGCTACGTGAAAATAGCCATAGATAATACATTTTTAAAAAATGATGTGACTGGTCCAATAACACTTTATTCACAAAAACAGGTGGTGGCCATATTTGCCTCACAAACTATAGTCTGTAGACTCGGTGCTAGACACGTGGCTTGAATAAACTACTAATACATTTCAATAGACATACTTGTGTTCTTAAGGAACTGCTTTGTAGAATACTGATCCTCTATTTCCCTTAAACAGTTCACTTTGACGAGGAAATTTACTGGTTGATTTTTCCTCGGTAAACACATTAGCTAATGCTGATGCTTTACCAGATGTTCCCAAAGGACCAAAAAACAATTCTGAAACATACATCTAGATCCCTTTGTGACATTTTGCCAGGTTATGCCTATCTATGAAAATAATATTCACTTACCTCTTCCATTGTGGAAATTAATATCGACAAATTGCTTGAAAGTTATGAGTATTATTATATGGTTCTGCATCCAGGACCCCTTTATTAATTATGCATTTTTCTCAGTGTAAAACACCGTAAATTTAATTTTAGTTTTTATCTTTTATTTTCTCAATACATACATATATGATATGGCTATGAAAACCAAAATGAAAACCTGAATGCCCCTACAATTATAGACAGTTGATTACGGATTTGGTCTTGGCCCACAATTACCAAAGATCGCCACCAAACTGCATGGCTCCAGCAAAGAAAGAGCAACTGCCTACAGTTTGTTACTACAAGATTCTCCTTGAGATTTTCCCTCTAAACCATGTCTTAAACATCTCCTCATCCAACACATTCTTCTCAGGCACTCTGCACTATTTTTTTCCCATAAAATGCTTCACGGGCCTGACCTAACTGAATTACAGTCAGAATCCCCATGGTATTTATCAGAAATTCAGCACACCAAAAGTTATTTCACCTGCCATTTCTCATTAAGAAGAAAACAGACAAGCTGTACTGTTCCCATTGCTGAGGAAAGGCCAGCCTCTTCCGGAAAATAGCTCTTCTTCCCTCTACAACCCCCTTGGCTGGAGTCTGAAATAAAGTTAAAATCCCATTACAATAAAGTGAGGACCCCCGCCCCCTGGTTTGTGTGTGTTGATCTGCTACATCTTATGTTGTTCAATAGGCAAAAATTCAAACAACTCAATATGGCGGGGGTAGGGGTGCCGTATTGGCTTTACTTTGAAAAGGATGAATCACAGGATTTTTATAACAGCTTCACAAGCACCAGGTAACAATAATTCAATTGGCCAAACTGGAATTCACTAGTTAACTAGTGAATTCTTGAGAACATTTCTACTATGTCCATCAAAATGCATCTAGAATCGAGATACATCATACATTGTACAAAAAAGTAAGAGATTGGCTAAGGATTAGGAAGATTCTGAGTATACTCATGGTATTTCCTGAATCAGGTCTTAACTTCTTAATGAAATCATTTTAATTTAATGTTTAAAGCATCCCTGAAATGGTGTTTTGCTTTAAGTATTCATTGAACCTTTGTAAAGAGGAACTTGCAAGACTCCAGAAGTACTGTCATACATGCGCAGGGGTTAGCTCTTGTCAAGTGATAAAGCACAGTGATTTCTTTTTCAATATTAAAATGGGTAACTGTATCCTGTTCCTATTAGACTATAATACCCCAGCAATAATAACCTGGACTCCTGCATCATTTAGAAAGCAACCAAACCTCTATGAACAGTCCTTATGAAGGATAAAATCAAGGACTTGATTGTGGAGTGACAGTCAAACAGGAAGCAGTAATTCCACTACTTAGATAGT
This sequence comes from Herpailurus yagouaroundi, assembly GCF_014898765.1. Lineage (NCBI taxonomy): Eukaryota > Metazoa > Chordata > Mammalia > Carnivora > Felidae > Herpailurus > Herpailurus yagouaroundi. Next base: position 4,512,642 of record NW_024420442.1, on the reverse strand, counting down.
TCTTGACACCAAAAGGGAACCCTAACATTTAACATGATCCTCAAGGAGTAAAATGGACTGAACAAGAGCAAAAGCTTTTTGTTTCAGACCACTGTTATTCTATTTTCTTAATGAATGACCTTAGAAAATGTACTTAAGCTCTCCAAATTCCAGATTTCTCCTCTGTATAATCAGGATAATCTATTTACCACCTATCTCCCAGGGTAGTTATAAGGTAAGCACTAAGTTGAGCCCCAATTAATAGCAGTTATTCTTATTCAAATGTTTTAGAAATAGTTTCAACCAAACGAGAGAGAGAAACAGAATTTACAAGTGATCGTGAAAAATTCCACTAATCATAACCTTCCACGCTTTCCTTCTTCCTACACCCCAGAATTCAGGTTAAGAGAGGCTTCCTTATCACAGGTGCAGGAAAAAGTGAAAATAGTCCAGAGGCAGTTGGCTTCTCTCTATTGACATGTAAAAAATGGAATACCAGGGGCACCTGGGTGGCCCAGTCAGTTAAGCATCCGACTGCAACTCAGGTCATGTTCTGACAGTTTGTGAGTCAGAGCCCTGCATCAGGCTCTCTGCTGTCAGCACAGAGCCCGTTTTGGATCCCCTGTCTCCCTCTCTCTCTGCTCCTACCCTACTCGTGCTGTCTCTGTATCTCTCAAAATATTTCTTTTCTAAAAAAATGGAATACCACTTCTAGCAGCTATTATAACTCCACCTCCTGTATTATCCAAACCTCAGTTTGCAACCAGTGATTAAAAAAAAAAATCATCTTTCCCTAAAAGCACTTCTCTGTATGATTCTTCTGTTATTTTTCATGCATTGAGGAAGGGCTGAGCCCATCATATATTAAGATATTAATATCAGCTAGTAAGCCAATCAGATATTGGCCTCCAGGCTGCTTTTTCCCTAACTGGTTCTTGGCTGCCTTACCTTCCAGACTAGGGAAACAAAAGAGGTGAACTACAAGTAGGAAAGATAGACAGATGCTTAACAGCTCCATGTAAAGTTTTATAGTTAGGGTGAACCCTCAATAAAAATGGGGAGTCTGCTTTGAGAATTAATTTGTCTTTATTATTCATGACTCATTAGTGTGCTTAGTCAAAAAAAAAAATGATGATACATCTCCTCCTCCTTCCTAAAAGGAATCTGGAGAGACATAGTATTTAGCCATGCATATGAGATAAGAAGAAAATATTTAACAGAAAACTGAGGATCGGTTGGGGGAGGTCCTGGCTTGACTTTTTTTTTTTAAGTTTATTTATTTATTTTGAATGAACACACAAGCAGAGGAGAGGAAGAGAGAGAGGGAGATATAGAATCCCAAGCAGGCTCCGTGCTATCAGCACAAAGACTGATGTGGGGCTCAAACCCACGAAGCGTGAAATCATGACCTGAGCCAAAACCAAGAGTCAGATGCTTAACCAACTAAGCCATCCAGGCACCCCTTGGGTTGACTTTTAATAAAATAGAATTATTGAAAGTTTTTCAACCAATAAACGATTGTATACTTCCAAAAGTGATTTCTAAATTGTTTAAAATCAGGGCACCTGGATGGCTCAGTCAGTTAAGCATCCAACTTCGGCTCAGGTCATGATCTCACGGTCTGGGAGTTCAAGCCCTGTGACAGGCTCTGTGCTGACAGCTCGGAGCCTGGAGCCTGCTAAGGATTCTGTGTCTCCTTCTCTCTCTACCCGACCCCCACTCACTCTCTCTCTCTCTCTCTCTCAAAAATAAACATTAAAAAAATATTTTTTAATAGTTTAAAATCTTACTATATTTAAGAGTGACACACGATATATCATCTGTTCCTAAGCATTTCATGAAAGTGGTCTTCTATCTGTCATGGGATACTAAAATTTGATAAATTATAAATTGATGGAATAGTTCATATGACCAGGACAGACCACAGATGAAATAGCATCTTTAACTTCAACTCTGTCTCAGAATTATCTGGAAAAACATATTTCAAGAGCTCTTACTGGAGTTTTCTCTCCAAAAAAAACAAAAGTTAACACTATGCTTCCCAAGATAAAATCTTTTCCCTAATGGTTCCAAACAGGAAGGGTCAAAAAAGGAAAATACCTCGACATTATTACGGGCTACTCCAAGGTCCACCCTGTGATTTTAAAAATTTCAGATTCTGAGTCGTCTGGGTGTCTCAGTTGGTTGAGCATCAGACATTGGCTCAGGTCATGATCTCATGGTTTGTGATTTTAGGCACTGCATTGGGCTCACTGCTGTCAGCACAAAGCTGACTTTGTGTCCTCCGTCCCCCTCTCTCTCTCTGCCCCTCCCCTGCTTGTGCTCTCTCTCTCAAAAATAAAAATAAAACCCTAAACAATTTTTTTCAGATTCTGGACATGAATAAGCATTTTTCCAAAGAAGATAAACAGATGGCCAAGAGACACATGGAAAGATGCTCATCAGAAAAATGCAAATGAAAACCACAACCAGATATCACCTCACGCCTGTCAGAATGGCTAAAATCAACAACACAAGAAACAACAGGTGTTGGTGAGGAGGTGGAGAAAAAAGAACCCTCATGCACTGCTGGTGGGAATGCAAACTGGTGCAGCCACTCTGGAAAACAGTATGGAGGTTCCTCAAAAAGTTAAAAATAGAACTACCCTATGAACCAGAATTGCACTACTGGGTATTTACTCAACGAATGCAAAAATACTGATTCAAAGGGATATGTGCACCCTTATCTAGATAGCAGCATTATCTACAATAGCCAAATTATGGAGAGAGTCCAAATGTCCATCGACTGACGAATGGATAAAGATGTGTATGCATGTACATACATATATAATATATGCCCATTATAAATTATATATAATATACATTGTACCAATTATATATATAATGGAATACTATTCAGCCATAAAAAAGAATGAAATGGCATGATGTGGATGGAGCTAGAGATTATTATGCTAAGTCGGTCAGAGAAAGACAAATACCATATGACTTCAATCATATGTGGAACTTCTGAAACAAAATAAATGAGCAAAGTGGAAGAGAAGAGAGAGGGAAGCAAACCAAGAAGCAGACTCTAACTATAGAAAACAAACTGATGGTTACCAGAAGGAAGCGTGGGAGGGGGATGGGTTAAATACATGACGGGGACTAAGGACTGCATTTGTTGTAATGAACACCAGGTGATATATGGAAGTGTTGAATTCCTATATTGTACACCTGAAACTAATTTTACACTGTTTGTTAACTGAAATTTATTTTTTTTCCACAAATATTTATTGAATGTTTGCTATACAAGTGACAGTATTTGAGGACTATTATCTAGATATACCTCTTTTCATTTTCTTTTTTTTTTATTTACATATGAAATTTATTGTCAAATTGGTTTCCATACAACACCCAGTGCTCATCCCAAAAGGTGCCCTCCTCAATACCCATCAAACACCCTCTCCTCCCTCCCACCCCCCATCAACCCTTAGTTTGTTCTCAGTTCTCAACATTCTCTTATGCTTTGGCTCTCTCCCACTCTAACCTCTTTTTTTTTTTTCCTTCCCCTCCCCCATGGGTTCCTGTTAAGTTTCTCAGGATCCACATAAGAGTGAAACCATATGGTATCTGTCTTTCTCTGTATGGCTTATTTCACTTAGCATCACACTCTCCAGTTCCATCCACGTTGCTACAAAAGGCCATATTTCATTTTTTCTCATTGCCACGTAGTATTCCATTGTGTATATAAACCACAATTTCTTTATCCATTCATCAGTTGATGGACATTTAGGCTCTTTCCATAATTTGGCTATTGTTGAGAGTGCTGCTATGAACATTGGGGTACAAGTGCCCCTATGCATCAGTACTCCTGTGTCCCTTGGATAAATTCCTAGCAGTGCTATTGCTGGGTCATAGGGTAGGTCTATTTTTAATTTTCTGAGGAACCTCCACACTGCTTTCCAGAGCGGCTGCACCAATTTGCATTCCCACCAACAGTGCAAGAGGGTTCCCGTTTCTCCACATCCTCTCCAGCATCTATAGTCTCCTGATGTGTTTGTTCATTTTGGCCACTCTGACTGGCGTGAGGTGATACCTGAGTGTGGTTTTGATTTGTATTTCCCTGATAAGGAGCGACGCTGAACATCTTTTCATGTGCCTGTTGGCCATCCGGATGTCTTCTTTAGAGAAGTGTCTATTCATGTTTTCTGCCCATTTCTTCACTGGGTTATTTGCTTTTCGGGTGTGGAGTTTGGTGAGCTCCTTATAGATTTTGGATACTAGCCCTTTGTCAGATATGTCATTTGCAAATATCTTTCCCATTCCGTTGGTTGCCTTTTAGTTTTGTTGGTTGTTTCCTTTGCTGTGCAGAAGCTTTTTATCTTCATAAGGTCCCAGTAATTCACTTTTGCTTTTAATTCCCTTGCCTTCGGGGATGTGTCGAGTAAGAGATTGCTACGGCTGAGGTCAGAGAGGTCTTTTCCTGCTTTCTCCTCTAAGGTTTCGATGGTTTCCTGTCTCACATTCAGGTCCTTGATCCATTTTGAGTTTATTTTTGTGAATGGTGTGAGAAAGTGGTCTAGTTTCAACCTTCTGCATGTTGCTGTCCAGTTCTCCCAGCACCATTTGTTAAAGAGACTGTCTTTTTTCCATTGGATGTTCTTTCCTGCTTTGTCAAAGATGAGTTGGCCATACGTTTGTGGGTCTAGTTCTGAGGTTTCTATTCTATTCCATTGGTCTATGTGTCTGTTTTTGTGCCAATACCATGCTGTCTTGATGATGACAGCTTTGTAGTAGAGGCTAAAGTCTGGGATTGTGATGCCTCCTGCTTTGGTCTTCTTCTTCAAAATTACTTTGGCTATTCGGGGCCTTTTGTGGTTCCATATGAATTTTAGGATTGCTTGTTCTAGTTTCGAGAAGAATGCTGGTGCAATTTTGATTGGGATTGCATTGAATGTGTAGATAGCTTTGGGTAGTATTGACATTTTGACAATATTTATTCTTCCAATCCATGAGCAGGGAATGTCTTTCCATTTCTTTAAATCTTCTTCAATTACCTTCATAAGCTTTCTATAGTTTTCAGCATACAGATCCTTTACATCTTTGGTTAGATTTATTCCTAGGTATTTTATGCTTCTTGGTGCAATTGTGAATGGGATCAGTTTCTTTATTTCTCTTTCTGGTGCTTCATTGTTAGTGTATAAGAATGCAACTGATTTCTGTACATTGATTTTGTATCCTGCAACTTTGCTGAATTCATGGATCAGTTCTAGCAGACTTTTGGTGGAGTCTATCGGATTTTCCATGTATAATATCATGTCATCTGCAAAAAGCGACAGCTTGACTTCATCTTTGCCAATTTTGATGCCTTTGATTTCCTTTTGTTGTCTGATTGCTGATGCTAGAACTTCCAGCACTATGTTAAACAACAGTGGTGAGAGTGGGCATCCCTGTCGTGTTCCTGATCTCAGGGAAAAAGCGCTCAGTTTTTCCCCGTTGAGGATGATGTTAGCTGTGGGCTTTTCATAAATGGCTTTTATGATCTTTAAGTATGTTCCTTCTATCCCGACTTTCTCAAGGGTTTTTATTAAGAAAGGGTGTTGGATTTTGTCAAAGGCCTTTTCTGCATCGATTGACAGGATCATATGGTTGTTCTCTTTTTTTTTTTGTTAATGTGATGGATCACGTTGATTGATTTGCGAATGTTGTACCAGCCCTGCATCCCAGGAATGAATCCCACTTGATCATGGTGAATAATTCTTTTTATATGCCGTTGAATTCGGTTTGCTAGTATCTTATTGAGAATTTTGGCATCCATATTCATCAGGGATATTGGCCTGTAGTTCTCTTTTTTTACTGGGTCTTTGTCTGGTTTAGGAATCAAAGTAATACTGGCTTCATAGAATGAGTCTGGAAGTTTTCCTTCCCTTTCTATTTCTTGGAATAGCTTGAGAAGGATAGGTATTATCTCTGCTTTAAACGTCTGGTAGAACTCCCCGGGACTCTTATTTGTTGGGAGATTTTTGATAACCGGTTCAATTTCTTCGCTGGTTATGGGTCTGTTCAAGCTTTCTATTTCCTCCTGATTGAACTTCGGAAGAGTGTGGGTGTTCAGGAATTTGTCCATTTATTCCAGGTTGTCCAATTTGTTGGCATATAATTTTTCATGGTATTCCCTGATAATTGTTTGTATCTCTGAGGGATTGGTTGTAATAATTCCATTTTCATTCATGATTTTATCTAGTTGGGTCATCTCCCTTTTCTTTTTGAGAAGCCTGGCTAGAGATTTGTCAATTTTGTTTATTTTTTCAAAAAACCAACTCTTGGTTTCGTTGATCTGCTCTACAGTTTTTTTAGATTCTATATTGTTTATTTCTGCTCTGATCTTTATTATTTCTCTTCTTCTGCTGGGTTTAGGCTGCCTTTGCTGTTCTGCTTCTATTTCCTTTAGGTGTGCTGTTAGATTTTGTATTTGGGATTTTTCTTGTTTCTTGAGATAGGCCTGGATTGCAATGTATTTTCCTCTCAGGACTGCCTTCGCTGCATCCCAAAGCATTTGGATTGTTGTATTTTCATTTTCGTTTGTTTCCATATATTTTTTAATTTCTTCTCGAATTGCCTGGTTGACCCACTCATTCGTTAGTAGGGTGTTCTTTAACCTCCATGCTTTTGGAGGTTTTCCAGACTTTTTTCTGTGGTTGATTTCAAGCTTCATCGCATTGTGGTCTGAAAGTATGCATGGTATGATTTCAATTCTTGTAAACTTATGAAGGGCTGTTTTGTGACCCAGTATATGATCTATCTTGGAGAATGTTCCATGTGCACTCGAGAAGAAAGTATATTCTGTTGCTTTGGGATGCAGAGTTCTAAATATATCTGTCAAGTCCATCTGATCCAATGTCTCATTCAGGGCCCTTGTTTCTTTATTGACCGTGTGTCTAGATGATCTATCCATTTCTGTAAGTGGGGTGTTAAAGTCCCCTGCAATTACCACATTCTTATCAATAAGGTTGCTTATGTTTATGAGTAATTGTTTTATATATTTGGGCGCTCCGGTATTTGGCGCATAGACATTTATAATGGTTAGCTCTTCCTGATGGATAGACCCTGTCACTATTATATAATGTCCTTCTTCATCTCTTGTTACAGCCTTTAATTTAAAGTCTAGTTTGTCTGATATAAGTATGGCTACTCCAGCTTTCTTTTGGCTTCCAGTAGCATGATAAATAGTTCTCCATCCCCTCACTCTCAATCTAAAGGTGTCCTCAGGTCTAAAATGAGTCTCTTGTAGACAGCAAATAGATGGGTCTTGTTTTTTTATCCATTCTGATACCCTATGTCTTTTGGTTGGCGCATTTAATCCATTTACATTCAGTGTTATTATAGAAAGATATGGGTTTAGAGTCATTGTGATGTCTGTATGTTTTATGCTTGTAGTGATGTCTCTGGTACTTTGTCTCACAGGGTCCCCCTTAGGATCTCTTATAGGGCTGGTTTAGTGGTGACGAATTCCTTCAGTTTTTGTTTGTTTGGGAAGACCTTTATCTCTCCTTCGATTCTAAATGACAGACTTGCTGGATAAAGGATTCTCGGCTGCATATTTTTTCTGTCTAGCACACTGAAAATCTCGTGCCAATTCTTTCTGGCCTGCCAAGTTTCAAAAGAGAGATCAGTCACGAGTCTTATAGGTCTCCCTTTATATGTGAGGGCACGTTTACCCCTTGCTGCTTTCAGGATTTTCTCTTTATCCTTGTAGTTTGCCAGTTTCACTATGATATGTCGTGCAGAAGATCGATTCAAGTTACGTCTGAAGGGAGTTCTCTGTGCCTCTTGGATTTCAATGCCTTTTTCCTTCCCCACTTCAGGGAAGTTCTCAGCTATTATTTCTTCAAGTACCCCTTCAGCACCTTTCCCTCTCTCTTCCTCCTCTGGGATACCAATGATGCGTATATTATTTCTTTTTAGTGTATCACTTAGTTCTCTAATTTTCCCCTCATACTCCTGGATTTTTTTATCACTCTTTTTCTCAGCTTCCTCTTTTTCCATAACTTTATCTTCTAGTTCACCTATTCTCTCCTCTGCCTCTTCAATCCAAGCCGTGGTGGTTTCCATTTTGTTATGCATTTCGTTTAAAGCGTTTTTCAGCTCCTCGTGACTGTTCCTTAGTCCCTTGATCCCTGTAGCAAGAGATTCTCTGCTGTCAGCTATACTGTTTTCAAGCCCAGCGATTAATTTTATGACTATTATTCTAAATTCACTTTCTGTTATATTATTTAAATCCTTTTTGATCAGCTCATTAGCTGTTGTTATTTCCTGGAGATTCTTCTGAGGGGAATTCTTCTGCTTGGTCATTTTGGATAGTCCCTGGCGTGGTGAGGACCTGCAGGGCACTTCCCCTGTGCTGTGGTGTATAACTGGAGTTGGTGGGCGGAGCCGCAGTCAGACCTGATGTCTGCCCCCAGCCCACCGCTGTGTCTCCAGTCAGACTGGTGTGTGCCTTCTCTTCCCCTCTCCTAGGGGCGGGATTCACTGTGGGGTGGGGTGGCCTGTCTGGGCTACTTGCACACTGCCAGGCTTGTGATGCTGGGGATCTGGCGTCTTAGCTGGGGTGGGTAGGCAAGGTGCACAGGGGCAGGAGGGGCAGGCTTAGCTTGCTTCTCCTTAGGTGATCCACTTCAGGAGGGGCCCTGTGGCAGCAGGGGGGAGTCAGATCCGCTGCCGGAGGTTTGGCTCCACAGAAGCGCAGAGTTGGGTGTTTGCACGGAGCGAGCAAGTTCCCTGGCAGGAACTGGTTCTCTTTGGGATATTGGCTGGGGGATGGGCGGGGGAGATGGCGCTGGCGAGCGCCTTTGTTCCCCACCAAACTGAGCTCTGTCATCCGGGGGCTCAGCAGCTCTCCTTCCCTTTGTCCTCCAGCCTTCCCGCTTTCTGAGCAGAGCTGTTAACTTATGACCTCCCAGACGCTAAGTCGCGCTTGCTGTCGGAACACAGTCCGTCCGGCCCCTCCGCTTTTTTGCAAGCCAGACTCGGGGGTTCTGCTTGGCCGGCGAGCCGCCCCTCCGCCCCGGCTCCCTCCCGCTAGTTCGTGGAGCGCGCACCACCTCGCCACCCTTCCTACCCTCTTCCGTGGGCTTCTCGTCTGCGCTTGGCTCCGGCGACTCCGTTCTGCTAATCCTCTGGTGGTTTTCTGGGTTATTTAGGCAGGTGTAGGTGGAATCTAAGTGATCAGCAGGACGCGCGGTGAGCCTAGCATCCTCCTACGCCGCCATCTTATCCGGTATCTCATTTTCTTTTCAATCTGTTAACTGAAATTTAAATAAAAACTTTAAAACTTTTTTGCAGATTCTGTTCCATTTTCTGTTTTACAAGATTCTGTCATTTTATTTATTTTATATTTTTTAATGTTTATTTTTGAGAGAGAGAGAGAGAGAGAGACAGTGCAAGTGGGGGAGGGGCAGAGAGAGAGAGAGACAGAGACACACAATCCTAACTAGCCTCCCGGCTCTGAGATGTCAGCACAGAGCCCAACACAGGGTTTGAACTCACAAACTGCAAGATCATGACCTGAGCCGAAGTCGAACACTTAACCGACTAAGCCACCCAGGCACCCCGATTCTGTCATTTTATAATCCAATCTCCCTCCATGTTAAGGAAGTTGCTCATGAAAAATGCTGGGATGCCAGGAAACTTAGTCAACCAGCCAAGACAATTAGATGCTCTCCCTTCTCGTGGAGGTATGGGAAATTTCTAGTGCTCTCAAGGTCTTAAGATCAAGTCTCTTGGGTTTTCCAAGTTAAGTCTGAAGGCAAAGGGTAAAACACATGAGAGGCTGCCTACAAAGAGAGTGGCAGCCATTAACCACAAAAAAAGGTTTCTGAGTAGTGATCCAAATCTCAAATACAACAGAGCTGAGACTTAAGAAGAACCCAATAAAGGGTGTATGTGTGTACAGAAGAGGCCACTGTCTCCTAGGACCAAATTTTAACAGATTGAAAAAGAACAATACTTAATAATAGCTAAGAAGAGATATCTATGAAGGCCTCCCTAATAAGCAGCTCTCAGAAAGTCTTATTTTCCAAAGTATATTGCAGTCATAGTAGAGCACTCATTAGGAAGTTTGCTACATTAAGAGCTATTTTTCAAAAAGCCTCCCTTATACAGAGCCAAAATCTACTTTCCCTATAACTTTTAGAGATTAGTTTTAGCTCAGCCCTTCAGTCAAAAAGAGAGCAACCCAAGTCCAACTTCCTCGTGACAATCATTTGATGCTCCAATTTCTGAAAACACTCCTCTCATCTCCATAAGTCTCTGTTCTGTAGGTGAAACAACCTTAATTCTTTCAACCATTTTGTTTGCACAACATGGTTTGTAGAGGCTATATATCATTGTGATTTTGTCCCATAAGGAATTCTTTAAAGATTAAGATTCATATTATTTGCGTTTTTGTGCTAATAAGAGTATCTTAAGAAGGACGTGTAGACATTTTGATTTCTGCCTCAAGTCTTAATGAATCATAGGACTTATAACTCTCTTCTCCTACCTGGTGGAAGAATACTGCTCGAAAATTACAGCGTCAGTTACTAAAGAGTAAATTAAATGTTCAAACAAAAATACAGTCTCAGAGCGACAGCTTTCTGACATCACCTAACCTTCTCACCACAAATCAATGCCCTAAATTTTCATTATTAAAGATCAGTTGGTTTTCAAACTTACTTAAAAAAAAAAAAACACACCATTTCTTCAAACAGAAGCAATTCAGTGTGGTAGCTAACTGTACCGCCTGGGCTTGAATCCCAATTCAGCCACTTACTACTAGTTATTTAGCCTTGAGCTAGTTACTTTTCTGTGCTTGAATTTCTTCTGAAAAATGAGGATAATGTCTACTTCATACGTTGTCTTGAGGATTAAATGAAATAATCTTTAGTGTTGAGAACAATGTCAGGCACAAAGTACTTACTATATAAGTGTTTGCTATTATTATAATTCCAACAAAATTTTACCAGGAAGCTAAATGTATGCATAAAAGATCTAAAAGTGGCCCTGATGTATTTGAATAAAACATGCTCTAGTCCTAACCATACCACAACCCACCCTGCACCTTATCCCATTCAGGTTCACAACTTAAAATCTATACTAAATGATTTTACCTCTTGGGGTTAAAGAACTGTATGATCAGAAACCTCAAATCCAATGTAACATATCATACTCCAGAACAAGTTAATTCACCTTAGAAAGATCAGTCACCTTGGAAGGTACAGAGTAATACTCTCTGAAAAGAATACATAGAACAAAGAGTTTGTTTGTTTGTTTAATAAGGAAGAAGACATCTGGAACATGGCCAACCAGCCACACAGAACCAGTCCGGGGAGAATCACTGCGAGGAAATACTGCTGTGGCTGATGATGGTGATAGCTATGATCATTGAGGATTTGCAATGTGTTCAGCAAAAGTACTGCATATGTATTAACTTGTTAAGCCCCACAACAAACCTATGGGGTAGAAGCGGTTTTCATCCTTTATCATCCCCATTTCACAGACACAACAGGCACAAAGAGGTTAAATAAGTGGCCCAAATTTACATAGTTAATAAACGGCTGAGCTGAAATCCAAACCCAGACACTCCTAGTCATGCATCAGCCCCATATTAGTGGAAATCTTAAGGGAAAACAAGGCAAGAGGGGACACAAATCACTGAGAACACCCAATTATGCCCAGTACCACCCTGAACTTGCATAACAAAATCCTGAGAGTGTAAACTCTGGAGACAGACAGAACAGTGTTCAAATCTTTGTTACACTGTTTATAATCCATGTGGTCTCGAGCAAGATACTGAAGATCTCTGAGCCTCAAATTACTCAATGTTGTCTTCAGGAGCACAGATCATGTGTGCAAACAATCTACCACCCTTGCACATACCAAGCTTTCAGCAAGCAGTGTCATTATTGTCAAAGTTCTTTTTATTTTCCAAATATTGTATCCATTGCTCCTGTCCTCCATTGCCAGCTTAGAAATTAACATCATTCCCATAGGACAGGAGAGGACAGGATAGAGTAAGTAATTTACACAGAACTGACAGCAGGTCAGCCCAAGGCAGGAATTCAAATCCAAAATTTCCCAGTGTCCAGCCCAATCATTTTCAACTTTCAGCCTCCTCTGCCAAATTCTTAAATTGTTCCTCCTCTTCTTAAGTCTGCCTTCCTCGCCCAGAGAAGAAAGTGAGCACTTGTAACCAATGTCAGATGAAAATTAAACAGATTTCCTGAGTGACAGGATGATCCTCTTGCATTTTCTGGGGGAGATTGGTTCCTGCCAACCAACTGGCAGAGAAAAAGGTGACAGCAAGCCACAGAAGTGCAAGTATCAGTGGGTGGAGAAATGTCAGAAACAAAGAAAACTCTTTAAAATATTAAATGCAAACTCATTTACTGGTGGCCGCAGATAAGATGGTAGAGTTTACCATCGACAGGAACTGTGACAGTGATGAATGAAACCATTCTGGAACTGTGAAGGAAAGTAGCCACCGAGAAGGGGGGCAGGCATTTGAGGGGGAGCAGGAGGATGCTGTGGGCGGGGGAACAAGAAGAGAATGAGAACTAGTTATGTGTGGGCTGAGGCATTTTCAGTGGCAGAACAAAAAATATAGAAATAATGTTGCTGTTGGTACTTAAAAAGCCCAGGCAGGCATCAACTCCCACCCATCCCTAGTCCCCCACACTCTAAAATCAGGGAAACTGTGGCTTCAAAGAAAGAAAGAGGGGGAAGGAAGAATTGGGGAAGACGCATTTTGACAAATTAAATCCAACAGGGTCAGTTATCAAATTCCAAAAGGAGGAAAAAGATCCCATGGCAGGACCAGGATAATGGATGATGTAATCAGTGAATGCACCACTGGCTATCCCTCAGCACTTAAGAAGGACTGTTATCGAAGGACTAGGGAAGTTTGAAAGTCATTGTTCCAAGTTCTTTTTCACTCCCCAGTTAAAAGACAACATGCTGCCAGAAATAAAAAGCAAGCCTGAGTCATAGTTGGAATTGAAAGAAAGTGTTGAAAATGGAAGGCGAGTTATGGAAATGGGTGTCTCATAAATGAAAATAAAGAATTTGGTCTCGCTGCAATTCTTTCAAAGCTCCTGAGAAGAGAGAACTTTGCACACTTCATTTTTAAGTACTTGACTATTTTAGTGAACATAAGCATGTGGTTTAGGTTCACTTTCCCCTTTATTCAACAGAGCTTTGGTATTTGTGTTTTCTCAAGCAAAGCTACATCATGTCCTCTGAAATCTCTCATTCACTCTGCAAGCATTGATCGTGCTCCTACTGGGTGACAAGTATGGTATCAGATGCTACACAATCAGTGTGTAAAGAAGAATAAGCTGCAGCCTCTAAGGAGTTTAGAGATGAGTTGGTGAGACAACATCAAAAGGCAAGAAGCAGGTAAATCCCAGATCCAAATTCAAGGGCAAAGTCCCCACAAATTCAATGGCAAGCTGTCAGTACATCTAGAGGCCCCAAGCTAACAACACACAAGAGGCCCCAGGGCTAAAAGGGAAAAAGTAAGGAACAACTAGGAAGTGAAAGACAGCTCTGAAAACCACGAGAGTCGTCAGGGGCTGGAATGATCCTGAAATATATGAGGGGAGGTGAGCCTTGAAGAACTCGTCAGATTTGTACAGGGAGAGACAAAGAAGAAAGACCATTCCAGAACAGGAATATCCTCTTACCACAAGTTTCTCTTCTTTGACCTAAACTTTCCTAGCTTGACAAACTAAAAGAAAAACTGCAAAAGGCCAACTTTTCTAGACTTTCCAAAACTCCCTTTAATGACTTATGATCTACCTTTTTTCTACCTTATGATCTCCCTTTTACATTCACAACTCAGTTTTTTTGGCTTTTAATCTTTTCCTATTTGAGTGGTCCTCAAGCCTGAGCATGGATCTGAATCACCTAGGTCACTTATGAAATAAGCAGATACTTGGTCTCTGATTCAGGCAATCCAGGGCAGGGCCCTAAACCTGCATTTTTAACCAGTTTCCTCCTTTGGTGAATTCTGTTACAGGTGGCCAAAGAAAGCCACACTTGGATAAACATTAGGGCTACTCCAACCAAAAATGTACCCCATAACATGAGCTTCTTGGGGCGCCTGGGTGGCGCAGTCGGTTAAGCATCCGACTTCAGCCAGGTCACGATCTCGCGGTCTGTGAGTTCGAGCCCCGCGTCAGGCTCTGGGCGGATGGCTCGGAGCCTGGAGCCTGTTTCCGATTCTGTGTCTCCCTCTCTCTCTCTGCCCCTCCCCCGTTCATGCTCTGTCTCTCTCTGTCCCAAAAATAAATAAAAAACGTTGAAAAAAAAATTCAAAAATGTACCCCATAACATGAGCTTCTTAAGCGTTAGGCCAAGAAAGAAACTGGAGAATGAAAATACAGGTATCAGATATGACCCCACATTCTCCCCACCACTACTCCCAATCTCCACCTGTTCTATTCCATGAGATACAAAAAAATGGAGTCAAAAGACTCAAAAAAAAAAATCAAAACAATACACACCCATACATGTACACTCACAAAATAAAGAAGAACATCACACTAATATTGAAAACGTGGCCCAGGTTTAACTCAAAATCCATTAAGCTCACACAGGTTCAAGGTCCACCAGAAAAATGCACCCTCCCAAGCCACCTGGGCTAGCTCTCTCTCTTTTTTTTAATGTTTATTTATTTTGAGAGAGAGAGAGAGAGAGAGAGAGAGAGAGAGAGAGTAAGTGGGAGAAGGGCAGAAAGAAAAAGAGAGGGAGACAGAAGATCTGAAGCAGGCTCTGTGCTGACAGCAGAGAGCCCCATGCAGGGCTCAAACTCACTAACTGTGAGATCATGACCTGAGCCAAAGTCAGACGATTAACTGACTGAGCCACCCAGGCGCCCTGGGCTAGCTAGCTCTCTTACCCTGAGCAATGACCTCTGGACTATCAATCTACTAGCAACTAATAAAATAAAAATATAGTTCTAAGTCTCTAAAACTCAATGCAACAAATCTTGAATAGCAGAAGCCATGAATCCATTTCTACCTCCCCTGAGGTTGGAGAAAATAGCTCAGTACTTAACCCATACTTCGTAAACTGTCCAAATAATCCTCCTTACACATAGCTCTGAACAAGGTATTGATCACTACAAAACCTGCCACTGACAACCCATTGTCTATAGAATAAAAAGCCAACCTCTTACTCTGACAGTCAAATAACTCCTTCATCTGACCGTCAAATAATCTACTTTTATTACCATATCCTATATTCCTAGAACACCAGACTATTCCCATTGTACAGACTTACGCTGGTCTTCTCCACCTCTATTGGCATTAAACGTGCAAGTCCCTCTACCCACAGGGCCCACAATTCCTGCCCTCTCCCCCTGCCTTCAGATGCCTCCTGTAGTACATTTGGCCTGCTTTATACACGATCCTGTAGCTCTCGTCTCTCCTCAAATTTTAAGCCTCTTGAAAGCAGGTACCAGGTCTTATCCCCCAGAGCACCCAATGCAGCTACTTACTAGATTAGTGAATTCTTTTCTGCTGGTACAGAAAGGGTTAAACACAGACTGCTATAACTGACAGATGGTCTGAGAAAATCTTTCCCATCACTAGAACTGGCATTTCTCCAGTAAGGACAGACTGGATCTTGCTACTTAAAGCACATTTTCCAACAGATACTATGAGATATGATTCCTTCATTTTTTTTTAATTTTTCAATAAGAATAATTTAACATTTCTGAAAAATGATAGTGTGATGAGAGCAGCCAAGTTTGATGGTCCATCCATCCATCCATCCATCCATCTATCCTTCCCTTCCCTTGCACTAACTTTTATTTAAGTCTTAGTAGAGATAGCACCCTGGGATTTGAAGCACAGGACAAGCAAGTGGGGTTGAGCTGTATCAAAGTGTTGCCTCCATGCCAGTTTAGGCATAATGCAAGAAGAGAAACCCACCCCCCATAAATCAGAGGATCGGCCAGAACCCCCTGAGAGCCTCTCCCATAGTATAAAGCCCTCTGAGAAAGCCCAGACAAGTTGGAGACAGTCTCCCTCATCAAGGAGCTCACACTCTAGCTAGAGCCTCAGAATCAACATGTCTACATTTTGTTTTTCTAAAAGACAAATTAACTGAGTATTAACAGATTACTATGGTGATCAGGGTTCACTGGGTTGAGGGTTGACCCTAAACATTGGCTTAATGGATTGCTGCCTACACCATGTGGTCCAAGGGCCAGGGAAAATGTTTCTACATTAGCCTGCCTTCGTACCTGAAATTCCATTGTTCCCTAAAGAGAAGGCACTATAAACACCCATTTAAATTGCAAACATTTCCTAGAGCCAGGAGTCTAATGAATAATTGCATGGACGACTTTTTGCAAATATGTAAGCCAGTGAGAAAGCAGGCATCTACTGACTGAACAGGAAGGAAGCCCAAACCATGGCTACTTCTGACAGGTACATAAGACCACTGCCTATCACTCACCACCATCTGAAATATTGAATGCCTTTAGTCCCATCCTCCAAGAAGCTCTCAGTATAGTGGGGAAGACACACATGTAAACAAATTTCAACATAATGGAGTAAGTGTACACAGGTGTCATGAACTCAGAAGAGAAACCTAGCCTGAAGGGCTTGGAAAATTCTTCTTAGAGGAGGTGATATCTGAGCTGTGTCTTGAAGTAAAAACAGAAATTAGGAAAGAAAGATGGAAACAGTGTTCCATGCAGAAGGATTTGCATAAGCAAGGACATGGGGCAGCCTTTTGTGTATATAAGAGTGTAGCAGGGGCGGGGAGAGGTAGAAAGATCTGTAAGCCATTCAATATTATTGTCGCATCAAGTGTGATATAGAAAGTAGGTAGAGGGGAGATAGATCACGGTAAGAAACAGATTGTGAAGGGACTTGTACATCATGTCAGGGAGCTTGGACTTGATGCTCAGCTTAATAGGAAACACTGAAGGGTTTTAAGTAAGGGAATGAGACAATCAGATTTATGCTTAGGAAAATCAGGGGCGCCTGGGTGGCGCAGTCGGTTAAGCGTCCGACTTCAGCCAGGTCACAATCTCGCGGTCCGTGAGTTCGAGCCCCGCGTCGGGCTCTGGGCTGATGGCTCAGAGCCTGGAGCCTGTTTCCGATTCTGTGTCTCCCTCTCTCTCTGTCCCTCGCCCGTTCATGCTCTGTCTCTCTCTGTCCCAAAAATAAATAAAATAAAACGTTGAAAAAAAATTAAAAAAAAAAAACAAAATAACCTCAGCTCCTATTTGGTGATTTAAAAAAAAAAAAAAAAAAAAAAAAGGAAAATCAATGGTGGCTGTGTGGAGAATGGATTAAAGAGACGCAGGGCCAGCTGTAGGAAACACAATTAACAGGATGACTCAATAAGCTCAGATGCTGTCCCCTCTGCCTTTCTCCTCTTCACCTCCCTTCTCACACACTTCCCTCCTTCCTCTCCTCTGCCTTCCAACCAGGGTCTGGAGCCTGCCCTTGGTTCCTGGTGGAGCTGCAGATACCTCTGCAGGCTGGAGGGAGTCTTTTTCTTCATGGAAAATATTCAACCAACTTGGCACCTAGATGCCAACCAAAGTGGTAATGACAGCAAAATTACCCATTCCCTGAGATGTGGCTCTCACCTGAAAATCTCCCAAAGACCCTCCTTGGATTCCTCCTTTATTCAGAGTGGTAAAAATAATTTGAGTTTGAATAACGTCTGCTATTTGACTAGAGTGATAGAGAAGTTTAGAAATGAGGCAAATCAAGCTCTTTGTTCATTTATCACAGAAGCCCTCTTTTCATTTCCCCCTATATTTTGCAAAGCCCCGGTAAACATTTGATTTTCCCTTAATAATGCCTTACTATGGCCCTTTTTGCTCCAGCAGGCTACCTACAAGCTGCTCACCACTTAACTTGAGCACTGTCTCATAAGTGATTTTTCACCTTAGATATGATATTGAACTGCAAAATATCTGAGAAAAGTAGCCCAGGCTGAAGGTTAACAACTCCAGTCTGAGCGATACCACCACCCAATGGTGATCGATCGGAGAATCTTAAAATGAAGCTGATCTTAGCCCTAGCTCAGCTCTGCTTGGCTGTAGTCATTGCCAGTTCACACCCAGTAAGAGGCCCCAGTGGCTGTCTTTGAGGCTGACCAAACTTCATACAGTGTTTCCCCAAATAAAATGAGCCACCGACACTGGACCACTACAGGCAAAGAAGCCTTAGGCTGTATGAGAACATTCTTTCAATCTTCATCAGTCCTTAGAGATGGAACCTATTAAATTGGGCACATTAGATATGTTTTACCAGATTGTATTATTAGTAGGGACAGCAAAAGCTAAGAAAGAGAGTGGCTACCTGGACTCCAGTGGAGACAAAAAGTCAACTCCAAAATAGTCTCTGGGTAAGTTGGTGAAGCCCAAAGCCCAATCTTTACTCCCACAAATATTTAACTAGTATATCCTGGGTGCTCAGCTTTGTACCAGGCAAGAGCCCACCTGTGTCCTCAAGTGGTTACAATCTAGGTGATCTGAAAGACAACCATAAAAAACAAAACAAAACTAGACCTCAACTGACAACAACCTCAAAAGTGGCAAGCAAAGTGACATCAACGCAGGTGACATGAGATGTGGTTCATGAAAAGGTCTTCAAAGGGGCACCTGGGTGGCTCAGTCGGTTAAGCATCCGACTTTGGCTCAGGTCATGATCTCGCGGTTCGTGAGTTCAAGCACTGCATCGGGCTCCACCCAGACAGTGCAGAGTCTGCTTGAGATTCTCTCCACCCCCCACACCTCTGCCCCTCCTTGCTTGCTTGCTTGCTCTCTCTCTCTCTCAAAATAAATTAACTTAAAAAAAAAGAAAAGTAAAGGTCTTCAAAGGTGTGACGGATTAGGAGAGATCAGCAAGGTTTCTGGGGGAGGACAAGTAACTTTTTCAAAACCTACCACTTATTGAATGTTTACCATGTGTCAGGCACAATACCTTCACATTATTTCTATTAAGCAAGTATCGGTTTTACCCCTCATTTTACAGATGAGGATCTGAGGATCTAACGACTTACATTATTTGCCCAAGTTCACATAAGGTGATAAGTATGGGGCCAGAAGTCAAACCCAAATTAGCCTGACTCTAGAGTCCATGCTCTTAACTACTCTTGCCTCCAAAATGATCCTATGCTCTGGGGCAAGATGGCTGAGCTAAATGGAAAGACGAGTTGGAAAAGAATTAGAGGGGATTCACATACGTGGTTATCTCTCTCTCCACTGGTATCTAGGGTTCATGCAAATCTGACTCTAAAGAGTCCTTGAGTGCCTTCTTTCCCCTCTAAACACATAGACTCCACTAATTGCCAGTAGAATGGAAAGCCAGGAATCTCTCCCTCAGTTCTGATAAAGTTAGCTCAAGTTTCAAACAACTCTAAGAATTTTTAGTTCAAGCAACAATTCTGTTTCTATGGAAACATGTAAGGGCAAACTGTAGGAACTACAGCACAGGCAGGCTTCACCTCCACCCTACAAGCTACAAAGCTCTTTTTCCCTTTAAATTAAAGGAACCCTATGTAAACAAGCCTTCATGGCTGGGCAGCTTGGGGGTTGTTGGGAAGGAAGGGATTTAACAATAATGGAATTATAAGAACAGCTTGAATTCAACAGAGTTCCAGGCCCTCTGAACTACTTAACTCAGGCCTCTCCTTTGATATATCAGGTTTCTTTGGTGTATAAATATTAGACTCTTCAATCTCTAGCAATACACTACCATGAGATGTAATTATTTGGTGGACAGTAAGTGGCTAATTTGTGCCTGAGCTGAACCATCTGCAACCTCCTTTGAAAGAGCCAAACCTCAACTAACCAGAATCCAATTAAGTGGAGTCCTCAACTAACTGCATCAACCTTTTGCAGAGAGAGATTGACTATGATAAGACAAAACTATCAAAGAAATGCAATACAATATGGGTGTACTGGAAGGGGTAATCTGTATAGCTGTGTGATTTGGAGCAACTTCATTATACTCTCTATTCCTCTATTTCTTCATGTAGGTAGTCGTTGTTAGCAGGATTAAATGACATAGTTTACGTAGGATACTTCACACAACACCTGGAACTCAGTAAGCATGCAAATCTTAGCATATATTTATACTCTATAAAGCCATACAAAACCATCATCCGGGGTCATTCTGGTGTGAGTCCCCATCCACCCCTCTCCTTTTCCATCCCCATTTCCAAGGGTAAACAGTGATCTCTGATAGTGTGAAAAATGTTCTTGATGCCTAGCAAGGGCTTTCTTTATCATCAAAGAATCTGTGATATTACTTTCTGAAGCAGGAAAGAGCCTAAACATTTTTCAATAGTTGATGAGGAGTAAAGCGAAAATAATATTCAGGTTCCATTTACCTTCCTACTTTCAATCTCACTGCCCCCATATTCCCCCCAAATGAACTGATCTGATCTTTAGCCTATGTGCAATGTGAACCACACATTTTGCACCAACTGACTTCATATTACAATTGAACAACCCAGTCTCTGTAACAGTGTGTTTGTCTCAAGCTCTGCAGAAACGGATAGGTCTGTGAAGTTGTCTAAGTACAGCATCATGCCCAATTAGGCACTTAATTGGGCACCACTTGCTGCTGATGATAATTATCATTATTATTCCCACTACCAGCCTGAGGCAAAATTGTTGAAAAGGCAAGTTGTTTTCCTAGCCCCAAATACCCAATGGGCAGGTCTTTCCTCCGTGGTGTTTCCTCTCCTTGTTCCCTCAGGTGACCAGTGCCCCAAACCTTCTCCCACACCCATTCACACGGAGGTATAAGGGACCAGTGACAGTTAAAAGTGCATTTAAAGAGACAGATGGAATGATAGGTCTTCAGATGAGTTTGAAACATCACAAAGTATTCCAGGAGATGGTAAAAGGACAAAAAGACCTAGGGGAACCCTTAACCTCACACAACCTAGGCATGTGCTCCTCCAAAGTCAGAAGAATCAACCTCAAAAACAGAAACATAGAGCTACACAGTATACTCACAATTTCTCAGTGAGTCAATACTACCAAGAAGGTCTAGGAAAATTAAACCAATATGTAGATGATGGCAACAGTTTGCCTGATGTCATATAAGGAATACCAAAATATCTATCCCAATGGTCATCAAGGGCAATTTCAAATGGTAAGTTACGTAAGTGATATGTTAAATCATTCAGAGCCATGAAAACCATAGTTCAGATTTTCCTATAAGTCCTCAAGCAAAGAAAATACCCTGGGAAACTGATACACCAGATAGCTACCCTTTGATTTAAAAGACTGGGAGAGAAGGGCTATCAGGAACTGTCTCAAGTTGAGATGACAACTTGTGATGGAGGCACTAGGCTTGCTGGACTTCCTTTTTCCTTCCTTTATTCCTTCTAGCAGGGGGGGAAACAGGGCAAGACAACTACAAAAAAGGACTACTTCAGTTTACTTCGGACCAGCTCTGCCCTGGACTCAGGTCTCCTTTCTCAAATTGACGATCAGTCCACACGCTTTCACTTTTTACAAATTCCCCCAAACCACTTAACACAGTTAAAAATCTCCAGCTGAGTTTCCATCAGTACTCTCTGTGGAAAGAAGATACCAAATGAAAGTGAAACTGTGCATGTCTGGCCCCATGAAGGGTGAAATACTTGGATAACATATTGGACATTTCGAATACCTTCCATTTTCTGCTGAGGCAGCTGACTTGCTGGGAACACGTTCTTTGAGAAGGAAAAAGTTAAGTGCTCTATTCCAGATCCTCAGTGGGGCAGTGAGCTTGACAGAACATCAACTAGAGGAACCCAATTAGCGTAGTTTTCACCATGACAACCAGGGCATCTTCCTAAGAAATCAGTGGGGTTCACACATGAAAGGGGAAGAAGGGAGAAGAATGTCAGAGAAAGTGCTGACTTTGAAAGACCCCTTTTTGAAATGAGCCAAAATTATTCATTTCCTCAAAACGTCTACAAATGGAGAATTATTCCTGTCAATGACGTGACATTCATTTAGCTCACGTACGCACAGTTTCTGGATGGTGGAAGGCATCAACAAGAGCAGGAGTCTGAGAAAGTGTCCCACATATATGCATGGTTTATAAATCACCTGGAGTAGGGGCATTAGGACAGGACAGATCCAAACACAGCTCTGTAAGTATCATGCAGTTGAAGAGATGCAGACATCACTGAAATTCTAATCCATAAGTTAAAAGGTGTTATCTTCATGAATTCTCATTCATGAATTACTAGCATTGCTAAAAAATTTCCCATCTCAAATGCTCTCTTCTCCCCTCCCCTACATCAATCCAAAAACTCAAATTCCTATCCCATAAAGCCATCTTTACAAAATCATCTGAAGTTCCATGGATCAATCTTTTTTTTCACAACTTATATTAGATAAAAAGTTCACACCACATACCTGAATATTAGATTCTATGTTATTTTATAAACTATTTACTGTATTTATATCATATTTCCCATTGTGACCATAGTTTCTTCAAGGGCATACTACTTCTGTACCCCCAAAGCACCACATGAGATTAGGTTAGAGTAAATGCCTAATAAAAATGTACATGGTGCTTGATTACTTAGAGAGTTCATGCACAACAGTCTAATTTAAAGCTGACTACATGACCTTGAACTTAGTGCCTCTATTACTACAGCAGGAAATAAGACTGTCCTTCTGTGTTCTCCATAGAAAATGAGGGGAAGGAACACTGGTGGC
Source organism: Herpailurus yagouaroundi (assembly GCF_014898765.1). NCBI lineage: Eukaryota > Metazoa > Chordata > Mammalia > Carnivora > Felidae > Herpailurus > Herpailurus yagouaroundi. Next base: position 4,489,940 of record NW_024420442.1, on the reverse strand, counting down.
AAGAATTTGCTACCACTGTGGATTTCCTTTCTGCATATTACTGGGATTAAGAAGAAGAAAAGGATGACTCATCATTTGCAGTCCAGTCGCAGTGGGTATTTATAGCTGACTCTAGAAATAGTGTTCTCACAACTGCATGCCTTCATTCTATCCTTCCTTCAAGGCTCAACTTAGGTGTTACTTCCTCCATGATTCCTTCCTTGCTGCTTCATCCAGGACTCTTATCTCTTCTGAACTACCAGAGCATTTTAATTTTCCTCCTTTCATGACATATGACCTTCTACCTTGTACCATTTACGTTCTTGTTTCCTCTCCCTAGGAGACAGACACAGTGACATAATAGGTACACAATACTAGTAATAGCTAACACTTACTGAATATGTTCTATTTACTTTGCAAGGACTTTACATACATTATTTGATTTAATACTCAAAGCAATCATGTTGAGGTAAATATTAGGCACAATATCTCAGTTTTACAAACAAGAAACTAAGGCTTGGAAAGATTAAGTAATTTGCCCCAGATCATACAATATGCATCATAGGTAAAATTTGATTTGAGGGTCAGTAGTGTTAAAAACTGTACTATAATAACTCTTAATAAATGGTGAATAAATGAAGGAAGAAATGTAGTGAATTAAAATATATAACTGTCTTACCCAAGCCACGTGTTCTCATTTAGGCTAAGACTGAACAAGGATCTGGTACCATCTACTAGTAGAATAATTAGACCCAATGTCAAAAGCAAGAGATCAAATAATAGTCTTTTAATGCCACCTATTATTCATCCAAGGAGAGCCCTGGTTTATGTTTTCAGTATCTCCTTGATCTGCAAACTATCCAAAGTTCATACCTGAAAATTTTGCATTAACTGCCCACCAAGAATACACTGGAATTTTGGAACTACCCTCTCTTCATTCAGGCCAGGTAATCAAGTTCTGGGCAAGGTGAATCTACTAAGATCAGCTAAAATTTCATTAATTTTCATAAAACTGCTGAAATACAATCCACCACCAGTGGATTGACTCTAGAGTCAGCATAAGATGGGCCTTGCCTGCACATATGCTATATTCAGTCAGTCAAATAGCAGCATTTTCACTCACTCAATCAACAGTAGTTAGTGACCAAAAGAGTAGGCGTATAAATGTTTGGTATAAAAATGTTGAGGAGCCATGTGAAGAAGTAGAGGTGAGAACGACCCCCGGACCGACCAAAGCCCATGCGCCACTGCATCCCCATGTCCAGCACCTATGTCCCACCACTGTCACCACCATGCCCATGAGAGAGGCTGAAGGGGATGCTAAAGGAGATAAAGCCAAGGTGAAGAATGAGCCACAGAGAAGATCCGCAAGGTTATCTGCTAAACCTGCTCTTGCAAAGCCAGAGTCCAAACCTAAAAAGGCCCCTGCAAAGAAGGGGAAGAAGGTACCCAAAGGGAACAAGGGAAGAGCTGATGCAGAAAACGGAGGTGCCACAAGAGACCAGGCGCAGAAAGGTGCTGGAGATGCCAAGTGTGTGCATTATGGGTAACTGTGTACTTCTGGTGACTGTACAGTTTGAAATACTATTTTTTATCAAGTTTTATAAAACTGCATAATTTTGTTTTACTTTTTTTAAGCTATGTTGTTAGCACACAGAACGTTTCAGTGTTGTTTTGGGGGAAGGGCATACGTCAGTAGAATATCTCTGAAGCTAGACTGATACAAGGGGAAAAACACCATCCCCTTCTAGTTCTGAGGAACTTCCCCTTGGTTCCCAGGAGGAGGGATTCCTTGATGTTGACACACATTAGTCACTTTGGCACAAACGCCTTGTGGTGTGGAAAAACTAAAATTCATTTTTATGTCCGCTTCTCCTCTGCCTTCAACATAAGCTTATCTCCCTTAAACCCAGAGACCTGTTGGAACCTGACCCCAAGAAATGGTTCCCAGTATGTAAAGCAATCTGGACGTTAGTGTCACCATTGAGATGGCATCCCTCAAAAGGGTTCCCATTTTATTTTTTATTTTTTTTTAAATTTTTTTTTCAACGTTTATTTATTTTTGGGACAGAGAGAGACAGAGCATGAACGGGGGAGGGGCAGAGAGAGAGGGAGACACAGAATCGGAAGCAGGCTCCAGGCTCTGAGCCATCAGCCCAGAGCCTGACGCGGGTCTCGAACTCACAGACCGCGAGATCGTGACCTGGCTGAAGTCGGACGCTTAACCGACTGCGCCACCCAGGCACCCAGAAGTGTTCCTATTTTAGTTTGTAGAGCTTCAGATTGGTAATTCTGCCATTTTCATTTCCTGAAAGTCGGGGCTGGCTTGTAAAAAGTTGTTAAACAACATGCAAATGTGAAATGTCAACCCTCAGTCTAAACTTTCCCTGTTCAGAGCATCAAACGAAAACTTCACTGGGTTTTATAGTGGCCTCCTGATTTTGGTAGTCCATTGAAGAAGGGAGTTTGAAAGTTGTTGTATACTGTTAACAATTGTCTGCCCATGTCCTGCCTGAAATACCATGATTGTTTATGAGAAGTATCTTTAATAAAGCTGGATACACTTTGGTTTGGGAAAAAAAAATTGAGGGGAACCTACCTGGCTCAGTCAGAAGAGCATACAACTCTTGGATCTTGGGGTCATGAGTTTGAGCCCCATGTTGGGTATAGAGATTACTTTAAAAAGTATTTTTTAGTGCTCGCTTCGGCAGCACATATACTAAAATTGGAATGATACAGAGAAGATTAGCACGGCCCCTGTGGAAGGATGACACGCAAAAAGTATTTTTTAATGTTTGTTTATTTTTGACAGAGAGAGAGAGAGAGAGAGAGAGAGAGAGAGAGGGCACACAAGCAAGGGAGGGGCAGAGAGAGAAAGCAAGACACAGAATCCAAAGCAGGTTCCAGGCTCCAAGCTATCAGTACAGAGTCGAACACGGGCCTCAAACTCATAAACTGTGAGATCGTGACCTGAGCTGAAGTCAGACACTCAATGAACTGAGTCACCCAGGTGCCCCTCAAAAAATAAAAACTTAAAAAAAAAATTATTAACTATAATACTTTAGCGTTTATCTGAAGTCTTTCACAGCGGCAGGCCCACAACTGACCATGGGCAACATCCCCCTGGATATGCAATGTGGATAACTAGGCCAGAACACAAATATCATTTGTCCAGAAAAAAAATTCTGTTCTCTGGCCATTCCATTGTACAGATAGTACAGAGTATTTCAGAGGACACATGCTGATGCCACCCAGCCTGAATTCAAATCCTGGCACTGCAATCTTTAACAAACTACTTAACCCACTCTGTGCCTCCATTACCCTATTTCAAAGATGGGATAATAATAGTATCTACTTTACAGAACTATAAGGATTAAATGAGTTATATGTGCAAAACACTGGCCACAAATAAGTGTTATATAAACATTGCTATACTTATTCTAATATAGAACTATTTCTTAATATTCAAGACCTACATAGTTCAGTAGTTCTCAACCAGGGACAATTTTGTCTTGCAGGAGACACTTAGCAATCTCTGGAGACATTTTTGGTTGTCATCAAAAAAGGGGATAGGGGAATGGTACTGGCTTCTAGGGGGTTTAGTCGAGGGACAATGCTAAACATCCTACAATGCACAAAACAGGCCTCTACAACAAAGAATTCTCTGGCCCAGGGCACCTGGGTGGCTCAGTTGGTTAAGCATTCGACTTCAACTCAGGTCATGGTCTTGGAGTCCATGGGTTCGAGCTCTGCATCAGGCTCTGTGCTGACAGCCCAGAGCCTGGAGCCTGCTTCGGATTCTGTATCTCCCTCTCTCTCTGCCCTCCCCTGTTCATGCTCTGTCTCTCCCTCTCTCTCAAAAATAAGTAAAGATTAAAGAAATTTTAAAAAAAGAATTCTTTGGCCCAAATTATTAATAGTACCAAGGTTGAAAAACCCTGCATAGAGGCAATCTCCACTTTACTAAAAACTCAATGGAGCAAAACTCCAAGGGACAAATGCCCATAAATAACAGATGATCATTTCATTTCACAAAGCCTTCACCAAAGGATCCTTTCAATACAAGAACTCAATATGTTTATGGGTAGCTGATAGATTAATTATACCTTCCTTCATATAATACATTTGATTAGAAATATAGACATATTTTTACATATTTTATACCTACATATCAGTGGAAATTTTATACATTCAATCCTAGTTATTTTTTTTAAGTTTATTTACTTATTTTGAGAGAGAACACATGAGTGCATATGTAGGGGAGGGGTGGGGGGAGAGGGGAGAGAGAGAATCTCAAGCAGGCTCTGTGCTGTCAGAGCAGAACATCAACTATGAGATCATCACCTGAACTGAGATCAAAAGTCAGATACTCAACAGGCTGAGCTAGCAACCCAGATGCCCCAAATTTAATCCTAGTTAATGTATTAAAGGCAAACTGTGCATAGAAATCTTTTTGTCAATGATTTCAAAATACAAATAGTTACTCTCTCATTTCAATATTTAGGTCATCTTAAAGAAGCCAACTGTAATCGACAGGAAGTAAGAGAAAAACTTAAAAGTCCACATCTTATACATCATTGCCAGTCGAAGACAAAGCACATCTGAAACAATAAAGAGCAATGAGAGAGTTTGTATCAACATCCACTTCACAGGACCAACTTATAGAATGTGGCTCCTCTATAAAGCCAACTTTAATTATCTAGATATTGTCTAATCTACTTTATGATTGATTATTGACTGAGGATTCACCCAACATAGTCAAAACTCGTGTGTATGAGATGCTGCTCTACATTAACTGGTCAATCAGTGAAGCAAAAAGAAAAAAAGTCACCAAATTACCTTCTTGCAGTGTCTCGCCCCAACTCTTCCCAAACTATATATAACACTTATTTGGATTGGCTTTAGGTCTCATCCAGTTGTTTAGACTTTAAGTAAACAAATACTCCTTATTCCTGGAATTTCTATGTTCAGAACCACAGCTTGACTTTCCCTCTGCTTCAAGATGAATTGTATGCCCAATGTACCTATTGTATGCTCAGCGTTGTATATAAAAGAAGCTTAAGTCTCAAGCTTATTCACATGAAACAAAGGATAACTTATGAAAACATATAGTCAAGTTTTAGAATTGTTAGTTCAGACTGTGATTATGAGTTCAGATTATTAACCAACTTACAGAGCTAGAGTTCTCAAAGTGGACTGTAATGAGTTGCATCTTGAGGACTAGAGGGAAGAATGTGAATTGGTCCTTGGAACAATGCTGACATGAGTTCAAATCCCAAGTCCACTATTCCTTAGCTACTTAACTTTGAGCAAGTTACTTAACCTTTCTGAATCTCAGTGTCCCCATGTGTTTTAGAATGAAGATAATAATATCTTCCACATTGGGTGGTTGTGAGGATTAATCAAGATAATGAAGATTAAAGAAAATAACACAGTGCAAGTCATATTAGATAGGGTGGCCACAAGTCCCTGTGTGTACCAGTTACACATTATCTATATGTTCCCCTACACTGCACAAATTTAATTTTTTTCATTTTTCTGGAATAATCCTTCTTGTTAGTGGTTGGAAATCACTTAACCAGTATCTGAGATTTGGGGTCTTAAACTATTGTTATACAGACTCCTTATGCATAAGATTATAAAAGAAAAAAATGTCTCAAAAGAGATCATTCAGGTAACTTCTATTCAGTGTGTATAGGCACTGTGTGGCAATTCTTTAAGTAATCATTAATTGCAAACCAAAGCTTTTTTAATCCTTGGTATTTTGTCATTATTAAGAAGAGAAGGAGGGTTAGAGGAAAAAGGGAAAGAGAAAGATGAGGTGGAGAAGGAAAAAAAAGAGAAAAAGGAGAAAATAGAGAATGGTGAAGACTGACATAGACAGAAAGGTAATCCAGGCAAAGATCAGCACAAACAGACAAAGGCAAGAATGAGTAGATTAAGCATAAAATGATCCATCTGATTGGATCACAAGGAGTACCTTTGGTGTTAATGAGGCATCTTTTGATGCACAAAGAGAATGAAAATTGTTACTTGCTACCAAGTAACTACTTCCATTTTGGGAAGTTAAACCTTTGAAATAACATATGCCAGCTCCTTTGTAATTCTAACTCTTTTCCCTTTCCATCCCTTTGGAAAAGGCAAATGTCCATTAATTTTGGAAAACACATTCAAAATCTGCCAAGTTCATCACCAGTCCTGGTCAATGAACTGATTGCCCCCAGGTACTTGCCCTTGGACTAGAGGTTATTGGCTTCCCACTACTCTAAGCACTACCAGCAATTTCCACTCACAGTAGGTTGCACCACTCTTCCTTGAAATGTATTACCCTCCTAGGTAAAAAGCAAGAGGCTAGAATGTTGATAAACTGCCAGTTAATTTGTAATGTCCACCACCTCAAAATCTGTGAAAGCTCGCACAAGCCAGGTATGTGAATTGATCAACCCCACAATTCGGCATTTCATATGAGTATCAGAGATTTTATTTAAAATTCTAACACAATTACCTTTGTATTTTGGCTCACTTCCTATTCAGATTCGGCCAAATAAAATCAATTACCCAAAAAGGTTTTCAACTTATTTATTGCTGAGAGAAAGAGGGAGAGGCAAAAAGAAAAGGGAAGGGAAAGAAAGAAAAAGAAAGGAAAAGGAAGAGAGGAACAACAAATTTCATATTATGAATTAATCTGAGGTTTTTTTCTTGGGGAACCAAGCAGATAATCCAAAATTAATTAAACCATTTTCCCTCAGCTGGGGAGCCTGAGTGGCTCAGTCAGTTAAGCATCCCAACTCTTGGTTTCAGCTCAGGTCATGATCTCATGGTTCATGAGTTCAAGCCCAGCACAAAGCCTGCTTGGGATTCTCTCTTTCTCCCTATCTCTCTCTTCCCCTTTATCCACTCACTCAATCTCTCTCTTTCTCTCTCTCTCTCTCTCAAAATAAATAAACATTAAAAAAAACTATCTCCCTCAGCTTACAACCCTATGTAAGCTCTAATTCCCAGCACCCTGACCGGCTTGCAGAGAGCAGTAGTGAATAACAGACAACCACCTCCCAGCACAGACACTGATGTCTGCCCATCTTAGTGCCCTCTCTGCTTTCAGTACTTATTGAACCAGAGACTTCTCAGAGATGGACAGCCTGACTCTTCCGGTTATAGCACAACTTCAGTTTCAAAGGGCAACAGAGCCAGTATGTGGCAAATATGTCAAGCAATGGAGTCTATCTTTAGTACCCATACCACATCCCTAACCCATCTGTGTCCCCTAAATTGTCACCCTACTACCACCTGTGCAGTGCTCTCTTGTATGATAAAATGGAAAGTTTGATGTCTCGAGAATCAACAATATGGATTTGTTCTACCACTTACTATGTGACTTTAGTCATGCTGCTAACTTCTCTAAGCCTCAGTTTAGTTATCAGTAAAATGGTGACAAGAACACCTGCTTCATAACATCATTATGCCAATTAACAAAAATTATTAAGACAACATTTTTAAGACAACATTTGGCACAGAATAGTCAAACAATAAATGGTAGCTATGAGAGCTATTACTACTACTGCCCAAGACCACCCCCTGCAAAAGCAGTCATGCCTTCTCCGAAAAGGGCTCCATCACTCATTCATTCAAGGTTAATGAACTAAAACCTACCCTGTGCCAAGCTATTGCTTCTGGGTATCAGAAGTATAGCAATGAACAAAAAAAGGTACCTGACAGAAACTGATACTCTAAACTGAGAATTATAATTCAGTCTTGTGATAAGAGAACCATAACCAGAATCTCAGGATATAAGAAGCACAGTCCAATCCCATGAAGGTGGAGAAAGGAAATCAGCAAGAACCAATCATGGTTATCTGAAATTCATAAGTTAGCAGGAAGGCTGAGACTCCTTAAGCACCAGAGTTCTGGCGTGTGGCCTGTGGGCTCTCTCTCGGCCCTCTCTTGGCCCTTTCTCACCCGCTCATTACCAGGCTTGAGAAGCAAAACAAATTAGAGCTCCAGTTGGTGATACAGAACCCACAGTGGTCAGTTTTGAGGCTGGGCTGGACTGTGCAGGTTGAACCCGGAGGTTTAATGTACCTCAGCTCTAATGAGGATTAAAAAGCAGGGTCTGACAACATGTAAGTAAACAAATGGTGTTCAATGATATAAGGTGCATAAATATGTACAAAGTAAACATGAAAACAGAATCATTTAGTCAACAAATATTACAGAACACCTACTACAATCAGGTGCTACACCGGGTACTGAGTAAAGCAAAGGAGACAGAAGGCCTTAATGGAGCTCACATCACAGTGGGGGGGAAGACTTCAGACACATGGACAGATAAATAATTACAAACAAGGAAAATTCCACCCACACCTCTCTCATTGCAAGCCAGATTCACTCATTCCATATACTATATATTCTATTCCCAGCAAAATCCAAGTGGGTAGGGGAAAAAGTGGTCATTTAGAGGGCTACTCCTCTCAGATAATACATGTACAATTTTAGAAGTGGCCATTTGAAGACAGTATTCCTCCCGAAGGAATGGCTGGGATGGCGACATTTGAGGCAGTGTGGCACACCAGTGGAAGCTGTATAGTTTAGGCCCTCATTTAACACACCTCACAACACACAGTGAGGCCATCTGTTCCTGCCCTAATGTTTCCTAAAGGGCGGACAGTGGAAAGAGCTGAGTCACGTCTGTCAAGTGTAAAGCATGAACATATTTTCGTGCTCCGTTTCCTTGACAAAAGATAACAGTCCTCTGGTATGGGGAAAACAATTATATTTTGCTGGTCATTCATTTATTTATGCATTCATGTATTCAACAAATACTTACTAAGTGCTTACAACACACCAAGCACTGTCAGGCACCAGGAGAAAAGAAAGACATGGTCCTTGCCCTCAGGAAACTCATAGTCTAACAGAAAAACAGACCACTAAACACACATGGTTAGGAGAGTACAATAAATCCTAGAAGGGAATAATCACAAAGCACTGAAAACATAATGTTAGAACACTTGACTGAGTCTGGGGGGAAAGGAGGAGACTAAGCAGAAAGGCTTCACAAAGCAGGAAGCATTTGAAAAATTAGTAAGAGCAGGCTAGACAAAGAAGGAAACCTTTCAGGCAGGGGAACAAGGGCAAAGAGATGTATACAAGAGACACAACATATTATGTATGTATGGGTTAGAAAACCATACAGCCTGGTACCCAAGACACTCCCAGTTTACTTCTGTTACCCAGGCAGAATTATAAATAGCAGCCCTTTTCATCCTCAAAATTGTCCCAGTTTGGACAATACATTATGTAGTGACCCTGCATATATGAAGAATTCCAAGTGGTTTGAGAGACAGCATGATAAGGCAGAAGTTGCATAGACTCCAGAGTCAAAAGTCTAAACCAAGACTAGGGATGACAGTTATTGGAAGACATTGATATTTGATTTGCCATTTTTTAATGTTTATTTTTAGTTTTTAGAGAGAGGGAGAGACAGAGCATGAGCGGGGGAGGGTCAGAGAGAGAGAGGGAGACATAGAATCCGAAGCAGGCTCCAGGCTCTGAGCTGTGAGCACAGAGTCCAATGTGGGGCTCGAACTCAAACCGTGAGATCATGACCTGAGCCAAAGTCGGACGCTTAACCGACTGAGCCACCCAGGTGTCACAATTTGCCATTTTAAAAATTCTAACCACAAAGTCAAGTTTCCAGCCCATGCATGCTACCTTCCTACATGAGTCTAGGCCATTAGATTCTATTTATACATTCTTAGGATCAGCTCTGCCATTTACTAAATGTATGGCCCAGGGCAAGTTGATTACTCTGATCCTCAGCTTCCCACCTAGAGAATGAAGATTCACTCAAACATTTAGCAAATAACTATATATTGATTTTATTGTGCTATGTACTGTGCTAGAATTATTTCTAAACTTGGTTCTTTACCTCATGGAGCTTATAATCTAATGACAGAGACTGATATATGACAAGCAATTAGAAGTTTACCAATTTGTTTTATGAGAGTAGCACAACCCTGATGTCAAAACTGATAAAGACAGGGGCTCCAGTGTGGCTCAGTCGGTTAAGTGTCTGCCTTCAACTCAGGTCATGATCTCATGGTTTGTGGGTTCGAGCCCTTCAGATCCTCTGTCTCCCTCTCTCTGCTTCTCTCCTGCTCACAATCTCTCTCTCTCTTCAAAAAATAAATACATAAAAAATTTTTAAAAACTGATAAAGACAACACTCATATGCATGTGCATGCACACACGTTCATACAATAAGGTAGTGACCCATCTCAGTTATGAGTATATCTAAAAATGCTAAATAAAATACTAGTCAATCAAATATAGCAATATATTAAGATTAAAATCTCATGACACCAGGCGCCTGGGTGACTCAGTCAGTTAAGCATCTGACTCTTGATTTCAGCTCAGGGCTTGTGAGTTCAAGCCTCGTGTCAGGCTCTGCACTGACAGCACAGAGCCTGCTTGGGATTCTCTCTTTCCCTCTCTCTCTGCCTCACTTACTCTCTCCCTCTCTTGAAATAAATAAATAAAAACTTAAAAAAAATCCCATGGCACCAAGGAAGATTTAATTCCTCAAATTCTCTTAATATTAGCAATGTACCATCACAATATATCCCACATCAATACAACAATGAAAAATATCTATATAACCCTCTTAGTGGCTATCAAAAGGTATTTACTTCATTCTAAGTTGTATTCCTCATAAAATCTTAGTAAACTTGAAATAGAAGGATAATCACTTAACATTATAAAGAATATTTTTATTTCAAAGTAAGAGCCAGCATCTCAATTAATAATGAATCTACAGCAGCTGTTCTATAATATCTAAATAGAAAAATTATTTTCAGAATTAGAGATAGTTAAAGAGCTGGTACATTAAAGATGCTTAATAATTGGTAACTGCCAGTACTATTGGGGATTATTATTATTGTCATCCTAATTATTGTTAAAGCTGCAGCACAAGACAAATGAATATTGGGTCATGGCTGAAAATTGGAGGGATAAAAGCCAGATCGTGGAGGGCCGTGTGTGCTATAGTAAAAAGATGGTGTTTTATGCTATATTTGAAAGGGGTTATAAGCAGAGCAGTTACATGGGCCCAAAAGCCTAGACTGGAGACAGAGACAAGGGAGTCAAGTCACAATGGCTATAGTCAAGAGTGTCTACAGGCATGTCTATGTTTAATAGATTATCATGACAATGGTGTAGAGCAGCATTGTAAGAAGACAAGAGTAGAATCCGGAAAAACAGTTATTCACTGAAAAACTGAACATGAGGTAAAAATGGTGGCTTGAAATGGAGGCATTAGAAAAATGGTGGCACTAGAGACGGATATATAGATACATTCAGAATATACCTAGAAGGCCAAGTATCCATGACTGTTAGTGGACAGGACATGGGGAGAGAAGAAAGAGGAGAAGTATAGACGTAGACAGACTACTCAGGGTTTTCAGGGCATGTTGAGATGATTTATATTTATTCCAACAGCAATGTGAGGACACTGAAGAGATGTAAGCAAGAATCTGATGTCATAAGATTTGTATTTTATGAAGCTCTTTCAACTGCTGGGTAGAAAATAGTTTGGAGAGCAAGAAGGCCAATTAGGAGTTACAACAGTCAAGGAAATGACTGAAACCGTTTAGTGCCTTTCTGGAAGTGGGTGGTCATTTACCAAAAGAAGAAATTCTGGAAGGAAAGTCAGTTTCAGAGGAACAATTATGAGTTTCATTTTGAAGCATCCAAAAGATGTCACATAAATAGCTGTGCACATGAGTCAGTAGCTCAGCCCAAAAGCCTGCACTGGAGATAGAGACAAAGGAGTCAAATCACAATGGCTATAGTGAAGAGTATGACTTGGAGGGTGCAAAGACTGGGGCTAAAAAGATCAGTTTGCTTTTGCTAACATAAGAATAAAAATTGTTACACTCTACACATACATAAAAATATTTTAAGAGATTTTAGTTGAGTTAATTTCTCCTAAAAAGGCAGGATATACAAGAAATCCCAACAGATCAGCCATGGAAATAAATTATACAGAAAATTTTTAAAGGAACACCCCATGGTGGCACTCTACACACACAACCTGTTCCCTAAGGCTCCCAGTCGAATTACAATAGTCTTTGTATTCTCCCCCTTAGGAACAAAGGGTGAAATTGGGTTGGTGATACTCTTAGAAATTTCTGAGGGTGAGAGACAGAGATGCAGCATGCTGGATTACAGAGCTGGTAATATGATAATTGCAAATTTCCATCCCCTCCAGAGCAGCAGCCACAGAGCATTTCTAACTGATTAGGCTGAAAGAACGGAGGCTTTGGCAGAAGCCACTCTCTACTTCCTCCAAGGCTACAGTTAGAATTAACACCCCAGTGTCCAGGAAAGTACTAAAACCACAATAAGCAGAAAAAAATGGGATACTGTGTGGCATTCATGAAAATCATGTAGCACAAGAGGTTTCTACTCACAATGAGAAACCAGATGAATAAAGGGGAGATAGGTTGGGGCTCCTGGGTGGCTCAGACAGTTAAACATCCAACTTCAGCTCAGGCCATGATCTCACGGTTCGTGGGTTTGAGCCCCACATCGGGCTCTGTGCTGACAGCTCAGAGCCTGGAGCCTGCTTCGGATTCTGTGTCTCCCTCTCTCTCTGCCTCTTCCCCCTTGCACTTTGTCTAGCTCTGTCTCAAAAACAAACATTAAAAAAAGGGAGGGAGATAGGTCAAATGTTTGAGAGCAAGGTCATCGTCTACTAAAATATATTATGTAGTTCAATAATTAAAACTATTTGTTAATAAAGAAAAACTAGATACATAGATCACTGAGAGAGAATAGAACGAAAATAGATCTAACCAAAATATAAAAATTGGTTGATATAAAAGTGGCATCTCAGGTTGATAAAGAGGGATTCTTCAATAAATAGTTTGCATCAACTGGCCAATTATTTGAAATATGAGAAACATGCACCCCTACCCCACTCCTTAAATCAAAGTAAAATGGATTGGATTAAAATGCTTACAAACACTAAAATTAAGAGAGATCAGGTGTTGTTGAAAAAAGATGACTTCAGCTTTGAATTACCTCGGACCATCCAAGTTGAGCTACTGGGAAGGCACTTAAGAAGAGTGTGACATTCAGGAAAGAGGTAAAAGCTGACGACAGATATTTCAAAATCATCTGCATATACAGAGTAATTTAAGCCATCAGGATAGAGGAGATTGAAAAATTACATGGTGTGAGAAGAGGGTCTGAACAAAACTATAAAAACACCTACATTTAAGAGATGAACTGAAATAGGCATGAAGTTTCACCAAAGTCATAGGTTTGAGAAGGGAGTGGCCAGCAATGTCAAATGTTTCTACGAGGATAAGTAAGATAAACAGAAAAGTATCTACTGGACATCGTACAAGGAAAATAGTAAAAGTATATTTATATGAATGATGATAAAAACAGCTTATTTAAGGGGCGCCTGGGTGGCTCTGTCGGTTAAACATCCAACTTCGTCTCAGGTCATGATCTCACAGTCCATGAGTTCGAGCCCCGCGTCGGGCTCTGTGCTGACAGCTCAGAGCCTGGAGCCTGTTTCAGATTCTGTGTCTCCCTCTCTCTCTGCCCCTCCCCCACTCTTGCTCTGTCTCTGTCTCTCTCAAAAATAAATAAAGATTTTAAAAAATCTTTAAAATAAAACAGCTTATTTAAGTGCATTAAGGACTGAAAAGTATAGACAGTGAGTACAGAGAATTCATTCACCAAGTGTGGAATTAAGGGGAGGAGAATGAAGTAACCTAAATGTCTATCAATAGATGAATGGATAAAGTTGTACTATATGTACACAAAGGAGTATTACTCAGCCATAAGAAAGAATGAGATCCTGCTATTCACAACATGGATGGAGCTAGAGGGCATAATGTTAAGTGAAATAAGTCAGAGAAAGACAAACACCATATGATTTCACTTCTGTGTGGTATCTGAAAATTAAAACAAACCAAATAATAGGTTCATAAATATAGAGAACAAACAGGCTGCTGACAGAGAGGAGGGGAAGGGGGAATGGGTGAAATAGTAGAAGAGGATTAAGAGGCACAAACTTCCAGGTAAAAAAATAAACAGGTCACAAGGATGTGAAGTACAGCAAAGGGAATGGAGTCAATAATATTGTAATAACTTTGCATGGTGACACGTGGTAACTATAATTGCAGGAGAAGAAAAGAGGAGAATTATAGAGGGCAATTGAGAGAGGTGTTATGGATTGACTTGTGTCCCTCAAAAAGATATGCTAAAGTCCTAATCCTGAGTACCTCAGAAGGTGACCTTATTTGGAAATAGTCACTGCAGATATAATTAGTTAAGATCAGTTCATGGAGTACGATAAGCCCTTAATCCAAAATAAGGGTGTCCTTATAAGAAAATCAAATGCCATGTGAAGACAGACACACACAGGGAGAATGCCATGAGAAAAGAGGAAAGATCGGTGATATAGCTCCAAGTGAAAGAACACCAAGGATCAAAGTGGCCACCACCAAAAACTATGAAGAGGTAAGGAAGAGGTCTAGCTAGAGAAGTGTCTCAGAGGTAGCATGGCCCTGTCAACATCTTGATTTCAGAATTCCATCCTCCAGAAAGGTGAGAGAATAAATTTATGTTGTTTCAAGCCATCCAGTTTGTGGTACTTTGTTACAATAGCCCTAGGAAACGAATACATTGGGGGATGCAAAGAAAGTGCTATTGTTGTTGTTGTTTATTTTAAAAATTGGGAGAAACTCAATCATGCTTTAAAAATCTGATGGAATGAGCCAATCTAGAAGGTGAAGGTAAAAACATAGCAGATAAAACAAACCAAATAGGATGAGAGAGACTGGCTAAACGTTTGCCATTTCCTTTCTTGTAGGGCGTGCAAAAAGAATGCATTTCTCAGACTCCTGGATGGTTAGAAGTGGCCATGTGTCTGGGTGCTGGTCCATTTCCAGATCTGACCCATACAAACTTTCTAAGTATCATCTTCTCTCCCTTCCTTCATCTGCTGGCTGGATATCCCTACGCCCAGGAAAACACTGGAAACCCCATGTTGAAGAGGAAAGAGCCTATGTTAGCCTGAGTCTGCAAGGAACAGAGCATCTTTTACTCCCTCCCCATTTTGCCCACTGGATTAAGAAAAGATGGAAGCAAGTAAAACTTTGTGGGTTTGGAGACAATGGTGGAAGAAATTCCCATCTGATGCCTTCCATCTTTTCTTCAATGTAGGAGAGGGCACATTTTACCGAAAAGATTAGAGGTTCAAGGAGAGTGAAGAATTGAAGAAAAAATAACTCATGTGGTAAACAGGCAAAGGAACTAAGCAGGGAAAAAGATTGGCAATAATCATTGTAGGCTTATGTTTATGTTCACTAAACAAACATTTACTGACCTCTACGCAAAGCACCTGTTCTAGGAGTTAGTGTTGCCATAGTATACAACACAAACAAGATCCATATTCTCATGAAAAGACAAACAAAAAGGAAAGTACCATATAATGAAATTACTTGCTGAATTACAGAATTCCATTCAAGCCAGATATTAATGGATATAAATATTATTTGAACCTGGAAGCAGTTTGGCCAATACTAATAAATGACAAATCTGTCCTAACTAGGTCCCTTCTATACATTGACGTGTACAGGGCAGGACTCTTACATGTCTATCACAAATACCAGATGAACAAAATAAACAGAAGTGTTCTTATAGGTCACACGTGTCCCAAAGATTGCAGTGATTTATTTACACTGCCACTCTAACATTAGCTGATTGGACCATGGAAGTGTGTCTAACTCAAAGTCAGCTATTGCTAACTGGCCTACAAGGGAGCTTGGCATGAATGCAACCTCAGTTTTAAGCCATCTATTTTAGCTTTAAACTCTGTGTTTGAGCCTCAAGGTAAGAGGGTCTAGTTGTCCTTGGTAATAGTCTGAAGTATTAGTGAAAGTTTTGATAGCTTTGGTTTCTCTTAGTAACTCCATATAACTCTATCTACTAAGACTTTACCTAAGGTCTTTTTTTTTTAACATTTTATTCAATTTTGAGAGAGAGAGCACAAGCGGGATGGGGCAGAGACAGGTGGGGACAGAGGATCTGAAGCAGGCTCTGTGCTGACAGCAGCTAGCTAGATGCAGGGCTTGAACTCACAAATGGTGATATCATGACCTGAGCCGAAGTCAGACACTCAACTGACTGAGCCACCCAGGCATCCCACCTAAGGTCTTTTTGAACCTACAAAGATATAGTGAAATACGGTTTGAGAGACTCATAGATTTGGATTTAAATCTATATTTGCATGTAGCTATGTGGCTGTAGGCCCATTGACAAACTTCTATCTGACCTTACTATCTCTTCTATAAAATATGAACTCTCCATAGTAGTGTATGAGGATTAAATGGGACTCCATAAGTTAAATACTCATTAGGATTATTCAGCTCCCTCCTTAGATCTGCAGTCTCTCTGGAGGTAATGGAAGTCTCTCTTTTTTTTTAATGTTTATTTATTTTTGAGAGAGACGAGTGTGAGTGGGGGAGGGGCAGAGAGAGAGGGAGACCCAGAATCCGAAGCAGACTCCAGGCTCTGAGCTGTCAGCACAGAGTCCAACACAGGGCCTGAACTCAAGAGCTGTGAGATCATGACCTGCGCCGAAGTCGGACGCTCAACAGACTGGGCCACCCAGGTGCCTCAAGGTGATGGAAGTCTTAAGCACACTCCCAATTTAGGAGAGTCTCATTGTCGTTAGTCCTGAAAAGACCACCTTCAATTCTAATCTAATATAATCCTACGGGCGCCTGGGTGGCTCAGTGGATTAAGCGTCCAATTTAGGCTCAGGTCATGATCTCTCGGTTTGTGAGTTCGAGCCCCACGTTGGGTTCTGTGCTGACAGCTTAGAGCCTGGAGCCTGCTTCAGATTCTGGGTCTCCCTCTCTCTCTGCCCCTTCCCCCCTCACACTGTCTCTCTCTCTCTCAAAAATAAAATAAACATTAAAAAAATTATAATGTAATCCTTCTAGGACTTGACAACCAGACTGGTTGGTAATTTTACAATCTTAGATCCCAGATTTCTCTAAGCCTTCATCTTTATAGACAGAATTCTTCATTTTAAAATACATGTAAATTCTGCAGTTAAAACAAAGTTTCATAAGTGGCTTCTTAGGATAAAATTCAACCTCAGTTACTTAAAGCTACACACAATTACCTACACTTAAAGAGACCTCAGGTCCTTGGGGGAACCCTTCTTTTCTTTATGGGGGGCATTTGCATTTGGAATATTTGCTGTTTTACCAGAGAAAAAATGGATTAAAAAATAAAAGATCAGGGGTACCTGGGTGGCTCAGTCGGTTAAGCATCTGACCTCGGCTCAGGTCATGATCTCAAGATTCGTGGGTTCGAGCCCTGCATCAGGCTCTGCAATGACAGCTCAGAGCCTTGAGCTTGCTTCAGATTCTGTGCCTCCCCCTCTCTCTGCCTCTACCCCACTCACACTCTGTCTGTCTCTCTCTCTCAAAAATAAACATTAAAAAAATTGTTTTAAATAAATGAAAAGGTCATTTTATAAACTACATTTTAATGCTCTGAAAATTGGAATTTACAAAATAAATTACATTGGAGATATTGAGAAGTTAGGGAATATCCAACACTCTCCAGGAGTTAAAAGAAAGCCTTTGTCCCTTCTGGAATGATCTGCTAAATAAATACTCCCTACTGTATAACTTCAGGAGACACATTACAGTTAAAGGAACCCAATACCTGCATTGAACTGATAACACACATCTCTGTAACTTAGGGAAAAAGTAATAAGTATGGCTGTGGAGCCCTATTTCCGCCGCCTCTTCTGGGAAAGATAACTTTTTACGCAAACTCATTTTTCATTTCCACCACATTGTCTTCCTTTTCCAAACAGGATATAAAGTGATTTCACAGGCACCTCTCGAAATGAGCACTGAGAAAAGCTTCCCCTACACAAAAGCCTACCCATCTCTTAAAAGACTCTAAAATTAGAAAGGCATTCTCTTTCACAAAAATGGAAGCAATGCTGCTAACCTACTTTGCACAGTTCTTCAAGGCAGGCATAACTACCTTTCCTCAGCCTCCTTGAGCTATGACATTCTGTGAAATACTTCAGGCTACCAACCCACTAATTGGCCCCTTGGAAAGACCATTTTCTCACCACTAATGTAAGGCCTTAGAACGATTCCATCCTTTCCAGAGTTCCTTATCAGAAGGTAGTAGATTCTGTCCCCTCGGCTTGTTTGCACGCACAATGCCAGCTGTGTCTTGGGAAATTGGGAATTATCTTTTCTCTTTCAAGTGAGTAATTTTTAATTTCTCCCGGCTGCATGTAAGTTACACACAAGAATTTGACTGAAGAGGCAGCACTGTGTGTGGGAAGGGGACTGACCAAAGAGTTACAGACTGAAGTTCTAGCCCCAAGTCCTCTGTTTACTAACCACAGAATCACAGAGACTAGTTTAATACTTCTGAGTTTCCTCCACTGTAAAGAAGGACAATGAAAACAACAGTAGCAAACACAGTTTGGGGTTGGCTCTACCTCACAGGGTAATTGTAAGGATCAAATGTGATCATGTGACAATAATAAAAAGAAAAATAGTCAAATTGGCAAAGTGTTTACCGTTTACAGAAAGCTCTTTCATATGCATTAGTTAATTTAATTCTGTAAGAGCACTTTGAAAATTATAAATGGCTGTGTTAGGTATTGCAACCATCACAGGCATGAAATTACTCTGAAATCAGCCACGCCCAAAAGGCATAGCAGACCTCTTTAAGTGTTTATGGCATTCATTTCAATTTATATATAACCGCATTTATTGTACTTTCATCCCTTCTAGTGTCATTTTTTTCTTCTAATATATTTCAGGAAGGTAAAAACCTTACCCTTTTATGACAAGAAAGCTACATTGAAATGTATCAGTTTAAACAGCTCAGATTCTTATTCATTCATTTTATTGTTTTGTTTGAATATTATTTTTTAATTGTAAATTGTAGCATATGCAGACTTTACGGTATGACTTATAAAAGAGGCTGTTCCAAAAAATGTGAACATATATCTATCTCACTAGTTCTTAGGTGAGAACAATATTCAGTCGTAATAACGCTTCAGTGCTTCTTAGGTGAGAACAATATTCACAGTCATAATAACAATAGTGTTATATCAATAAACACGTTTGAAAACTGTGGTAGTCATTAGCGCTGCTCAGCAAATATTTTTATTTCTCCTCCTTCCCACATAGTGGGACTGCTTTTCCTACACACATATACAAGTTAGCGTATGGCCATGTGACTAGCTTTGGTCAACAATGCCCAAGTGGAAGTCACATGTGTCACTTCTGGGTGGAAGTTTTAAGAGCCATGTATAACGTAATGTATCACACACTCTTTCTCCCAAGGCAAGGCAGTCAGCAATGCTAGGGATGGCAGTGACTCTGTCAGCCTGGGGCCTGGACTGATGATGACATGAATCAGACCCTCAAGCAACCAAAAACATATAGCAAAGACAAGAAGTTAACTTTTGTAACTTTAATCCCTAAGATTCACGGTTTGTTCCTACAACACGATGTCCTATACTAAGTAATATAGATTTAATAATTACAAATTTGGGCTCTGAAGTCAAAAAGATCAAGTTTAAGTTCCATTTCAGATGTATCTTAAGTAAACTATGGAAACCCACTGTGCTTCATTTCCTCATATGAATAGTGGGCAAGAACAATACCTACGAAATAGGGTTGTTTTGAGGATTAAATGAAGGAATATAGGTCTATGGAAATGGTCTAGCACATAGTAGGTGTTCAGTCAATGTTGATCCTGTGATTCTCATAACTCTTCAAGGTGAAAAGGTGCCAACATTAATGATGAGAAAATAAAAGCCAACAAAAAATATATTTGACCTGAACAAGGTCATAGAGCTGGTTACTGACACAACTATACCTAGAATGAAAATCTCCTAATGGCAGCTCATTGTTGAATTTTTTAATTTAAATTATCCCCTGAATTTAGAGTCATTGTTGGGGTGCCTGAGTGGTTCAGACAGCTAAGCATCTGACTCTGGATTTCCGCTCAGGTCATGATCTCATGGTCCATGAGATCGAGCCCTGTGTCTGCACTATTAGTGCAGGGACTGCTTGGAATTATCTCTCCCTCAATCGCTTCTCGGCCTTTTGGCTAAGATCAAGTGGAATTATCTCTCCCTCTCTCTGCCTCTCTCTCTCTCTCTCTCTCTCTCTCTCTCTCTCAAAATAAATTAAAAAACAAATAATAAATATTTTATAATAATTTTTTAAGGTTATGATTCATAACCTAAGGGCTCTTGACACCCAGCGAACCATAACAGTAATAATAAAAAGTCTGGGATCTCTTTTACTACTTTCAACAACCTGATATGTATCATACATTTCCCCCACAAAAAGACTAAACAGATTTATAAAAACATCAAGTTTCTTATCTTCTTTAATAAAGATTTTGCTTTATTTATTTATTTATTTATTTATTTATTTTTAATTTACATCCAAGTTAGTTAGCATATAGTACAATAATGTTTTTGGGAGTAGATTCCAGTGATTCATTCCCCATGTATAACACCCAGTGCTCATCCCAACAGCTGTCTTCCTTAATGCCCCTTACCCATTTAGCCCATCCCCCTACCCATAAACCCTCCAAGAACCCTCAGTTTGTACTGTGCATTTAAGAGTTTCTTATGTTTTGCCCCCTTCCCTGTTTTTATATTCGTTTTGCTTCCCTTCCTTTATGTTTATCTGTTTTGTATCTTAAATCCCTCATATGAGTGAAGTCATATGATATCTGCGTTTCTCTGCTTTATTTCACTTAGCATAATACCCTGTAGTTATATCCACGTTGTTGCAAATGGCAAGATTTCATTCCTTCTGATTGCCAAGTAATTTGTTTCTTATCTTTAACAGCAATCATATAAGCTCCATTTGGAAACATTGGTTATTTAATAATGAACAAAAATATTTAATAATATGTGTGCCTATGAATGAAAAAAAATGAGAACAGTAATTAATGAGTGAATAAATGCCACTTGTAGCATGAAAAAATGGTCAAACCATGATAACCATGGGGGAAAAAAGAGAAGCAGGTAATAATGGGTAACAAGAAAAGGCATGCTTGCTAGCAAAATGGTTGTGGACCACTATTTATTACAGACCTTTATTGAGATGTAATTCACATACCATATAATTATTCGTTTAAAGTATACAATGTAATAATTTTTACTATATACACAGAGTTGTGCCTCAATCACCACTATCTAATTACAAAATTTTTTATCACCCCAAAAACAAACCTAGTTCCTGGCAAATACTAATCTACTTTCTAAGTTTTTAAATAAATTTTAAGGTTTATTTATTTATTTATTTTTAGAGAGAGAGAGACAGAGAGAGAGAGAGAGTGAGTGAGTAGGGAGGGGCAAAGGGAGGAGAGAGAGAATCCTAAGCAGGCTGTGTGCTGTCAGCACAGAGCCCAATGCGAGGACGTGATCTCACGAAACCATGAAATCATGACCTGAGCCGAAATCAAGAGTCAAACACTTAACCAACTGGACCACCCAGGTGCCCCTAATCTACTTTCTGTCTATATAGATTTTCCTATTCTGGATACTTCATATAAATGGAATCATAATACGTGGCGTTTTGTGTCTGGTTTCTTTCATCTGCCATAATGTCCACAGTTCATCTATGTTGTAGCATGTATCAATATTTCACTCTGTGTTCTGGTCAAATAATATTCTATTATATGAATATATATTTTGCTTAGCTATTACCATTTGATGGACATTTGGTTCATTATCACTTATTGGCTATTATGAATGATGCTGCTCTAAATATGCATGTATAATTTTTTATGTGGACATGTTTCCATTTCTCTTAGAATTGCCTACTAACTCTATGCTTAACATTTTGAGGAACTGCCAGACTATTTTCCAAAGTAGCCATTCCATTTTACGTTTCCAACAGCATTGTATATGGGTTCTATTTCTCCACATCTTCACCAACACTCATCTGTCTTTTCTTTTATAGCCACCCTAGTAGAAGTGAAGTCCTACTTCATTGTGGTTTTGACTTGCATGTGTGGGCCACTATTTCAAAACTAATCCGCTTTAGTATAAACTGAATGATAGAACGTAAGACACCT
The DNA here is from genome assembly GCF_014898765.1 of Herpailurus yagouaroundi. Taxonomy (NCBI): domain Eukaryota; kingdom Metazoa; phylum Chordata; class Mammalia; order Carnivora; family Felidae; genus Herpailurus; species Herpailurus yagouaroundi. The sequence goes on along the minus strand of NW_024420442.1, from coordinate 4,467,782 downwards.
TTCAGAACCAAACACAGAAAATGGAAAAAAAACAACGGACTTTACAGAAAAGTTCACTGTCTTTCTTCCAAGGAAACAAAAATTTAACAGTGAGTAGGTTTACTTAGGTCCAATAAATAATTATTCAAATATCTACTTGTTTGTTTACATTTTAATTTATACTCTACCTCATTCAAAGGAAGTGAAAGAAACTAAAAAATACAGAATTGGCATACAGTAAGTGAAAAGATTGAAGTGAAGGGGAAAATCCAAAGTAAAACAAAGGCAGAGGTAACACAAAATTTTTACAAACACAAAAGTGTAAAACAGAAGATTCTAGAAAATTATCAAAAGTAGGTCACAAGTGTGGTTTTCATAAGTTAATGTGGGATACATGTTAACTCATATACTATTCATATTCATGTAACTGCATCTCAGTTACCAAAAAGAAATAAAGCTTTTCCTGCTACTAAAGATATAAGAAATGAAATCCCTGTGGATTTTAGGGAAGAAACATGAGATAGTGTAAAACTTCCCAAACTACTACTAGGTGGATCTGTTTCACCAAAATCACCGTAACTACTTGTTATAACAATACTTATTCCCAGGCAGCACCTCAGATCAGTAGTTTACAAACACCTAAGATGATTCTTTTGTGCAGTCAGGCCTTGGAACCACCTGCATGATGCTATAATAGTCTCACTAGTATCCAGCAATAAATACAATGAATTTCAAGAGCTGCATTTCACAGTGCTCTTCAGGGCAAGTAAATGAGATACAAAACTAAAGCATGCCCTATGAAACAATTAGCCAAAGCATGGGAACTAAATACACAGCTTTCCAAAGGTCTAACCTGATCCAGGAGTAAAATATATACTATAACCTAGAAAAAATATTCATTCACACAAACTCAAAATTTTACATAATATCTACCCCCAAAACCAAGAGTACACTTTACACACTGTATGTTATCCAATTGGATAATAAATTATATTTTAAAAAATAATAAAAATAAAATGCAACATCAAAAAATTTTTTTCCAGTGAGCATACAGACTTCCTGAAATCCAGCCCCTGTTGAGGCCCTTTAGGTAATGACCTCTGCTCTGAACTCTTTCCCAAATATTAACATGCATACAAAACACCTAAAGGAATCCTGTTAAAATGCAGATTCTGATACAGTACTTCTGGAACAGTTTCTGAGACCCTTCATTCCCTCCAAGCTCCTAATTGACGCTGTTTCTGGACCTCCAAAATCGTTTCAGGAGGAGTGATCCTGGGGAACTGTATATCTTTAAGACAATGCTCCATGAATATATGGTCTTACCATTAAGCTTTCACCAAAAGGTCAAATTTCTAAAGTTATTTTTATTTTATTTTTTTGAGAGAGAGAGACAGAGCACGAGCAGGGGAGGGGCAGAGAGAGAGAGGGAGACCCAGAATCCGAAGCAGGCTCCAGGCTCCGAGCTGTCAGCACAGAGCCCGACGTGGGGCTCGAACCCACAAACTGTAATATAATGACCTGAGCCTAAGTCAGGTGCTTAACCGACTGAGCCACCCAGGTGCCCCCAAAAGATCAAATTTCTATTGTCAGGGAAAAACCTGGAACAGCAGCTGCATTGTTCAATGCCAAATTAAATGTTTGGGTTAACTTTTTGGTTCCTATCTACATGGCAGGTGAAGAGTTTTCAGAGAATTTATATATTTATATATGTATATGGTTTCTCCTTCTCTGAGCCAGAGCACCTATGAGGCACTTGAGTCCTTAAATAAACCACTGCGATCACACAGCCAGCCATTCCATTGCAAAGACTGGCCCAGTAGGGTTCTCAGGGTACTTATATCGCCTACCTGTTACCTTGGCTATTTTAGCCACTACTCACTCAAATAGCAGTGTACACTTTAACTACATTTCACTGTAGTTACCATTTTGTAGTAATTTCATTTATCATCATCATCATCATAATTATTTGAGAGAGAGAGAAAAAGTGTGAGAGAGGGAGACGGGTAGGGGAAGAGAGAATCTCAAGCAGGCTCCATGCTCATTGCAGAGCCTGACCTGGGGCTTGATCCCATGATCCTGGAATCATGACCTGAGACGAAATAAAGAATCAGACGTTCAACCAACTGAGCCACCCATGTGCCCCTTTTATTAGTAATCTTAGTAGTTGTCAACAGATGTTTTTTCAAAGCTTAAGTAAAATATGTAGAGAATAATTAACTCCACATTTTCACCACTAAACAATATAGTGGAAATCTTCTACAAAATGTGCTTATTGCTTAATCCCACTAATCTAAAGTTCATTTGTTTGGAGCATCTAGGATGCACAAAAATGGATCCTTAATCAAAACTTGCTGTCATAATTGCTTCATGCAGGCAGTTTTATTTACTTATGGATTCGTTATTTTAATAACATCATATACCCATGATCCCACTAACTCAAACTAAGAACTAGAACACTAGCAATAATCTACACCAATCCACTTCTCCCCATCCTAGTCTCCTGTCTCTTACTGATAACACCATTCTAAATTTTATGATTATGTTTACCATTTTCTTACTTTCTCTTTAATTTTATCTCCTGTATGTGTGTATGCATACATGCTTATATGTAAGCAATATATTTGATCTTTCATGGATTTGCACTTTAAAGGTGATGATACAATATAAGGTATCTTGTAAGATTTACATCTTTTACTCCACTTTATATTATTAAGATTTGTCTAGGTTATTACTTGTTGTAGTTTATTTATTTTTAATACTTTATAATATTCTACTCTGTCAATATATCACAATTTTACCATTCTCCTGTTGATGAGGATTTGGTTACTTCCGGTTTGTTTTTTTACTCTTATAATAAATGCTGCTGCGAATATTTGTGGATATGACTCCTGGTTTACAGTTATTAACATTTCTCTTGGGAATATATCTAGGAGTGGAATTGCCACAGCAGCAAATGTGAATATTCAACTTTACAAGATAATACCAATTTGTTTTCTGAAACAATTATACCAATTTATAATTCCAGAATCAACATACAGATTATACTGTTTATCCTCCTCTTCTTCAACATTTGACAATGTCAAACCTCTTTTTTTTTAATGTTTTTATTCATTTTTGAGAGAGAGAGAGAGAGAGAGAGAGAGAGCGCATGAGTAGGGAAGGAGTAGAGAGAGAGGGAGACATAGAGAAGCAGTCTCCAAGCTCTGAGCTGTCAGTGCAGAGCCGGATGCAGGGCTCAAACTCATGAACCGCGAGGATCGTGACCTGAGTCAAAGTCAGACACTTAACTGAATGAGCCATCCAGGCACCCTGGCAATGTCAAACTTCTTAATAGTTTTCAAATGAGTGGTAAAAAATATTCTTTCATGTCTTGATTTGAATTTTTCTAATAATCAAAGACATTGAGTAGCTCATATATTATTTCCTTATTTATTTCCTCATCTACAAAATTTATGTCTTTTGTCCATTTTTCTATTAGGTTATCTTTTCTTTAATGATTTTTATAAGTTCTTTACATATTATTGATACCAGCAATGTATTCATTTAATGTGTTGCAAATAATTTCAGAGTCTACAGCTTATCTTTTCACTTTTGACAAGTTGTCTTTTCATTAAGAAAAATTTATAATTGAATGTGATTTATCAGACTTATTAGTTTGTTGATTGTGCTTTATGTCACATTTAAAAAATAGTTTGTTACCAAGGTCAAAAAAATGTTCACTGATGTTTTTTATTAAAATATTTAGTTTTGCTTTTCACATTTAACTTACAAATTCTTCTGAAGTTAACATTCATATACCACATGAAAGATAGTAATTCATATTGTTTCCATTTTGAATAACCAATGCTTCCTGTTTCGTTTATTTAATAGTCTCTCTATAACCCAGTGATCTCCATTCTAACTCAGTCATATGTCAAAGTTCCCTATATATGTGAGTTTGTTTCTGGACTCTGTTTTATCTTCCATAGACTCATATCTCTGAGACAAGAGTCTCATAGACAAATAGACTCATGTTTTCTGTTCTACTTCTCCATTCTTGACCAATACCACATTATGTTTTACTGGAGCCATAAGGCTTTATACACCTAGATATCTGATGGCATAAGTTCCTGCACTCTTCAATATTTTTTCTTAATTACCTTACAGTATTAATATTTCTACATAAATTTTAGAAATAGTTTATCACTTGCTTCAGATTCTGTGTCTCCCTCTCTCTCTGCCCCTAACCCACTCACATTCTGTCTCTGTCTCTCTCAAAAATAAACATTAAAAAATTTTTTTGAAAAGGAATAGCTTATCAATTTCAATTAAAAACAAAGAGAACTGGGGGATACCTCAGTGGCTCAGTTGGTGAAGCATCCAACTCTTGATTTCGGCTAAGTCATGATCTCATGGTTCATGAGTTCGAGCTCTAGGTTGGGCTCCATGCTGACAGTGCTGAGCCTGCTTGGGATTCTCTGTCTCCTTCTCTCTCTATCCCTCCCTCCCTCCCTCCCTCCCTCCCTCCCTCCCTCTCTCTCTCAAAAATAAACAAACATTTAAAAAAAGAACTCAGGGGCACCTTCGTGGCTCAGTCAGTTAAGCATTCAACTTCAGCTCAGGTCATGATCTCGCAGAGCCCCACATCGGGCTCTGTGCTGACAGCTCAGACAGAGCCTGGAGCCTGCTTCAGATTCTATATTTCCCTCTCTCTCTGCCCCTCCCCTGCTCATGCTCTGTCTCTCTCTCTCAAAAATAAACATTAAAAATTTTTTTTAAAGTCTGCCTTGGGGCGCCTGGGTGGCGCAGTCGGTTAAGCGTCCGACTTCAGCCAGGTCACGATCTCGCGGTCCGTGAGTTCAAGCCCCGCATCAGGCTCTGGGCTGATGGCTCAGAGCCTGGAGCCTGTTTCACATTCTGTGTCTCCCTCTCTCTCTGCCCCTCCCCCGTTCATGCTCTGTCTCTCTCTGTCCCAAAAATAAATAAACGTTGAAAAAAAAAATTCTAAAAAAAAAAAAATAAAAAAAAAAATAAAAGTCTGCCTTCCCCTCAAATTTTCAAGAAAGAAAGAAAGAAAGAAAGAAAGAAAGAAAGAAAGAAAAGAAAGAGAAAGAAGAAAGAAAGAAAGAAGAAAGAAAGAAAGAAAGAAAGAAAGAAAGAAAGAAAGAAAGAAGCGAACAAATGAACTGGGATGATTAGATTTTCCTTCAATCTATAGATCATCTTAGGGAAAACGGACATCTTTAAAACAGTTAGACTTTGAAAAACCATAAACATATTATTCCTCCCATTTACTTATTCTCTCTACAAATTTTATAGCTTCTGTTTAAAAGACTTGATCATCTCTCATTAGATTAGTTTATGTCTTTTGTCCTAGGTCTTGATGTTTTTTGATAATTCTCTAAGATCAGTAAAAACAATAAATGTCTAGCACAACTAACAGAAAAAAAGAGAAAACAAATATTAACATCAAGAGTAAAAGAGGGATATTACTACAGGTCTCACAAATATTAGAAGTCTAACAAAGCTAAACTATGAACAATTCTATGTACCTAAATTTGGCATCTTAGATAAAATTAACCAATTCATCAGAACTCACACACTGTCAAAACTCAACTCAAGATGATGAGATAATCTAAACAGTCCTATAATTATTGAAGAAACCGAATATGTGGTTTTCAATCTTGTCAAAAAATGGTATCTCCAGGCCCAGGTGGTTTCACTGTCAAAGTCTACCAAACATTTAAAGAAGAAACAATGCCAATCTACACAGCCTCCACTAGAAAATAGAGGAGAAAGGAATACTTCCCAACTCATTTTATGAGATCAACATTATCCTGATATCAAAACCAGGCAATAGTACAAGAAAAGAGAACTACACATTAATATGCCTCATGAATATAAATATAAAAATTCCTCCACAAAATTAGAAAATTCAATCAGGCAACATATAAAAATATAACCAAATAGGGTTTATACCAGGAACACAAGTCTGATTCAAGGTTCTAAAATTAATGTAGGGGCTCCGGGGTGGCTCAGTTGGTTAAATGTCTGACTCTTGATTTCAGCTGAGGTCATTATCTCACAGTATGTGAGATTGAACCCATGTCAGACCCTATGCTAACAGTGCAGAGCTTACTTAGGATTCTCTCTCTCCCTCTCTGTCTGCCCCTCGTCACCTCAGTATAAATAAATAAACATTATTTTAATAAAATAAAAGTAATCAATGTAATCCAACATATTAAATGGCTTAAAGTAGAAAATCACATTGTCATATCAATGCATGCAGAAAAAGCATTTGACAAAATTCATTATTAAAATGTGATTTTTTTTAAAACACAGCAAACTAGGAGTAGAAGGTAATTTCTTCAACCCGATAAAAGGCATGTACAAAATGTACAGCTAACATTGCACCTAATGGAGAGAAATTAAATGTTTTCCCTCTTGTGATCAGGAATAAGGCAAGGATGCCCTTGCTCACATCCTAAGCAGTACGATAAGGGAATGAAAATAACCTGCACACTAACTGGAAAGGAAGAAAGTAAACAATCCCTATTTGCTAACAACATACTTGTCTCAGTACTAAATTCCAAACAATCTAAAAGCAACACCACCAAAAAAACTGTCCTAGTAAGTTTAATAAGACTGTAAAAAGGTCAGTCAAGAAAAAATCAATCACATTTCTATAGATTAGCAATGTATAATTGGAAACTGTAATTGTTTTTAATTCCATTTAAAATAGCTCCAAAACATGAGCCACTAAAGTACAAACCCCCCAAAAAATGTTCAGGATATGAATACTGAAAACTTCAAAATTTTAATGAATGAAATCAACAAAAACCTAAACAAATGTGGAGATACAGTGTTTTAATGGATTCAATGACTCAATATAGTTTAGATATCAATTCTCCCCTAAGTGATAAGTTTAATTCAATCCCATTAGGACTTTTGTGGATAAAGACAAGCTGATTCTAAGACTATGTGGCAAGGTAAAAAACGAACAAACAAAAAACCTAGAGTAGCCAAGAATATTTTGAAAAAAGAACTAAGTTGACACACAACCCAAATTTAAAACATATTATAAAAGTACAATAACCAAGATTGCTTGGTATTGGCAAAAGGATAAACAGATCAACAGAAGATAATAGTCTAGAATTAGATCTACACACATATGGCAAATTTATTTTTATAAAAGGCGAAAATGCTATTTAGTGGGGAAAATACAGTCTTTTCAAGAAAAATGGTGCTGCAGATCTCAAGGAGTTATAATACACCCATGTGCACAGCATTATCCAGAGTTGCCAAAAGGTGTACAAACCTGAAGTGGCCATCAACACATGAAAAGATAAACAAAATGTGGTGTGTACATAAAATAGAATATTATTTGGCCTTAAAAAGGAGGTAAATTCTGAGACATGCTACAGTACAGATCTTAAGGCTATTATGCTAAGCGAAATAAGTCAGTCACAAAAAGACATATACTGTAAAATTCCACTTATATGAGATATCTACAGTAGTCATATTCACAGAAATAAAAAGGCAAATGGTCTTTGGCAGTAAATGGGGGTTGGTGAGGAGGCAATCAACTGTAACTCTCATATACTGCCTGTAGGAATGCACAGCTGTAGGGCCTCTCTTAAAAATGATTTGACCATTTCTTACACAGTTAAACATATACCTAACTGTATGCCCCAGCTATCCCACTCCTAGGTATTTACCCTAAAGAAAACAGGTGTTCAAAAGAAAGAATAAAAAATAGGTATTCACAGCATAACCTCCACATGAATATTTATAGAGGTTCTTCTCATAACTGTCCCAAATCAGAAGCAACCCAAATGGCCATTAACAGATGAATAAACAAACTGTGGTACATCCAGATAATGGAATACTACTCAGCAATAAAAAAGAATGAGCATGCAAAAACTTGCATGAATTTCCAGAGAATTTTGGTGAGTGGAAGAAGCCAGTTTCAAAAGGTTACACACTATATGATTCCATGTATATGACATTCTGGAAAAGACAAATCTATGGTGAAGAAAAATTATAAATCTTTAATGTTTATTTTTGAGAGGGCACACGTGCATGAGCATGCGTACACACACGTACACACACACACACACACACACACACACACACACACACGTAAGTGGGGGAAGGGCAGAGAGAGGGAGACAGAGAATCCCAAGCAGAATCTGCGCTATTAGCGCAGAGCCCCATGCAGAGCTTGAACTCACAAAATGCAAGAGTCAAAATCAAGAGCAAGTTGCTTAACTATCTGAGCCATCCAGGCACCCCAATGATGAAAACTTGATCACTGCTTTCCGGGGTTAGAAAGGGGCAGAGGGTATGTACAGGAACAGCAGGATGGAGTTTTCAGGGGAGATGTAACTGTCCCATATCCTCATTGCAGTGACAGCTTCATGAATCTGTATACGTGTTAAAACTCATATAGAAGTGCACACCAAAAAAGGACACGTACACTAAATGATAATTTTAATTATTTTTTCATGGTTTTTTTTATTTATTTTTGAGAGAGAGACAGAGACAGAGTATGAGTTGGGGGGGGGTGGGGGACAGAGGGAGAAAGAGAATCCAAAGCAGGCTCCAGGCTCTGAGCTGCCAGCACAGCTTGAACTCATGAACCACGAGATCATGACCTGAGCTGAAGTCGGTCACTTAACCAACTGAGCGATCCAGGTGCCCCACTAAATGATTTTAAAAATAAAATGAGAAATAAATCCCGGTTCAAGATGATTAAGATGGTAAGTTTTATGTTACATATTTTTACAATAAAAAAAAAACAATCCATCTTAGTTCAATCACTTACCAGCTCTGTGACCTTGGACAATTCTACCTTATTTTACCAGTGAATAATAGCCAGTACCTCATAGGCTTATCATAAGAATTAGAAGAGAACCTTATATAAAATGCTTGGCATATAGTAAGGTCTCAATAATTGTTAGTAATTATTTACCTTGTAGATACTAGTATCTCCCCTATTGAATCCATCCCAAACTCCTTAAGATCACTTTTCTTAATCTCTACTTTCATTATTTTCCTATCCTTTCAAAATATGTCTGCACCTTGTCCATTCAGCAGAACAGATGGCTCCTCAGGAGGAGCACAAATTCCTGCTAATGAGTAAGTACCTTAATTCCTATCCTTGGGCATACACAACAGCCCATAATGAACAAGAAATTGCTACATCCTCAGGATAGCATGCTTAGGCTGCTGCTTACTGTTCTTGAGACAGAGCCACATCCCTGCATCCCAGGCATATGCCCCTCTCCCTACAAGTGACTCCTGGGGTCTCAATATAGACTTAACAGAGAGGGAGTCTAGATTACCCAGGGGAGAATACCAAGAGAGAAGAGGGAAAACTAATAGGAAGGTGGGAAACTAACAGACATAGTTTGCCAAGTTCACAGTTGGCCAAGGGCCAACCATCTCAGCCCATTGTTGTTTAATATTCCCCTCCTCCCCAACGGAGAAACAGAATCTTACCTCAATTCACCCTAACATCTAGGAAAATCTTTGGAAAAGTAGAACACAGAGTAAGGCAATTGGGTTTGATATTGGACGCAATATTTCTGCAGGCCACAGCTCCAAGAAATCTGTTTTATCCAATAAATTATTTCCCCTGCTTTAGCACATCCTGCCCTCTGCCCTCCTTGCAAGAACATGTTTCAGATGCTATTTGCTCCATAATGTTCCACTGAAAAACGAGGCATACATCATGCCCCCAACAATAGCTCCCAGAACTTAAAGTTGCCTGCATCAGAAACCATCATAGAGAAGAGAAAGAAATTTCCATCTCCCGCCCCCTCATGATCAAACTGGGGCTTCAGCCCACACAGATCTGTCACTCTGAGACGGCTCCCCAGTCACAGCATCATCTTTGCCAAGGAAGAACAGAGAAGATTGCATCTCACAGCTACACAAAGTTAACTTTTCTATTCTAGCCTGTATTTTAGCAGCACTGCCTCCTTAGAACAATTATCTCAAAAGTACAAACTCAGTTTTCACCTGGAGTGGAAATCTGACTTGGAAAAGGAGTCTCCAGAGCTAAGTTCACATCACAGCCTAAAATCATGTTGCAAAAGAAGTGAACTGTAGAACTGGGCAAGACGTAACATGGTATTAAAAGCCTGCTTTGATAAGCCCCTTCCTAAAGTTGTCACCTGAGATGGAGAGAAATACTCTGAAAAAGAATTAAATATGGGGTTTCTATCATGCCATTTTGCCATGCCAGAATATCAACACTAACACTGACTCACACACACTCTACAATCAAAATCTTATCCATTCTCTAAGGCTCAATTCAAATGTCATCTTTTAGGAAGCTTCTTTAAGTAGTCAATCCTATATCTCATTTTCTATCCCAAATTTCTTAGCATAGATTTATGACTGCTATGCTCTACTCGGGCACAGTAGAAAAAATGTTAAGGCTTCTCTTCCCAACTACATGGTAGGCTCAAGTGAAAGGAGTCTGTACAGAACATCCCTATTATGTGGCAGGATTGTCACAAGTAGTTGCTAATCAACTATAAAATGCTTAAGGGATACCTGGATGGCTCACCTGGTTGAGAGTCTGATTTGGGCTCTGTTCATGATCTCACAGTTCATGGGTTCAAGCCCCACATCAGGCTCACTGCTGTCAGCACAGAGCCTGCTTTGGATCCTCTGCCCCCCCCTTTCTCTCCCCTCCCTCCCTCTCTCCCTCTCTCTGTCTCTCAAAAATAAATAAACATTAAAAAAAAACATTTGGGGTACCTGGGTGGCTCAGTCGGTTAAGTGTCTCACTTCGCTTCAGGTCATGATCTCATAGTTTGTGGGTTCAAGCCCTGCATTGGGCTCTGTGCGGACAGCTCAGAGCCTGGAGCCTGCTTCAGATTCTGTGCATCCCTTTCTCTCTGTCCTTCCCCAACTCATGTTCTGTCTCTGTCTTTCAAAAATAAATAAACATTTTTAAAAAAACACTTAAGTGCTGGATGCCTGGATGGCTCAGTCGGTTGAGTGTCCAGCTCTTGATTTCAGCTCAGGTCATGATCCCAGGGTCGTGGGATCAAGCCCTGTGTCAGGCTCTGTGCTGAGCGTGGAGCCTGCTTGGGATTCTCTCTCTCCACCCCTCTGCTCCTCTCCCCCACTCATACTGTCTCTCTCTATAAATAAAATAAATAAATAAAAATCTTAAAAAAAAAAAAAACCACTTAAGTGCTAAGGAAGCCTAAGCAACCCTGACTCCCACTGAGTCCACAGAAGCTCAGGTACACAGGGCCACCTTTTAAACCATTTCAGGAGTGAGGAGAAGGCACCTACCAACAATTTGTATGCTGCTGAAAGCTCTTTTGCTACCACATAAATGAAAATTGGTCCAAATGGTCAGTCCAAACATTTGAGTCAGGAGATTCATGTAATCCCAAGGAGACTAAAGTTCAGGCAACATAGCCCACTGAGAACCCTAAATGAGAAATGTGTTAGAGACGACACAGGCTGTGGGTTGGAAAACTCGCCTCGTCTTGTCACCTTTCATTGCCCATATCCGCCAATTAAATATTTTGCAAGTAACACAGTCCAAAGGCCAGTATTGCTTCAGGTCAGGTTTTCTTCCAACAGACTGGCAGTGGGTGTTCCTTTATGCTCTTAGGAAGAAAAGTTCTAGTGCCACAAATCCATCTGCAAGTCCTGCTGTGTCACTGCCAGGACTATGGGTACAAGGATTACTGAGACAGGGCAAGATTCCCAGACTGAGAAAGCTAAAACAGAAATGAATATACAGGGCAAAGCATAGGTCTAAGCAAGGGAGGTCACTGAAAGCAGAAGGTCACAGTGGACTTGAGGCACAGATAAGCACTGGAGATCAGAACATGGCAGGGGACAGAAATCAGGCCATGAGAAGTCTGGAAGCACGTGGGTACCAGAGAGCAAGGCATGGATGGAGATTGTGTAACGAAAGTACAATGGATATGGAGGTGATCGAGAGTCCCAGTTATACCACTTACTAGATCTGTGATCCTTGACAGGTCCTAGCAACACTGTCTAAATTCCTTTCTCTATGAAATAGGCAATTAAAGCTACTTCACTGCCTACTTCACAGTAGAGTAATAGGTATCAAAGCACATACAGTATATCAGAACATCCCTTATAAACTCCAAATCATCATTCAAATGTGAGTGATTGTGATTAAATCGTACGTACAGACAAGGATCAAAGATATGCAACACTAACAAGGAAGGCAAGCTGAGGAGTGAGTCCAGAACCTGCATCAGAGACACAGAAATGCAAAAATAGATCATAGCAACAGAGAAAAGAGTCAAAAGTAGCAGCAACAAAGAGGTCATGAAACTTAGATCCTTTCCACTTCAGGAAGTATCTTATATAAGCTAAGGTAGGACACAGAGAAAAGGTAAGACCTTCTCCTCTCTGTTTTTTTTTTTTAATGATTTCTTCTTAATGTTTGTTTGCTTGTTTGTTTGTTTGTTTGTTTGTTTTTGAGAGAGAGTGAGAGAGCTTGCAAGGGACAAAGAGTGAGAATCCCAAGCAGGCTCTGCACTGTCAGCACAGAGCCCCTCACAGGGCTTGAACTCACGAACCGTGAGATCATAACCTGAGCCGAAATCAAGAGTCAGATGCTTAACCAACTGAGCCACTCAGGCGCCCCTCCTCTCTCTTAATAGACTAAAATTAAATAAACACTCAGCATGTTTGAGCATCTACGGTGCACCCACATGGGATTGTAGGGGGGAGGGGTAGAGAGCCATGAGAGAATGGGCTTACTTTTCTCTTTCTCCCACCTCAGTGAATGGTGCTACCACTCCCCCGCCCCGCCCCCCACCCCCCACCACAGTGGTCCAAACCAGAAACCTAAGAGTTGGTCTAGAATTCTCCTCCCTGTCTCTGGCTCTTGTACTCTAAATGATCACTAAATCCTATCAATCTGGCTGCCTACCACCTTTAAAACCTGTGTTGCCTCTCAATTCCTATTGCCATGGTACTCACTCTGCCAAACCCTCATTATCTCAACCTCCTAATCAGCTTCCATGCCATCTATCACAGTCATCTTCTTCAATCACTGATCAGACCATGTAACTCCTCCATACAAAATTCTACAGTGGCTCGCCATTGCCTGTGGCCTAAAGTTCAATGCCTTTAATGTGACAAGGCCCCATATTCTGGCCCCTAATACTGTTCCAGTTCTCTCTCTCACTACTTGCTCTACCCACCTCCACCCAACTGCTTTCTAGTCATGCCAAACCACTTATAGTTTCTCTAATGTCTCATGCTTTCACAAGCCTCTGCGACTTTTCTTCTGATGCTCTTACTCGTTTCGAATATTCTTCTTCTCTCCCAAGTAGAAATGGACCATGTTGAAAACTAAGCTGGATCAATCATCTCTATTATGATGTCGTTTCTGCTTCGAGTAGAACCAGCCCCTACTCATACCTTTATGCTTTCCTTGTACTCTATTTTGACTTTTATCATATAGCACCTAGAATACATTATTGCACTTACACGGTTATCTCCCCTACTAGGCTGGGCACTCCTTGAAGGCAGGCACTATGTGTTCATCGTTATCCTCAAAGCTCCAGTACCTAGCACAGGACTAATATATTAAGCATTCAATAAATGTTCATTGAGTAGATGAATAAATAATCACCAGGAGAAGAATTTTAAAACATGGACTGAGCCCTCTAAGAATTTCCTCTCCAACTGGAGAAGTAGTGCAAGATAGAATAGGCAAGTATTAAATTGTGTGTTGCAGACATTATGTACTGCAGGAGAGGAGAAAATAAAATACAGGTATTACATTCTCCCTAACTGGAGAAGAGTCCATGGAGAGGATGAGACTTAAAGTGAGCCTCAAAGAACTACTAGATTGGACTTGTGAATATGTATGTATGTCTGTTTCTGAGGATGTGTGTGGAGGTTGGGGTGGGAGAGTTGCAGAGAGATTTTAAGGAGAATTAAACCTCAGGAACAAGATGAGTTTCCGAAGATTCAGGAGGATAATGTCAGCCCCCACACGGTACCAAATAAGCACATCTCCAGTTAATAAGGTGGCTTGCTCTTTCCTTTCTGAAAATGGAGAAATTAAATTATCTGGTTTGGAAACACTGCCTCAGAAGCACTTGGCACACAGACTGAATATGGAGCCACCATCCTGGCAGAAGATAAATCAAATACAGAATGGCTCTGACAAAGCTCAGTACACGCAACGAAAACTGAAAGAGACAGGACCTGGATTCCAGCCATAACTAGTGAGTCAAGGTCTCTAAGGGGCAGCTGCAAGCAGGATGCTAAAAGAAAGAAGAGGAAGCAGTACTATTCAAGAGACTAGCATCTCCAGAAACAATCCCCACTCCACCCCACCCCCCCCAAAAAAAAAACAGTAGCAATGAGATGCATTTAAAAAGCACTTTAATATGCAAGTGTGACAAACAGCAGGCAGATGTGCAGAAGCTGACATAGCTGTTTCTGGGATTTAAAAATTGGGAAGCATTTGGAGAACTGAGTCATTCCAATTCCCAGTACTGTGACATCCGCATGACACCAATATAACTGGTTAAGAGTTGACTAGTTCATACAATCATCCTGACTTTTTGGCCATTTCTAGGACACCCAAGAGATAGTTTTTATTGGCAGTTTTTACTGACATGACTATCAGTCAAGTCAAATTCATCTTCTGGAGATTCTGTTTCTCTCACTGCAAATTAAACATGAAATATTCCTAGCTTGTGATGCTGATATTGGAAAAACAGCCGGCCTTCCCACACCCTGCTCCCATGGTGCCCCAGTCAGAAAAAGAATCTGAGCCTGAGTGGAACACACAAAAAGGAAGGAACTGGGAACTGTACAGCATTGGAAATTATGCCTAGGACTTCTGGAGAATAGATACAGATATGTAATAGATGATAATGATAGGTGATAGAGATAGATAACAAATGATGAGTTAGAGATCGATGACAACATGGGATCACAGTCCATTCTAATTAATTCGAAGATATACTAACTTGCCACACAGGTCGTATCTTGGCCAGCTTATGAACTTGAGCTGAACTTCCTGCCTGTAGCTGCAGGAGTATCTAAATACCTTTTTACCTCTCCAGTGCAGGCTGGAAGAGGCTGGTGGAGCATGTAGCTCTGGACACGGCACATTCTCCCAAGCACAAACACCTTCTTCCCTGCTCACTCTTTTTCTCTGACTTTGCCCAGAATATCCTGAATCAGGTCACTGTTTCATCAAACTCAATATTGATGCCTAGGCCCCAAAATATTTCAAGCAAAGTTATATTAACTGTTTCCCAGAGCACCAAAAATGAACACAGGTCCTCACTTGCAGTGATTCATGGCCTCGGGTTCCATTGCCCTGACTCTAACAGGCACAGATGTGAGACAGCTCTGTACCTTCCTCTTGTCTATTCTCTTGTACGGCCAAGGCTGGGTCCATTGAGGGCAGAAGGTAGGTGTCTTTATACCCTGACAAGCTGAACAAATCCACCTCACCACTGTAATTCTAAGAGAATTACTTTACCTCACTGTAGAAGAATCATTACCTAGGAATACTGGCTTAGCTATTTCTGACCAAAAGCTCAGCTCAAATGTCACCTTCCTCAGGAAAGCCTCCCAGACTAGCTCACCCATTAAATAACTTAACACATTGTCCTCTTTTTTCACTCAACACAATTGTTGTTAATTGCCTAAGTACTGTCCGGTAGAACTTGCTCTGATAACGGAAGTGTTCTCTATCTTTGGTATCTAGTCCATTGGCCACGAGCTGAAGGTCACTACTGAGAACTTGCAATGTAGCTAGTGTGACCAAGACACTGAGTTTTTAATTGCATTTAATTTTAATTAATTTAAGTTTAAATTGTTACACTTAGCTAATGGCTACTATCGCACACAGCACCAGCAATTAGAGTCTATGCTTCATGAGGGCAAGGATTATTCTGCAACACTGTATCCCCAGTGCCCATACAAGTAAGAATTCAATGAATACTTAATTACTTGACCAGTTAATGAGATCTGATAAGTCTACTGTTATTTATTTATTTAGCCCACTGGTATTAACCCTCTTGGAAGCTATTTCACAAATGATTCCACAAGGTAATCACTAGATATTCAGGCTGAGTGGGTACAGTGTAAGCAGAGTAGGTAAAGGAAAAGGGAATAGGAAGAAGAGGACTACCCAAGCTCACATTCTACTCCAGATACTTACCAGTTGTGTGACCTTGGGAAAGTCATTTAACCTCAGCGAGCCTCATGTTCTTCACCTGTACAATCTGGACAATAATATCTATCTACCTACCCACCGATCCATTCATTGTGACAATGAAATGAAAAAATGCATATAAAGCACTGTAAATATAAGTGGTATGTAGATCATTGTTTGTTTGGTTTTTTTGGAAGAAGAGGTTTAGCCAGACGAGGATGGCATAACCCAAGTAATTGAATGCTGTACTATAAAGCACATCTAGCAGATCCCTAGCATCTCTCCTGAGAAATTCCTCGTTTTCCTCTTTCAAACAAATCCAAATAAGATTCTGCATGCCACACTCCTATCTCCTTCTCTTCACATGGATAGTAACTTGGCCAATATCTAGCCACCAAACCCATGATTCAATGGCATCTTATACAGTGACTTTTTTTTTAAGTTTTATTTATTTATTTTGAAAGAGAGAAAGACAGTGCAAGTGGTGGAGGAGCAGAGAGAGAGGGAGAGAGAATCCCAAGCAAGCTCCACACTAGCACAGAGCCTAATGCAGGGCTCAAACTCACAAACTGTGAGATCATCACCTGAGCCAAAACCAAGAGTCGAACACTAAACGAATGAGCTACCCAGGCGCCCCAACAGTGACTTTTGTTCACTACATACAAGATTCCTAAAGCTACACAATCACCTCTACCATTGGCCACTGTGGTGATGAAGCCTCGTCTGAGTATTTATCATGACATTGGGTATCTGTCTTTGGTCCTCCCTACTTTACCAGCACAGCCATTAGAAGAGATGGCAGCATATCCAGCTGTGATGCTTAGTGTGAAAAACAGCATTCACAGTTTGGGACTGATAGCTACAGTTAAAGATAAGAGACTTGCTGATCTGAACATCCCTTAATACTGCTTCTTATAAAACCAAAGGCAAGGTTGCCATATAAATCATTGGCATTGCAAAGACCATCCAGCCTTCCCATTTCAGGGTAAAGTTGAAAAATATTTCAAAATTTCGAAAATAAAATCCAAAGTAAATTAATTCTACTTTTCAAAAAATTCTGGACCTTATGTATCTATCTAAAACCAGTCACTCTCCAATAGAAATAAATAAATCATACATAAGTTAGGGATAGGACAATAAAAACCCATGATTCATATCTTAATGAGGTCCTGCCTTAACTAAGACATGCTATAGCTTCCAGTTTTATTTGTCAAGTGAGGTACAGAGAAGTGACTGAACATCATGTCTGTGCTCAAAAGGCCTTTCAAAACCATTTAATCCAGCGTCCCTGTTTTATAGATAAGGAACTAAAACTCAGAGAGAACATGACTCCTGTGGGCACACAAACTATTAGAACTTTGTACCCAAGACTCCAGATTCAGAGGTATATATGGTGGTCTAGCGAAAATAACATAAAGTTAAGAGTCAGACCCGAATTTAAATACTGGATTTTGGGGCGCCTGGGTGGCTCAGTTGCTTAAGCATCCAAATCTTGCTTTCAGCTCATGTCATCATCTCATGGTCATGGGTTCAAGCCACACATTGGGCTCGAAGCTGAGCATGGAGACTGCTTAAGATTCTCTCTCCTTCGCCATCTGCCCCTGCCCTGCTTGCATGCACTCTCAGCTGCACTTTCTCTCTTTCTCTAAAAAAAAAAAAAAAAAAGAAAAGAAAAAAAATACAGAAATACTTTCTATAAGTAGGTTATTTGGAGGAAATCTGAACTTTTAGGGATCCAAGGGAAGGCTTTGAACTATACAGACCAAGGAATAGGCAGAAATTCATGCTAATTACAAGTAGGTCTGACATTAAGATTGTAACCTAACTTCTGAGGCATGAACATCTCAAGCTTTACAGAATAGAATGCTTATCAATTGAATCCATTTCTCTTAGCTGCCTTGTCCCTAATCTAGCCTCCACTGAGATGGGATTTAATCTCTGGGGGCCAAATGCTTCTATTAGAGGCAGGTTGGTTGAGAGACAAAGACCTGAAAGCCAAAGCTTCTTAAGTGCCCTCAAGGAAAGGGGCAAAGCACTATGCCCCTGTATTATTCACTAGCTCCAGAGGAGGAAGAAGGGGAGAGGTGAGCAATGGTCAAATACAGCTTCAATGGCTACATTCCCAATGACCTTTATAAAGAGCCAATTATGGGTTAGTTTTATACTTCCCCTAAAATAATATTTTCCTCTCTTCCTTGGTTCATCATCCACATATAGTCCCCATAGCCTCCAGACTTTCTGGAATTTTCATTGACACCTCCAGATATCTCAAAGATAACTTGTATATTCAATCCCTGTTATTTTCTGCTAACACCCAGGTAGAAAGTCCCTGAAGAGAGAACAAAAACTTAACATGATATAGACATATGAATAAAAACCTCTCCCCTCTTTTAGTACCCTGAGGCCCCTATTTCAGTGGTTCTCAAAGTTAGTGTATATAAGTATATATAAGTCACCTGAGGAAAACATAGAGCTTCCCTGAGCCCCACCCATAGAGATTCTAATTAAATTTGAAACAGCACTCAGGTAACTGCATTTTTTTTTTTTTTTTTTGGGACAGAGAGAAACAGAGCATGAACGGGGGAGGGGCAGAGAGAGAGGGAGACACAGCATCGGAAACAGGCTCCAGGCTCTGAGCCATCAGCCCAGAGCCTGACGCGGGGCTCGAACTCATGGACCGCGAGATCGTGACCTGGCTGAAGTCGGACATTTAACCGACTGCGCCACCCAGGCGCCCCGGTAACTGCATTTTAACAAGACCTTTAACTGCTTCTTATATAGATGATATAGGAGTCTGCTCAGGCTAACGCAAGAGAACAGAAATTTATTTCTCACAGTTTTAGAAGCTGGAAATCTAATAGCAGTGTTGGCAGGTTTGGTTTCTTCAGAGGCCTCTCTCTTTGGCTTGCAGATAGCTGTTGTGTTTCTGGGTCCTCACATGGCCTTTTCACTGTGAATGTACATCCCTCAAGTCTCTCCCTCTCCATAAAATGACACCAGTCCTATTGGATTAGGAACCCACCCGCAGGACTTCATTTAATGTTAATTACCTCCTTAAAGGCCCTATCTCCAAATAGAGTCAAATTATTGGTTAGGGCTTCAACATACATATTGGGCAAAGGATACAATGCAGTTCATAACAGATAGTCAACAAATTTTACTTGGAAAATTAATGATGGCTCAAATGTAAAATACGGAATTACAGTCAGTCAGAAACAGCTACCCAGAAGCCATGGTAAGCAGATTCTAGGCTGACTAGAGGAGAAACTACCAAAGTAATTAAAATGCCCCTGGTTTCATTGAAAGTCCAAGGTAGAAGGAGAATTTTACAAATACACTCATGACATTGACAAGTGCCAAATAAATACACTGATCATATAATTTATCATTCAAATCAGGGCATTCAAGAATAAAACAAGGCAACAGACATAAACTGAGAATATCCTGAGGTAAGCCAGGCCCTCTGATCATCCTGTAGATTCCTTCTTCTTAAATGTTCAGGAACAAAGCCAGCTTTAAAAGGTAGTTAGTAGGGACGCCTGGGTGGCTCAGTTGGTTAAGTGTCCAACTCTCAGTTTCAGCTCAGGTCATGATCTCACAGTTTGTGGGTTTGAGCCCCATTGTCAGCATAGATCCCACTTGGAATTCTCTCTCCCTCTCTCTCTGTCCCTGCCCCATTCGTTCTCTCCCTCCCCCGTCAAAACAAATAAACTTAAAAACTTTTTTTAAATAAAATAAATAAGAGGAAGTTAGCAGCCTAATCCATTCACTTTTACTGCACACCTAATACAATGATTTCCTTCCCGGTGAATTCATGTTATATTTATAAACAGTACTTGGGAGGGTATTATGTGTATTGGGTTGGAAAGAAGTGAGAAGCAATGCATGAAATCATTATCACTTATCAGTGTCTTAGCTTGGAGTAGTTTTCCTGCTACAGAATAGGTAAGCTTTGATAAGGGAAAAGGGAAAAGGGCATGGATGAGGAAGCTGAGGTTCCAAGAATTGCGCAAGGTTACACAACCCATAAGTGGAGAGGCTGTTTTCCAACTCAAACCTTCTGCCTCCTCTTCTGGTGTTCCTGTTTATAAATTACACTCCAAGATCTTCAGGAAGTAACAGTCCTACTTGAGTGTCAGGAATTCTGGGCAGCCAATGCACAGCCAATGCACTGGAGCACTGGACATGTATGGTAACAGAATAATGCTCCCCCCCCCCACTCCTACCCATCACTGCAAAGATGTCCACATCCTAACCCTCAAAATCTGAGAACATGTTAGGCTATACAGCAAAAAGGAACTAAGGCTGCAGATGGAATTAAGGTTGCTAATTAGGTGACTTTCTAAAAACAGAAATTATCTTGGATTAGTTGGGTGGGTCCAATATAATAAAAAGGGTCCTGAATAGTAGAAGAGGAAGGCAGGAAAATAGTTCAGTGATGCCACATGAGAAAGATTCGACTAGTCATTGCTGGCTTTGAATATGGAGCATGGAGTCACAAGTCAAGGAATGAAGCCTCTAGAAGCTGGGAAAGGAAAGGAAACAGATTCTCCCCTAGAGCCACCCAGGAAGGAATTCAGCCCTGTGGACACCTTGATTTTTAATCCAGTGAGACCCATTTTGGACCTGGGACCTCCAGAACTGTAAGATAACAAATTTGTATTGTTTAAGCCACTAAGTCTGTGATAAGTTGTTAGAGGAGCAATGGAAAAGTAACACAACACAGCAGGAAGAGTAATAGGGTGAGACAGTAAGCATAAGGTGGAGTGTGTGTGAGTATGAGAAAGAGTACCCCTGCGTGCGCGCGCACACACACACACACACACACACACACACACACACACTCTACACAGACCCAACAGAGTTGAGGTAATTTGCCTGCTAAGGCAAACTTTGTCTACTCTGCTATTCTGCCCAACAGGTAAAATTAGTAGACACTCTAGAGAATAGTCTGGTTTTAATGTACTCTTCTTTGTATGTAAGTAACCTTGGAGGAGTTTTCTAGTATTCAAAATCTACACAGAATAAATCACTCATTTGATAATACTACAATTGCTCACCTGATCTCCAGGACAGGTGCAAAGTCTCCTCCTTCCCAATACATCTCTCTGCAAAGAATCAGCATTTTAAAACCAGAACTTCAAATAGGGTAAATAAGAGAAAGGAGATTGATATGAAATGTTTCCCTTCCAGACAATTTTCCTCTGCACAGAACATCTCTTCCTGCATGACCCAAGGATGATTTTGCCAGTGGCTTGCACAAGCATGAAATTCTATTTACTCTGCATTTATTTTTCTATTACTTGATTCCACGGAGAAAGAAGAGTGTTAACCAATTACAGAGGAAGTGAACTCTAAAAGTGCTTTTCCCAATTGACAATCAGATTTTCAGGGCCAGGGTTTCAACTGCGAATGTATTGCATGGTCTCAGAGAGGGACCCTGAGCTGGGCCCTCACACAGTTCCAATTCTGACAATATCAGAATTCTAATAGCTCTGCAAATTTCACTACCTTGAGCACTGTAGCAAGAGCAATGTCTTATCAATCTGTAAACCAACCTAAAAAGGGATTTCTCTTCAACTGAATGTTAAGCAGTTGGGTGACTCGATCATGGGGCTTAAGATTTTCATCAAACACAGCCTCTGACCAGGAAAAATTTAGCTCTTTGTAAGATCTGAGTGGTTAATATGCACAGGAGGGAAGAAAAATTAGCCAATTCATAAAGTAGGATTCAGTTAACACTTCACTGGAAAGGGAAACAGTTTCTTGGCTTACATAAGAATCTATAGCTTGATTCCAGGCAAGACTAACTTTATAGAGGGTCTTTACCCTTAGACCTTCCTTTTGTCATAGGGCTTTGTGACTCTATGAATATCCCAACCAGTGCCATTAGTACCATCAAAACAGGATTAAAAATTTCAAAGTCCACTTCTGTAGTGGATTGTGCTATCATCTGGCTCGCATAATATTCCTTCCCCCAGTCTTCTTGTAACCAAACATCCCTTCCTATGGGAAATTCATTCCATAAGCTTTAAGTGAGACTGTAATCTCATAAGCTCAACTCTCCAGACCAGGTGAACTGGCATGTGACTCATCCCACTTCATCTATCTGGCCACTGTGATTACTTCAGACTTAGGTACCTGAAGCAAGCTAGAGTGAGAGTCTCCTCTAAGCGTTGATATGTAAACTATGAGAGTGAACAGTTTTGGGTTTTTTTCTTTCTCCAAGACTACAAACTATAAGGATCATATAAATCCAAAGCTGCTGTGGCCATATTTCAAGCCATGTGGAGAAAGCTTACCCAAGAATGTAACCATATAAAGGAAAGGAGAGTCAAGAGATATAAAGAGAGAGTGAGATCCCTGACTGCATTGCTTAAGGCCCTAAATCAAGACATGTCTGAAATCAGACACCCCCTGGGACATTTTGGGTAAACCAATACATTCCTTTTTGCTTAAGCTAGCCTGAGTTTGTATAACTTGTAACCAAAATATCCTAATACAGCTTCTTAGGCCCTGTTTTATCCTCTTCACTACAGCAGTGGCTCTCAACTATGGCTGCACATTAGAATCACTGGGGGAGCTTTAAAATCCCAATGCCAACACCATACCTCAGACCGACTATGGTGGGACCCAGGAATCAGCATTTTTAAAGTTGCCTGGGAAATGCCAGTAGGTAGTCAAGGTTGAGAATCACAGTCCTAGAGAACAAATGCCACTAGGTGACCTTTGGTGTGAGATCATTATTTCCAAGTATGACCGGGCATCAGAATTGCCTGGGACAGCATTTTCAAAATAGAGGCTCCCAAGTTCTAGCCATAGAGATCCTAAGTCAATAGACCTGGGGGAGGGCATAGGGTACAAGAATCCAACCACCTTTCAAATATCCCAAGGTGTTTCTAATGCTCGACCCAAGTTTGAGAACAAAAAGGAAAGAGTAGCGGTATCAAACATGGTTTGTAGGGGGGCACCTGGGTGGCTCAGTTGGTTAAGCATCCGACTTTGGCTCAGGTCATGATCTCACAGTTTCTGAGTTCAAGCACCGCATCAGGCTCTCTGATAAAAGCTCAGAGCCTGGAGCCTGCTTCAGATTCTGTGTCTCCCTCTCTTTCTGCAACCCCCCCATGCGCTCGCTCTCTCTCTCTCTCTCTCTCTCAAAAACAAATAAAACATCAAAAAAATTTGTTTAAAAAAGTGGTTTGTGGGGCGCCTGGGTGGCGCAGTCGGTTAAGCGTCCGACTTCAGCCAGGTCACGATCTCGCGGTTCGTGAGTTCGAGCCCCGCGTCGGGCTCTGGGCTGATGGCTCAGAGCCTGGAGCCTGTTTCCGATTCTGTGTCTCCCTCTCTCTCTGCCCCTCCCCCGTTCATGCTCTGTCTCTCTCTGTCCCAAAAATAAATAAACATTGAAAAAAAAAATAATTAATAAATAAATAAATAAATAAATAAATAAATAAATAAATAAGTGGTTTGTAGGTACTCCACAAATACTGGAAACCATCTATCTACTAGGGTTTGGGAAGAGAATATTAAAATTTCTACATATAATCTATTTTAATTTCTATTTCTTTTTATTTTATCATGTTTGTAACACATTACATCTGTTTTATATGTACTACTTTGTAAATAAATTCCTATTTGGCATCCATATATTTATTGACAGGGGTGATCAAATAAATTTGGAGCGAACTGGATTAGAGTCCTCCAAGTTTCCTATTCATACTTTGGCCTTAAGCATGACTAGCTGAAACTCCAGCCATCTAGTACTTATTTTCAGACATGAAAACAGAACTTCATATAAAAATAGTGAGGGGCGCCTGGGTCACTCAGTCGTTAAGCGTCTGGCTCTTGATTTCAGCTCATGTCATGATCTCATGGTTAGTGGGATCAAGCCCCGTGTTGGGTCCTGCACTGGTAGCACGGAGCCTGCTTAGGATTTTCTCTCTCTCTCTCTCTCTCTGCCCCTCCCCCATGCATGCGTGTGTTCTCTCTCTAAAATAAACATTTTTTTAAACAGTGATTATGTACTAACAACATGTTGTTTTAAAAAAAAGAATCCAAGAAATATAGTAACAGATTTTTTTTAAAGGAATATCATAATAGATTAAATTAAGTTTTGAAAGAAATAGGAACTATGGCACCATGTGATACCCTTTGATTTTTAACTGGAAATAAACTGCTTCCTTACTGGTTTCCTTTGTATCCTCTTAGGAAACATTTGAATTATCTTCTCTCCCTTTTAGGAAATTTTTTAATTTTTTTTCTAAAATCCTGATTGTGACCGCTTTACAACCATTTAAAAAGGTATCAAAGCCCACTGGGGCTTTGATTTTTCCCTGTCTTTCCTGTGTTCCCTGTAGCATGATGGAGAGATATTGCTCTCTAATTATATCGTCCAACCCTGTCCCAATTTTGATGCACAAGCAATTAACAGAGAAATAATGTAACAAAATTCTGCATTTTCTATAATCCTTACCTGCTTCCCACAGCAACTTCAAAATTACTGTTCTTTAAAGGGATCAACTCTTTTTCCAACTAAAAAGTCTAAATGTTGCCATTTCTTAGAGGCAATGTTTTCCACATTGTCTTTGAGAGAACCCTATTAAAAAGTAAATGCCCTTGAGAGAAATAAGATATTAATGACTTAGTAAGGAGGAGTTAGAAAATACATCAAACCACTTTTCAAAATTCCAGCTAGCTGAAACCAGGGTCCCAAAAGCCGAAGACTCAGAGTAAATAAATTCTGACAGGAGGGTCAGTATAGGGAATGATCTAGACCCAAGAGTATAGAGCAGTGGGTCTCATGTCTGGCTCTGCTTTAGTGTCACCAAGCACCAGATGCAAATTCCTGAGGCCCACCCCCAGAGATTTCAACTCAGTAGTTCTGAAATGGAACCCAGGAAATGGATTTTTTTTTTAATTTAAAACTCCCCCAGATAAATCAGGGACGTAACTAGATTTGAAGCTACTCTCAGAGGGTATTGCCTAGAGTAGGTAGGCATTCAGGGAACAAAATAAAAGTTCTGGGTACCGACTGGCCATAAGAAAAGAGCAAGGTCCTCAGAGAGCCCAAAGACAAATTCTTTACTTGGAATTTCACTGAGATCAGACCAGATTACAAATGTCAGTAAATGAAAGTATTATTGATTTATTGTTATGTGCTAACATTTCCTAATTTAAAAAAATTCAATCCAATAAATATTTATTCAGAACATACAGTTATAAGGCCCTGGGTAGATCCTATGATGAATATGGAAAGAAATAAGGCAGTAAGTACCTGCACTCCAGGGACTCACTATCCACTGAAGGAAATAGGCATTTACCTAAGTAAACCAAAGCAGAGTCTGGTAAGTGCTCTAATATAGGTGCGACCAACATGTTAGGGGAAAATAAGAAACAAAGGAATTTATTCAAATTGGAGGTCTCTGGGGAGGCCTTATGAAGCAGTTGTTATTTGAGAAATGTTTCCAAAGGCAGGCAAAATGGGATATTTCTGAAAAAGAATAGAGCATAGGCAGGGACACCAAGAGGGGACGGAGCTAGACCTGTACAAGAAAGGCAGAGCTGGGACGCCTGGGTGACTCAGGCGGTTAAGCACCCATCCCAGGCTCAGGTCATGATCTCACGGTTCGTGAGTTGAAGCCCCATATCAGGCTGTCAGCACAGAGCCCCCTTCAGATCTCCTGTCCCCTTCTCTTTGCCCCTCCCCCACTTGTGCTTTCTCTCTCTCAAAAATAAATAAACATTAAAAAAAAATTTTTTTTTAAATAAAAGAAAGGCAGAACTGTCCCACTTGGTTTGAGGTTAGAATACCTTACAACACTGTCATTTGAGGATTATGATTCTGTGGATGGTAGAGACTGTGTTCTGTAAAATAAAGTGAATTTATATAGGCAAATTGTGAGCACCAAAAGAAGGCTAGACATTCTATATTTAAATGAGCATGATTCTCAGGGGCAAAATGATCCATTGTCAGATCTATTGTTTTTGTTTCTTTCAGAAAGTTACTCTGGCCTTAACATGAAGGACAGAAAAAGGAAAAGACAAGTTAGCAATACGGTATGATAACCCAGACCAAAGGATACAAGAACCTCAGCCTCAGTCTTGGCATTGTGAGTGAGAAGATAAGAGACTCCAAAAAGGGACGAGTCATATAATGTCTAGGACATTGTGGCATTGAGCAAGAGTGAATGATGGTCAAAACAGAACCCTAATTCTTTTCCAGAACTTTTAGTTCTCCATAGGTTACAGTGCCTAGAGGAATAGGGGAGAGTGGAAGAAGTCCACTAAAACTCTTCTACTCTTTATAAAAATAATTCTAAACCACACACAAAAAAAGTAGGTTGGTTACTTTATCTTTTTTGGAGGTGGGGGTTGCAAGGAATTAGCCAACTTGATGACCAGCCTTGTTCATTCTGAGTTACTTATCCCTTTCTTTGGGCTATTTCTAAACATCAGATCCACTTTCAAAAATCAAAGATTCAATTTCCACTTCAGGTCAAGATAGAGTAACAGGAACTGATTATCCAGTCACCTGAAACAACCTAAAAAATGGACACAGTCAAAAACAAGAGTTTGTGAGACCTAGGACACCAAGAAACAAAGAATAGCAATGTCTAAAACAATGACTATACCACTTTACTTCCTGTAAAGAGTTTTTAGGATGCATACAGGATGCAGAAAAGGAAACCAGAGGAGGTGCTTCATGGATCTCTTGGGTTACAGGGGAAGAAACGGAGAGTACAGGAAGAACAAGAAGACTAGAGTTTGCAAGGCAGATGATCAGAGAGGATATAGCAGCAGAGAGAACCCGGGAGTCAACAGTGTCCCCCTGGAGTATTCAGCAGAGTACTGGTCAGAACATGCATGCAAGGAAACTAACCACGGGTGGGCAAAGAACCACCTGAAAGGATTGGAGGGAACAGTAGCCAACAGTCACACAGGGCTAGGAACAAAGCCTTTCCCCATAAGCTAGACTAAAAAACCTTGGATAGAGTAGTTGTCAAGAACTGTGAATGGTCTAGGATTTTACCCTAGATTTTATCCTATGTTTTATAGATAAAACATACTGATTCATAGATCCGAACAGAAGATGAAAGACTCCTAGGTCAGAGATAGTGGAGGGCTTTACCACTCACAGCACAGCAAGCAGCATAAGATTCTGCATATTTATTTGTGTTGATTCTGTTATGGACTGAATGTGTCCTCCCAAAATTAATATCATGAAGCCTTAACCTCTAATATGATGGTATTAGGAGGTGGGGCCTTTGGGAAATATCTAGGTTCAGATGAAGTAATGAGAGTGGGCCCCCAAAATCGGATTAGTGACCTTAAAAGAAGAGACACCATAGAGGTTATTTCCTCTTCTTCTTCTTCCTGTCATTCAAGATACAGTGAGAAGGCAGCCATCTGCAAGTTAGCATGAGAACTCTCATCCGAACTCAACCACGCCAGCACCTTGATCTTGGACTTCCCAGCCTCCAAAACTGTGAGACATAAGTGTCTGGTCTTTACGCCACCCAGTCTTTAGTATTTTGTTGTAGCAGCCTGAGCACATTAAGCCAGTCTCCTTGTCCATGAGTCCCATGGAGGTGACTTGATACAGGCCCAGGTAAATGTTACACATGCTATAAATTTGCACACAGCTGAGAAACACCAAGCATGGGGGAAGTCCACACTTTGAGTGTGCAGGAAGTCTATGGGTCTCCCAGGGAGTGCTAACTAGTCAGAAAGGTAACATAGGAAATCATTAACACCCGTCGAGCATGTACGAACAAGATGATGGAATCACCTGGAACATGCATCTGCGAAGTTATAATGAGGATGGGGAAGGAAGGGTCAGCTGGGGCAAGAGGTAACTGTTAAAAAGAGCAAGTTTCCTTTCGGTAGAGGCATAATGGCAAATCGATATTGTCTATAAAACGAGGATACTAATATTTACTTCGCAAGGCTGCTTCAGTCTTAATACGTAGCCAGCACAATGCCTGGCATATGGCAGATGTTCGAACAATAAGCTATTTGAAAACAAGGAACAGAAACAAAGCATGTATGGTAGCCACAACAAACTAGAAACCACAACAAACTAGAAACAAACTAGAAAACTACTGAGGCACAGTGCAGAGAGAGAATGCTTTGCATTCAGGGAGACCTGGGCTTGAACCAGTTGCCGTGTAACCTGGGGCAAGTTATCTCCCCTCAGAGTTCCTCAAGTTTCCTCCTATATACAGTGGAGATAAAAATACCAATGTTGCAAGATTTAGAAATAGTGTATAAAATGTAATTGTCACCTGGTGTGTCTTGATAACTAAAAGCTATTATTATTTTTGTCTATTATTATCAATACAGTTGTTAAATTTGCCTTGAACTAGCCTCAGGCAAAGTGCCACAGTATGGAAGATGGCTCTATAAACTCTTCAGCCCTTTGTCTGAAAGCACAGAAAAGTGAAGTACTGCAGATATCTAATCACCTATCTAGATAGCAGGAATAACAAAAAGCCAGGGAGCTCTATCCAGAGTTACAAGGCTTTCAAATGAATTACAAGAAAGAAGTTTCAACAGCCACATTAGTAACAAAATAGAATGTTCTCCTATAAGATTCTTTCTCAGCCTTCATAGCACACATTAGCAGAATGTCTACACCTAAACATACTCCAAGTTCCTATTAATAACTACCTGAGATTTCTTTTTTTTTTTTTTGCTATTACTTTTTCATTAAAAACACTCAAATCAGTTCCTCATT
>NW_024420442.1:4402760-4438775 GCF_014898765.1 Herpailurus yagouaroundi | reverse complement strand
TTCTCTCTCTCCCTCTCTCTCTGCCCCTCCCCTGCATGCTCTCTCTCGCTCTTGCTCTTGCTCTCACTCTCACTCTCAAAATAAATAAACTTAATTTTTTTTTAATTTTAAGACACCAAGAAAATGAAATCTTTCTCTGTCACGCACACACACACAAAATCATCAGAAGCTATATCCAATTTTACCTTCTTTCCATTAAGGCTAAGTCAAATGTTCTTAGCCAAATTTCCCAATACATCAAAGAAACAAATAACAAGAAAGAGCACACTGAACATTAGCTCTCATCAAAGGTTATTTTTCAAAGGAAAAATAAACTGACAAAGAGTCCCATCTGACTCATTCACCAAGGTGATCCATAGATCTCAAATTTTTATAAACTAATAGTCCAGACATACAGCCTGGGGAGTATGAACATACTTATGGGGGCAAAAGGTAGAATATCTGAAATGACGTGTATCTATTCACTTTTCTACCTAGACCTTGGACAAGTCAGTAGCCCTAAACTAAGAGAATATTTTAATTGATCTCTGCATACTCATTTTGCATACTATGTAATTACTTGGACTAAGGGGAAGTAAACAAAATGTAATTTCTACCAAAAGGAAAAAAAATGAACCACTAGAGATTCTGGAAGAGAGAACTCTAGTTGGAATAATGCATCAGGAGAGGACAGGAAACTGTGCCCAAGCCCAAAATGAATGTCTGGCATTCTTATTAGTCACGGATGGAAAAGATAATGATGTACTTTATAAAGCAACAATCTACAAGGAAAAAGTGGGGGGCAAAATAATTTTGCTACAGATGAAATGAAACAGACTACCTTCATGTCAAGTATGAAAGGTGGCCTCACAGCCTTGTAACAGAAGTTAGAATGAGGATAAGTGATCAGATGGCTGTTGGCTACTTAGGGACAGCTCTCTGAAAAATAAGGCATGAAAGTATTTACCAATAATCTGAAAGCAAAACACAGATGACTCCTCCAACCTATACTCAGAACCTTTCTAGCTGGCCATGAGGATAATTTAGTATAGTGTAAAGAGCCTTCCACTAGGATTAGATTACTTGATTTTTGATGCTTCCTCTATATTGACTATTATTCTGTGGCTTAGTGTAACATGGCCCATGCCCAGATAGAATTCAGTCACTTTAAGGCCACTTATGACTGTTTTTTGCTCATTATAATTAACAAGATATTAACTATAATAACACATAGTGGGGTGACATCAGTGAAAATGGTGGAGTAGGTGATCCCAAGGGCCCATCCCTCTACAACAAACACCTAAAAATATGACAACAATTATCAGAATTAACTATCAGAACTGCAGAAAAACAAAGTATAGAGCAACCAAGCAAACATTTTAACAAGAAAAAGGTGACTAAAACCTGGTAAGAGAGCCTCATGGCATTTCATGTTACTAATGCTGCATCCACACCTTCCAAGCTTATTGGATGTCTTGACAAAAACTTTAAATCAATGTCTTGGGATGGATGGATGGCTCAGTTGGTAGAGCAGGCAACTCTTCATCCTGGGGTTGTGAGTTTGAGCCCCACATTGTATGTAGAGATTACTTAAAAATAAAATCTTGGGGGACCTGGGTAGTTCAGTTAAGCATCTGACTCTTGATATTGGCTCAGGTCATGATCTCTCCGTTCATGAGACTGAACCCCACATCGGGCTCTATGCTGTTAGCATATAGCCTGCTTGGGATTCTCTCTTTCTCTCCCTCTCTCTCTGCCCTTCCTGGGTCATGTTCATTCTCTCTCTCTCTCTCTCTCTCCCCAAATAAATAAATTTTAAGAAATAAAATAAAAATAAAAAATAAAATCTCAAAAACTTAAAATTAAAAAAAAATAATCAACAGTCTTGACTATGCTGAAAGAGCTAAAGGAAACCCCAGAAGAACACTGTCTTACCAAATAGAGCACATCAATAAAAAAAATAAAAATTATAAAAAGGAACCAAGCAGAAATTCTGGAGCTGAAAAGTAAAATCATTTAATCATAATATTTGTAAGAGAGCTTTAAGAGAACACTTGATTAGTCATAAGAAATAATCAGTGAACCTGAAGGTAGGGCAATTAAAATCATCTAGTCTGAAGAGGTAAAAGAAGAATGAATAAAAATTAAGAGAACCAAAGAGACCTGTGGGACACCATCAAGTGTACCAATATGCATATTAGGAGGCCCAGAGGAAAGGAGAAAGAGGCAGAGGGAATATCTGAAAGAATAATGCCTCTGAAAACTTCCAAAATCTAATGAAATATGTGAATTTACACACTGAGGAAGCTCAACAAACTCCAAGTAGGATGGAGTTTTTTTTGGTTTTTTTTTTGTTTTTTTACATAATCTCTATGGCTACCTCAGGGCTCGAACTCACAACCCCAAGCAAGATCAAGAGTCGCAAATTCCACCAGCGCAGCCAGCCAGGAACCTCCTTTTATTTTTTGTTTCTCAAGTAGGATAAATTTAAAGAGATCCACACCAAGATACATTTTAAACAAACTGTCAAAAGACAAAGAGAAAAGCTTGAAAGCAAGAAAAGTGACTCATTACAGACAAGGGAACATCAATTGATTAACAATCAATTTCTCCTCAGAAATCATAGACAATAAGCAGTGAGAAAACATACTTAAGGGAAGGAATGGGGATGCCTGGTTGGCTCAGTCAGTCATAAGAGCATGCAACTGTTGATCTCAGGGTAGTGATTTTGAGCCCTTTGTTGGGTGTATAGATTACTAAAAAACAAACTTAAAAAAAAATACATAGGGGCGCCTGGGTGGCTCAGTCAGTTAAGCATCGAGTTCAGGTCATGATCTCACTGCTCATGAGTTCAAGCCCCACTTAGGGCTCTGTGCTGACAGCTTGGAGCCTGGAGCCTGCTTCAGATTCTGTGTCTCCCTCTCTCTCTCCCCCTCCCCTGCTTACGCTCTATCTCTCTTTCTCTCAAAAATAAATAAACATTAAATTTTTTTTTAATTATAAAAAAGAAAGGAAGGAAAGAATGAAAAAAAAAACTGCCAACCAAAAATTCTTTATCTTGCTTAATTATTCTTCCAAAATGAAAAGCAAATTAAATATTCCCAGATAAACAAAAGCTGAGATAGGTTGTTGCTCACAGATTGGCCATAGAAGAAGAAATAAGGACACCGGACAGTAATTTAAAGGAATATGAGGAAATAAAGAACACTGGCAAAGGTAACTGCATAGGCAAATATAAATCCAGTAGTAATGCATATTTGGTTTCTAACTCCTCTTTTAGTTTCCTATACAATCTAAAAGACAAATGTATAAAGTAAAAACTATAAATCTATGCTAACAGCAATATATAAAAATAAAATTTGTTACACAATGACAACAAGGAGGGATGGAGCTTATGAAACTAGATTGTTATAAATTTAAGATGTTATTTGAAATACTAAGGATAAACACTAAGAAAATAACGAAAAAGTAAATAGAAAAGGGAATCAACATGACACACTGGGAAAAAATCAATTAAACACAAAACATGGCAGTAACAGAGTAAAGGATGAACAAAATTGATGCATAAGATATAGAATATAAATAGCAACATGTGAGAAGTCCTGGCATATCAGTAATACTTTAAAAACAGATTACAAAAGAATTAAAAATTTTTAAATTTTAAAAAGGGACACGTAGGTGGCTCAGTCAGTTAAGCATCCAACTTCGGCTCAGGCCATGATCTTGCAGTTCATGGGTTCAAGCCCCATATCAAGCTCTGTGCTGACAGCTCAGAGCTTGGAGCCTAGTTTGGATTCTGTGTCTCCCTCTCTCTCTTCCCCTAACCCACTCACACACACTCTCTCTCAAAAATAAACAAATATTTAAAAAATTATTTGAAAGGTAGATTAAAATCTCCAATTAAAAGGTAGAGAGTGGAATAATGGATAAAAAAAACATGATCTCATTATATGCTATCACATGAGACCCACTTTAGGTAAAAAGAAACAAATAAGTTGAAAGGGAAAGGATGGAAAAGAGATAGCAACTACTAACAAAAGAGAACTGAAATGTCTATACTAACATCAGGCAAAATAAACCTTAAAAAAAATTTTTTTGTTTATTTTTGAGAGACAGAGAGACAGAGAGACAGAGCATGAGTGGGGGAGGGGCAGAGAGAGAGGGGGACACAGAATCCGAAGCAGGCTCCAGGCTCTGAGCTGTCAGCACCGAGCCCCACACAGGGCTCGAACTCACGAACCAGGAGATCACAGCCTGAGCAGAATTCACATGCTTAACCAGCTGAGCCACCCAGGTGCCCCTGGACAAAATAAATGCTAAAGTCAAACTTGTTAAAAGAAACATAAAAGGATGTTTTAGAACAATGAAAGGGTCGATCCATTCAGAAGATATAAGAATTATAAACATATATGTACCTAAAAACAGAGCCCTAAAAATATGAAGCAAACACTGACAGAAAGGGAGAAATAATAGTTGGAGACTTCAGTGAGATGCTTTTAATAATTGATGGAACAAATAGATCAATAAAAATATAGGGGATTTGAATAACACTATTAAACAGCTGGAGCTAACATATATAACACTACCAACAAACACAGAATACATATTTTTTATAAATGCACATGGAATATGTTCCAGTATAGACAACAGAATACAAAGCAATCCTCAATAAATTTTTAAATAGTTAAACTGTACAAAGTATCTTCTCTGATCACAGTTGAATGAAGCTAGAAATCATGAACAAAAGGAAAACTGGGTAACTCAAAAATAGGGAGGAATTAAATAATACATTCTTTCTTTTTTTAATTGTAGGGTGGGTAAACAATACATTCTTAACCCAATGAGTCAAATAAGAAATCACAAGGGAAATTAGAAAAAAAATTAATATCAGTGAAAACAAACATACCATACTAAAATTTATGGGATACACTAAAAGCAATACTCAGGAAAATTTATAGCTGTAAATGTCTACATTTAAAAAAAGAGGGAAGCTCTCACAGTCAATAAACCCAAAACTATGAGTGGGAAGGAAATAATAAAATTTTGAGCAGAAAAAAGATACAGAAAACAGAAAAATTGAATAAAACCAAAAGTTGATTCTCTGAAAATGTCAATAAAATTGACAAACTTTTAAACAGACTGACCAAGAATAAAAGAGAGAATATGCAAATAACTAAAATCAGATAATGCAAATGGGAGCATTTCTACCAACCTTACAAAAATAAAAAAATATAAGACAATACCATGATCAATTGTATGTCAACTAATTTGCCAACCTAGATGAATGAACAAATTTCTAAAGACACACAAACTATCAAAACTGACTCAAGAAGAAAAAGAAAAAATGAGGCACTTATTATAAATAAGTAAATTAAATTAGTAATCAAAAATCTACCAAAAAAGAAAAGCCCAGAAGAAGTTGGATTCACTGCTAAAACTACCAAATGCTGAAAGAAAAAGGCCTGGGTGGCTCAATTGAATTACGCTTCTGACTCAATTTCAGCTTGGGTCATGATCTCATGATTCATGAGTTTGAGCCCCACATGGGGCTCTACACAGACAGTGCAGAGCCTGCTTGGGATTCTCTCTCTCCTTCTCTCTCTCTGCCCCTCTCCCACTCATTCTCTCCCCTCTCTCCCTCTCTCTCTTTCCTTCTCTCTCAAAATAAATAAAATAAACTTCTTTTAAAAAGAAAAATTACACCAGTCCTGGGGCGCCTGGGTGGCTCAGTCAGTTGGGCGTCCGACTTCAGCTCAGGTCATGATCTCGCAGTATGTGAGTTCGAGCCCCACGTCGGGCTCTGTGCTGACAGCTCAGAGCCTGAAGCCTGTTTCAGATTCTGTGTCTCCCTCTCTCTCTGACCTTCCCCCATTCATGCTCTGTCTCTCTCTGTCTCAGGAATGAATAAATGTTAAAAAAAAATTTTTTTTAATAAAAAATAAAAAAATAAAAATAAAAATTACACGAGTCCTTCTTAATATCTTCCAAACATTTTTTTAAACCTTTATTTTTGAGAGAGAAAGAGACAGAGTTTGAGCAGGGGAGGAACAGAGAGAGAGGGAGACAAAGAATCCAAAGCAGACTCCAGGCTCTGAGCGGTCAGCACAGAGCCTCATATGGGGCTTGAACTCACTAACTGCAAGTTCATGACCTGAGCCGAAGTCAGATGCTTAACTGACTGAGTCACCCAGGTGGCTCAAAATCTTCCAAACATTTGAAAGGGGCACTCTGAGTCCAGCATTTTATCTAACATTGAAGCCACACACTATGAAAAACTACAGAACAAAATCTTTTACAAATATAGATGCAAAATCCTCAATAAAATACTATGAGGCACCAGAGTAGCTCAGTTGGTTAAGCATCCAACTTCAGCTCAGGTCATGATCTCATGGTTCATGAGTTCAAGCTCCACGTTGAGCTCTCTGCTGTCAGTGCAGGGCTTCCTTCAGATCCTTTGTCTCCCTCTTTCTCTGTCCCCTCCCTGCTGGCACTCTCTCTCTCTCTCTCTCACTTTCTCTCAAAATTAAAAAAATCCTACAGTACTCAAACCAGCATGGTACTGGCATAAGTATAGATATATAGACCAATGAAATCGAATTGACAGCCTGGAAACAAACTCCCACATGTATGGTTCAACTGATTTTCAACAGGGGTGCTGAGAAAAGATAGTCTCTTCAACACATACTGCTGGGGAAACTAGATGTTCACGTGCCACAGAACGGAGTTGAACCTTTATCTTAAACTGTATACAAAAATTAACTCAAATGAATAAAAGACACCAAAATTTAAGACCTAAAACCATAAAACTCTTAGAAGAAAATATACAAGCAAGTCTGTGTTATCTTGAGTTGACAATGGTTTCTTAAATGTAACAACAAAAAACACACAAAAGAAAAAATAGACTTCCCTAAAGTTAAAACTTTTGTGCAAAGGACAGTATCAAGAGAGTGAAAAAAAAATCCCCAGAATGGGAGAATATATTTGCAAGCCATATGGCTAGCAACAATTTAATATCCAGAATATGTAAATAACCCTTAAAACTCAACAACAAAAAAAAACAAAAAAAAATTTTAATGTTTACCTATTTATTTTGAGAGAGAGAAAGGTTGCATGTGGGGAAGGTGCAGAGAAGAGAGAATATCAATACCAAACAGGGTCCACACTGTCAGTGCAGAGCCCTACGTGGGGCTCGATCCCACAAACCATGAGATCATGACCCAAACCAAAACCAAGAGCTAAACACTTACCCAAGTGAGCCACCCAGACACCCTCCCAAAAAAATTTTTAATGGGCAAAGAACATTAATAAACATTTATCTAAAGAAGATATACATGACCAATAAGCATATAAAAAGATGCTTAATGTTATTAGTCAGTAGGGAAATGCAAATCAAAGCCATCTCATTGAAGATTACTTCACATTTACTGGGATGGCTATAATTTTGAAGAAAGGGAAAATCAACAAGCATTGGTGAAGATATGGAGAAACTGGAACCTTTATACATTGCTCATGAGAATGTAAAATGGTGTAGCCACTGTGGAAAATAGGTTAGTCCTTCATATGCCTCAGTAATCCACTCGTAGATATATAACCAAAAGAATTGAAAACAGGGACTCAGATACTTTACACCAGTGTTCATAGCGTCATTATTCACATTAGTCAAAAGGAAGGAACAATCTGTGTGCTGTACAGTGTGAGATATTGGAAGAGAGTGGGAAATGAGAATTTAAAGAGGTTTCACTCTGTATTATAATTTTCATCCCTTTTTGTTACCTCTTCAAAAACATTATTAAAAACAATGCTGCCAAAGCTTTTCTTAGGGGGTGGATTTCTTAGTGGGTGGATTAGCCTTATCCAGGTTATATTAAACAATGCCTAGAGAACTTAACTCAGAACTTATCAAATGAATAAAATATGTTAAGAATGAATATACCAGGGGCACCTGGGTGGCTCATTTGGTTGAGCATTGGACTTGAGCTCAGGTCACGATTTCATGGTTGGTGACTTCGAGCCCCACGTCTGGATTGCTGCTGTCAGCATGAAGCCAGCATTGGACCTTCTGTCTCCCTCTGTCTGCCCCTCCCCTGCTTGTGCTCTCTCAAAAATAAACATTTAAAAAAAACAAATGATTACCTCAAATTTTATGAGAACAATATACACTTAACACTCCTGCCTGGATGTACTGAATCACAAATACAAATGATCCTGATTTGAGTTGTGAACCCTTTCTCACATGGTAACGACCATGTTCCAGTTACCAGTTTGCTTCATAACAAACTACCCTCAAACTCAACGACTTGAAACAACCATTTTATTGTATCTCATGACTACATGCTAGGGAATTCAGCAAATCTTGACAGGATGGTTCTTCTGTTGCATGTGACATGAACTGGAGCCACTTAGTGACGTGCAAATGGTAGCTTTACTCATATTCGTGGTGCCCTGCCAAGGAAAGCTGGAAGACGGGTATCAGTGGGCTACCCTGCTCTGTCTATGAAGTCTCAAGGCTACTCCACAGGGTCTCTCACCAGGGTCCTGAGACCTGGTACATGGTGTCTCAGTGCTCCATAAAACCAAAATGGAAACTGCCAGTCCTTACTGGCTAGACCCAGAACTGGAACAGCATCACTTCCACCACACTTTATTAGCCAAACAGGGACTATCAGGCCCAGATTCAAGTATAGCGGCAATAGACACCATCACTTGCTGGAGAAAGGGCAAAAAATTTGAAAGTCATCTTTAATCTTCCATAAACATTTAACCAAAATGGCTAAGGGGAAATCTATTCCAACTCAGATCATCTCCTTTCCCACACTGTTTATTCCACCATTTTGCCCCTGCGGTGGTTCTTTTATACTTTAGTATCCACATTACTAATGCAAATGAAGTGTGTGGCCTGAAATTCAGGCCTTAAGATATTTTTTGAAATCTCTGATGAATAAAAGGGGTAGATAGAAGTTTCTGTCACTTCAAGGACTCCAAGAAGCTCTCTCTCTCTAGACATAAAGATTTCAGTTCAGCTTTTCAACAGACTGTCCATTTTATCCTTGGGGGAAAAATGTGTAGTCATTATTAACTTGCATACAGAGACTACAGACTAAAATGTCAACTGCACTGCATAATATATTGGGTGTATCTTTAGCTGGACTGTGCAGAGTTAAATAATATTTTAATATGAATTTATATTGGATTGTCTATGAAAATTATCTTTTGTTCAGAGAAACTTGAAATTGGTATTTTTGTCCAAATATTTCTCTCAGGAAATTGGGATAACAAAACCATGCCAAGAAGAGGATGTAGATCTGATCATTTCTTCACCTCACACTAGAAGAAAGGCTGTGAAAAGCAAATGAATTAAATACATGTTAAGCGTTTTGGTTTTGAAGTATAAATTGTTGTTTGTGGTTGAGCAAGGACTCTGTTTCTGATGTTTTATGTGATGTAAGGGTGGGTAAAAAATGCTGCTACACTGTGTATGACAGAATTAGTATTATACCTGAACAGCCAATTATGATTATAGAAATGAGCATGAACTTTGATTTTTTATTAATTTTCTTTTGTTTTTATTAGGAGATGTTTTGGGACTTTGTGTGGAGCAGTATGTCTTTGGTGCCTAAGGAACTGTGACATATAACTGCAAAGACAACACATTCTCCCGACTTCCACAAAAAGCCCCAGCATCTCTCTGACACCCCAAGGAATGGAACTTTTGGAAGATGGCACCCAATGCTGATAATCTTCTGAAGGCCCTGCATGGCTCAGTTGGTTAACTGTCTGACTCTTGATTTTGGCTCAGGTCATGATCTCGTAGCCCCACATCGGGCTCTGCGCTGGCAGCACAAAGTCTGCTTGGGCTTCTCTCTCCCTCTCTCTCTCTGCCCCTCCCCCACTCACACTGTCTCTGTCTCTCTCAAAATAAACCTAAATAAAAAAATTTTAAAAACAAAATAAAGGGATAACCCCAATACAAGCTACAATGAGCTGCTACTAAATCA
This sequence comes from Herpailurus yagouaroundi, assembly GCF_014898765.1. Lineage (NCBI taxonomy): Eukaryota > Metazoa > Chordata > Mammalia > Carnivora > Felidae > Herpailurus > Herpailurus yagouaroundi. Next base: position 4,428,801 of record NW_024420442.1, on the reverse strand, counting down.
CTCTGAGGGCAGTGGCTATTGTCTAGAGGGGAGGGTGGAAAAGAAGAAAAACAGCATGGCAATTGCAATGTGGTAACAGTAAAAGGCAGATAGATTTTGAACACATTCACTGCTGACTTTTAAGAACTCCCAGATATGTAGAGGAGAAGGGTTACTAAGGTCAAGATAGGTCAATGGGAGTCTAAACAATGGTAATTCAATCATTAAATGTTAGTCTCAGGGAAGGATTTCTTCCTTTTTTTAAAAAAGTAAACTCTACCGCCAATGTGGGGCTCAAACTCATAACCTCGAGATCAAGAGTTGTGAGCTCTATTGACTGAGCTAGCCAGGCACCTCAGATTTCTTAAAGAAGACTCAAAAAGCTTAAATCATCAAAGAAGATTGAAAAACATGAACACATTAAATCAATAAATTCTGATGATCAAAGGTCCCCATAAAACAACAAGCCACAGGGGTGCCTGGGTGGCTCGGTCGGTTAAGCTGCCAACTTTTGATATCGGCTCAGGTCTCACGGTGGTGAGATCGAGCGCCGTGTCAGGCTCCACGATGACAGCATGGAACCTGCTTGGGATTCTCTCCCTGTGACCCTCCCCTGCTTGCTCTCTCTCTCTCTCTCTCTCTCTCTCAAAATAAATAAACTTTAAAAAAAAAAAGCCACAAACTAGAGAAAGACATCCGTCACATAGATAACCAACAAAGTACTTGTACAAGATTATATTTGTAACTCATAAAAATAAACTAACAAGCAATATACAATATAAAAAGGTAAAACATCAATGGCCAATAAACATGTAAAAAAGTACTTGAACTCATTAGGAACCAAAGAACGAAAAGTAAAATCACAATGAGCTAATATAATTTACTTACTAAAATAAAGGATAAATAAGAGTTTCATAATATCAAGTGTTAACCAGAATGCAGTACAAGCAAAAGTCTCCTACATGCCTGGAAATATAAATATGTTAAATAACTTCAGAATAAAAAAATTTTTCATTATCTGGAAAAGTAGAAGACATGCATACTTTACCGTACAGCAATTCTATTCCTAGGTATTTGCCCTAGAGCTATCTCACACTTCTACCAATATTCATAACAATGTTCTTAATGTTCATTGACAGGGAAAAGAACAAAGTGTAATACAGTCATATAATGGAATATTATACCGCAGTGAAAATGAATCAAGTACAGATACATGCAGCATAGAATAACCTTAGACTATAATTTAAAGTATAAAAAGAGCATGTCCCAGAAAAATACATACAGCCTGACACAATTTTTATGAAACTCAAACCTTAGCAAAAAATAAGCAATACATTGTTTAGAGATATCTACATGGATGGTAAAGCTCTAAAGGAATTCAAGAGAAATGCTAAATGTAGCATACAGGACAGTAGTGCCTTCTGAGACACAACAGTGATAAGGTATCAGGGAAGAACACATGGGAGTTTCAACAGTATTTGCAACTGGCTAGTTCTGTGGTAAGGTAGTAGCTTAGAGTTGTTTTATTATGATGATTAGTAACTTTCATATATCTTACATATATTCTTTTGTATGAATCGTACACTTCATAGAAAAAAATTTAAAAAGTTCATGTGATCACATTTTGCCACTGGCTTGCAATGAAGCCTATACATAAATCCTAGGCAGACAAACCTTGAATAAGAGACTATTTAGAAGCCCAATAATTTTATAAAAGAAAAGCATGCTCACTTTCAGCTACAGAGCATGCCATTCTGGAACAACGCCTACAAGCTGGCTCCCAGGAGGCCTCACAGGAGGGTGCTGATTATGTGGGCGAATTAACCATGGTCCTGAGTTTGGCCCTCTGCCTTGCAACCTCTCAAGTCAGATATTGGGTCACCAAGAGCAAATCTACCTCTCAGCAATGCATGCATGCTAATTAAGCTTCCCCGACTAAAACTGACCTTGAAATGACAATTCATTTCTTGACAAAGCCAAATATGACCCTCACATGGACTAGAGTAACCAAGTCAGCATGACAAGTGAAGTTTCTCCCTGGAGACACACCACATGTAAGGCCAAATCGTAATAAAAAGTTGTTGTTGTTTTTTTTAACTTTACACTGACAATTAACTGTTACAGTCACCAGATTATTCATGGTTTAGATGAATAGTGAATTTTTCTCCCTGTAGTTATGGTGTACAGAAAGCCACATCATAGTCAGAATGTTATTTAAAGAGCTTGAAATTATAAAAGGGATTAATAATCAAATTGATCAAATGCTTGAAATCATCAGGATAGCCTGATGTATCCAACTCATTCAAATATTCTCAATAGGTCAAGGTACCAGAAGTAAACTGGATCAGGCTGTCTTGCCTTGAGCAGGCTTGGGTGGACACAGCTAACATGTGCCTCCCTAAGTCTCCTTTTTCTATGCTTACTGCAATGAATACATTCTTTTCTTAATTGATATGGTCTTTATTTAGATCTATGAATACAATGTATCACCAATTCTGGTCTCGAGGCCATCTTCTCTCAGGTGGTTGTATAGATGAACCTGGACTTACATGTTGATTTCAGAGGACAAACTGTTCCCCTTATTTTTCCATATTCTTGGAACTATCTCATTAAAGCTTCTCCCAAGTACTTATACTTCCTATTTCCTAATGAATTTAAAATACCTTCAGTAGGGGCGCCTGGGTGGCGCAGTCGGTTAAGCGTCCGACTTCAGCCAGGTCACGATCTCGCGGTCCGTGAGTTCGAGCCCCGCGTCGGGCTCTGGGCTGATGGCTCAGAGCCTGGAGCCTGTTTCCATTTCTGTGTCTCCCTCTCTCTCTGCCCCTCGCCCGTTCATGCTCTGTCTCTCTCTGTCCCAAAAATAAATAAACGTTGAAAAAATAAAATAAAATAAAATAAAATAAAATACCTTCAGTAAAATATATAAATATCCACCTAATAGTTCAATAAAGCGTAAACAAATTAATGAGAAAGGGAGTTATAACAGAAACTAAAAATGAGAGACACCTGGGTGGTTCAGTCAGTTGCATGTCCGACTTCAGCTCAGGTCACGATCTCAAGGTTTGTTGTGTCTGAGCACTGCATTGGGCTCGCAGAGCCTGCTTTGGATCCTCTGTCCCCCTCTCTCCCTGCCACTCCCCCACTGATGCTCTCTTCTCTCAAAAATGAATAAACATTTAAAAAACTAAAAATGAGATATTACTGCAATTGAGGTTTTTTTTTTCAATTTTTTATTTAGAGAGAGAGCACACAGGAGCAGGGGAGGGGGCAGAGGGAGAGAGGAAGAAGGCGAGAGGGGGAGAGGGGGAGAGAGGGAAAGGGGCAGAGAGAGGGAGAGGGGGAAGGGGAGAGGGGGAGGGGGAGAGGGACAGGGACAGGGGCAGGGACAGGGACAGACTCCACACTCAGTGGGGAGCCCATCGAGGGGCTCAATCCCACAACCCTGAGATCACGACCTGAGCTGAAATTAAGAATGGAACGCTCAATTGACTGAGCCACCCAAGCACCCCTGCGATTGAGTTTTTAATATATAGCAAATATATCCCGACAGCCAAGTCAGAAAGGAAAGGTAACAAGTTGCACCTCCCAAAAACAGGATATAAAAATTCTTTGAGAAGAATTAGTCTGGCTAGTACTTGAGTTGGCTCTTTGCCATTTCGTAGACAGGATTACTGCTCTTCCTAAAAAAGAGGACACAACTGACCCAAGATTAATAGAATGAACTATTTTGCTGCTCCATCAGAGCCAGCCATTTTGCCTTAACTGACCCTCAAAAATAATCATTTGTGACCAAGGTTGCAAGCACCATCTAAGACTTCATGGGGCACCTGGGTGGCTCAGTTGGTGAGCACCCAACTTCGGCTCAGGTCATGATCTCATGGTTCGTATGTTGGAACCCTACATGGGGCTTGGCGCTGAGAGTACAGAGCCTGCTTCAGATTCTCTGTCTCTCCTCTCTCTCTGCCCCTTCCCCGATTGCACCCTAATGCTCTCTCGCTTGCTCGCTCTCTCTCTCTCTCTCTCTCTCTCTCTCTCTCAAAACTAAATAAACATTGGGGTGCCTGGGTGGCTCAGTTGGTTAAGCGTCTGACTTTGCTCGGGTCATGATCTCACAGTTCATGAGTTCGAGCCCCAGGTTTAGGCTCTGTTCTGACAGCTCAGAGCCTGAAGCCTGCTTCAGATTCTGTCTCTCAGCCTCTCTCGGCCCCTCCTCCCCTGCTCGTTCTCTCTCTCTCTCCTCCCTCCCTCCCTCTCTCTCTCTTTCTCTCTTTCTCTCTCTCTCTCCCTCAAAAATAAATAAACATAACATAAATAAACATTAAAGAAAACTTTAACTTCAAAACATGAGGTAACTGTCCCTCACAAGGACAAAACTTTGGCCATGGCTTCCTTAGCCTCAGGCTGAGTAAACCACTGACTGGGCTGACCTTATAGTAGCTAAATCCTATAGTAGCGAATCTTGGGTGTATACAGCGCACAATCAAACTCCATAATTCTTAGGAGCCCACAAACAGTAAAAAGTAAGGAAAGCCCAAAGCCCAGAAGTAAATGTAAGAGTCAATGGAGAGTTAAATACCAATGCCACAGTCTTATTCACATAACAAATGTTCCTGAGGAAACGACATACCCATACTTCTTCCAGGGAATATTTTCCAAAGATGCAAACACATTTCAATAATGGGGTAATTTTTTTTTAATACCGAATATATCACAGTCCCCCCCCAATCGGGAAAGAGATGGCATACTGAAAGGACAATTTAATAAGAGGACTATTTCTAATGTTGTAGGGAAAATTAAGGAAAAAGGGCAAAGGGAAGTGAAGTATTCCAGGGCTAGGAAGAGAGACCGGGAACCTAATTTAACACCACATTTACCTAAAGGTGCAGGGGAGGCAGGAGCAACCAGAACCTGCAGAGGACTTAAGGGGAAAGCTACCACTGAGGTATTCAGTAGAGGAACAAAGCCAATTCCAAACTACTTCAGGAAAAAGATCTGGAATATTTGCCCATCCTCTCTTTTCTTCCACTCTCCAACTGCCTGTTGGTACCTCCCATTGATTAAAACCAATCAAAAGCCAGCAGGAAGGGGAGCCCATTAATGCAATCCATAATGACCAGACTCGAAGGCACAAGCAGATGTAGAAGAGGAAAAATAATTTTCCCTTTACCCTTCTAGGTTTCTGGCTGAGACACCCCCAACCACCTGTAACAAAAGACAAATTCACTGGAGAAAAGCAAATGGAAGTTTAATAGCAAATAAACTTCCTGTACACATAGAAGACACCCAGGAAAACTGAATAACTCCCCAAAATGACCCAAGTCATTAACCACCTTAAATACCATCTCTAGTTAAAGACAAAAGAAGATGTTTAGGGGATGGGCAAGCCAGTTACAGGGAGGCTAGCAGGCAAAACACAGTAAACCTGAGGGTATAGTTGTTACACAGATTTGAGTCCTTGCCTCCTCCATTAAGAAGAGTTTCTAGAGATTGACTCATCCCTCCCCCTCTTCCAGGAAGAGAGAGGAAGATACCTTTACAAATTGAGATTTCCCTTGTAAATGTAAATGCATCTAAAAGGGCAACTCCTACTTGGTTTGAAGAGATTCTCCTGTGACTATTCTTTTTAAAAAATAATCAGCTCAGGCGCTTGGCTGGCTCTGTCAGTAAAGCACATAAGATTCTTGATCTCAGGGTCATGACTTCAAGAGCCACGTTGGGGGTAGAGTTTACTTTTTTAAAAAATGTAAAAAATAATAAGTTCAAAAGAATCCTCAAGCCAAAAATGCATATGTGGGAATGACCTAGTCTGGACCCCCTCACAGATAAGAAAATTATGCCTGAGGGGGCGCCTGGGTGGCTTCCTCAGTTAAGCATCCCACTAATGACTTCAGCTCAGGTCCTGATCTCAGGGTCCGTTATTCGAGCCCCACATCAGGCTCTGTGCTGGCAGTGCAGAGCCTGCTTGGGATTCTTACTCTCTCCCTCTCTCTCTCTCTCTCTGCCCCTCCTCCCCTGCCTGCACTTTCTCTCTCTCTCAAAATAAATAAATAAATACTCTAAAAAAAAAAGAAGAAAGAAAATTATGCCTCAGAGAAATGAATTGCCCAAGGTCATACAGGTACTAAATAGCAGAGGCAAACTTGAATTAAAGATCTCTGATTGAAAAAACCCAGTTCCACTATGAAACCCTGAATGCTGGAAATCCTATTCAATGGCTCTCAGGTTTTCTATGTCCCTCTTAAAGTATAACTCCCAGAAGTTAATACAGTATTGCAGAAGTGATTTAATTTTCCCCAAACTGTTATTATTCAATAGCTTGATAGGTATAACTCCCAGGTAATATTACTACATTTCAAAGGAGTCTTGAATGTCTTGATTGGGTGTTTTCCAAATTGTGCCTTGTGGAGATGCTTCAACCAGACTAGCTTTATTTTCACCTGTTTTTTTCTTTCCCTTTATTTTATATTAGGATTTCATATAAGTTTTCATTTGACAAATCAGTTTATCCACTTAAAAAAAGGTTTGGAAACTGATGTGGGGAACAAAGGCAAAAGAAAAAAAGTTAAATTTCCCTACTACTGGGTGCCTGGGTGACTCAGTCATTAAGCATCCCATGGTTTGTGAGTCCGAGTCCCACATCAGGTGAGCTAGTGCCCCACATCCAGTAAGCTCGAGCCCTGCTTTGGGTGAATCCTGCTTCTCTCTCTTCTCTCTCTTCTCTCTCTCTCTCTCTCTCTCTCTCTCTCTCTGCCCTTGCTCACTTGTCCTCTCTCTCTCAAAAAAAAAAAAACAAAAAACAAAAATTCCATACTACTTACAGCCCATTGACAAGTCCTTGAAATAGGCAGAGTAACCTCCTGGGACCTCAGCTGCCTCCATGTTGACACTTTGCTAAAGGCAATAGGCAATCTTACCCAACGCCCCAGAATCCTCTAAGTCTACCTTAACATTTAAAAATTCCTTTGGAGGGGCACCTGCGTGGATCCACCGGTTGAGCACCCAACTTTGGCTCAGGTCAAGATCTCAAGGTTCATGAATTCCAGCCCTACATAGGATTCTCTGCTGTCAGCGCAGAGCCCACTTCAGATCATCTGTTCCCCTCTCTCTCTGCACCTCCTTGGCTCAAGCTCACACATTCTCTCTCTCAAAAATAAACATTAAAAAAAATCCTTTGGAGGGGTGCCTGGGTGGCTCAGTCAGTTGAGCATCTAGCTCTTGATTTTGGCTTAGGTCATGATCACCGGGTTGTGGGGATCAAGCCCATCATCGGGAGCCTGCTTAGGATTCTCTCTTCCTGTGCCCCTCTCCCCCACTTGTGTTCTCTGCCTCTAAAATTAAAAAAAAAAAATTCATTTGGAAACTTTTTTTCTCTCTACCCCCCAACAAATATGTTGGCAATCATACTCCAACCATATGGCCCACTGATATACATCTGAAGGGGCTCATGACTAAGATTTTACTAGATAGCAGTAAATGACCTTATCCTAACAGCAGCTAGCCCCTCAAGGTCCTGGAAATCTTGCTTCCAAATTCCTTAGAGGCTTACATTATCCCAAACCCCCTCCCAACTTGAAAAGTATATAATCAGTAACCCCTCACGACCCCAGTGCAGCTCTTTCCGCCCACGGGTCCTGTCCCAATAAAACCACCTTTCTGCACCAAAGACATCTCAAGAATTCTTTCTTGGCCGTTGGCTCCAAACCGCAACATTTTCCATATCAGAAACTGCCTAAACCAAAGGAATGATTAACAATTGGTGTTTTATACACCAATTTATCAATGCAAATATTTCACTATCTTTCTATGGCCATTAAATTCTATCTTTTTTCCCTTTCCTCATTGGTTTGTTTTGCTGCTTCAGTGTGCCCTGTGACTCACCCTATGAGTTAGGGTATGACTATAACCCAAAACAAAAAACTCTACGAGGAGTCCATTTACCAAGTATACATGGCTTCTATTTCCCTCTCACGATTTCTCCGAGAAGTTGGTTACGCTAAAATGTGAGGAAAGAAATCAATCTGACTGATGTCTCTGTACCCATACATTGATTTTTCAGGACATGTATTTCAGTTTACTGATTGTTTCTGTAGGACAAGAGTCCGTGCCTATCCAGCTTTGAGAGAGGCAGTGGACTTTGTCATTTGGTCCTCTACTCACTTTTTGGTACTTTCCCAGTTCTTAAAATAGGACTTACTTTTCCACTCTGCTGAAGCATGGCTTATATGGTTTGATCTTAAAACTCTGGACAAGGCGGAGATCAAAAAGTAATTGTCACTAAGGCTAGAAGGGATTGGCAGGGTTTGGAAGAAGAACTAGAATGAAATTCTTGACAGCCCTGACCAGGAGCCCCAGCTCCTTTTGGTTTTATGCAGAGAGGAATGAGAAGTGCAAAAGAGCAGGAGAAATGAAGCAAAAAGAGCTAGCAGAAGAAGGGTTCTCAGGGACTAATAAACGTGCAATCCAGCACTCAGACCAACTTACAATGCAAAACATATTTATATCGACAACGCACTATAGCCACAGGTTTCTATGCATGAATAAGCATATGTAACATATTGGGACCTTTTCTCAAATATGCCAAGATTTAGGAAGTCTGGCAACAATCCTTTTGCTTTTTCTTATAACAGCTGCTAATTCCCTCTGTGACTTCTAACAGCCCAATTTTCTGAAAGTTGGACAGTGTAAATGTAGAAGATACTCTATTCCAAGAAATAAAGTTCAAAAATGGAGTTATCCCTGAGTTAAATCTGCTCACGCCAGAAAGGTATACTGCTGCTTCTGTTCCTTCTGCACTCCCTCTAGAAACACAGAACCACCAGTGCACTCTAGGTATTAGCCTCAGCTCTAAAATAACTTGCTACCAGGGGTGCCTGGCTGGCTCAGTCAGAGGAGTGTGCGACTCTTGATCTCGGGGTCATGGGTTCGAGCCCCATGTTGGGTGTAGAGATTACTAAAAAATAAAAATCTTCTAAAAATTAAAAAAAAATTACTTGCTGTCTGAATGAGGGCAAGCTACTCCACCTTTATAATTGTTGATTCCTGTTGTGTAAAGTGGGTCTACAGGGCAAGATGGTCTCTGAAGCTCAGCCTAATGCTGCCATTATTTGTTCTATAGTTCTAATGTTTAATAATTACCTAGGGCTATGAATTTACACAATTCTACATAATAAATAGAAAAGAGTCAAAAAGCCAATTTTATTTCCTAATGGGCCCTGAGTTAGAAAAGATCTAATTTAGGGGCGCCTGGGTGGCGCAGTCGGTTAAGCGTCCGACTTCAGCCAGGTCACGATCTCGCGGTCCGTGAGTTCGAGCCCCACGTCAGGCTCTGGGCTGATGGCTCAGAGCCTGGAGCCTGTTTCCGATTCTGTGTCTCCCTCTCTCTCTGCCCCTCCCCCGTTCATGCTCTGTCTCTCTCTGTCCCAAAAATAAACGTTGAAAAAAAAGAAAAGATCTAATTTAAACAACATTAAAACTCATACCAGGATAGACAAAATCTGGTATAAACATACAATGGAATATTACATGGCCTCAAACAAGGAAATCTGGTCACACACTACAACACATAAACCTCAAGGACATTATGCAAAGTGAAATGAGCCACAAAAAGAGAACTATGGCATGATTCCACTCATATGACCTAAAGTAGTCAAAATCACAGAAACAGGAAGTCAAAAGATGATTACCAAAGGATGGGGGGAAGAAGCAATTAGTGGTTCACAGGTAGAGTTTTGGCATCACAAGATGAAAAAATCGTAAAGATCTGCTGCAGACAATAGGAAGGCACTTAACACTACTGAACTGTGCACTTCAAAATGGCAGAGATGAGGGGCGCCTGGGTGGCTCAGTCAGTTAAGCATCCAACTTCGGCTCAGGTTATGATCTCATGGTTCCTGAGCTCAAGCCCTGCATCAGGCTCTGTGCTGACAGCTCAAAGCCTGGAGCTTGCTTCAGATTCTGTGTCTCCCCCCCGCCCCCCGACGTCTCTCTCTCTCTCTCTCTGCCCCTCCCTTGCTCATGCTTTGCCTCTCTCTGTCACTCAAAAATAAACATTAAAAAATTTTTTAATAAAAAAATAAATTGCATTTAAAACACCTGGACCAGGGAGGTTCCACACCACCCCCACACACCAGACATAAAAAGAACAACTGACAATGGCAGCTTTTGCTCCTAGGACAGTGGTTCTCAAACTTGAGTATATATCAGGATCACCTGGAGAAGTTGTTAAAACACAACTTTCTGGGATTCATCTCCCCAGATTTCTTATTCACCATGTCTGGGATGGGGCCCGAGAATTTGTATTTCTACCAAGTTTTCAGGTGATGCTGAAGATACTGGTCTGGGGATCACACCATAAAAACCACTGTCTTAAAATAAAGCCCAAAGATCTTACCTTTTAAAAAGCAGTCAATGTAGGGATCACTTCTAATATGGGTGTTAGAACTTCTCAGCAACATAGCACAGAGCTCATGGTAATACAGTTGGTGGAGGAAAAGGTGAGGGATGCCTGGGTGGCTCAGTGAGTTAAGTGTCTGACTTGAGCTCAGGTCATGATCTCACGGTTCATGAGTTCAAGTCCCACATCAGGCTCTCTGCTATCAGCTAGGAGCCTGGGGCCTGTTTCAGATTCTGTCTCTCTCCCTCTCTCTCTCTCTCTCTGCCCCTCCCTAGCTTATGTTCTGTCTGTCTCAAAAAATAAATAAATAAATAAATAAATAAATAAATAAATAAATAAACAAACAAACACACATTAAAAAAAAGGAAAGGTGAATAAAGGAAAACTGTTTCTACTCAAGAATAATGCACATTTGGGGCGACTGGGTGGCGCAGTCGGTTGAGCGTCCGACTTCAGCCAGGTCACGATCTCGCGGTCCGTGAGTTCGAGCCCCGCGTCAGGTTCTGGGCTGACGGCTCAGAGCCTGGAGCCTGTTTCCGATTCTGTGTCTCCCTCTCTCTCTGCCCCTGCCCCGTTCATGCTCTGTCTCTCTCTGTCCCAAAAATAAATAAACGTTGAAAAAAAAAATTAAAAAAAAAAAAAAGAATAATGCACATTCAAAAACTTCAACCACACTTCTGGTAAATCTCACCTTATATTGGCAATTATGTGTAGCCAGTGTGAATGTACCTGACTGATCCCTAACCCCATATGCTATAGGAAGATCTGCCCATCAGTCAAGCCAAGCCATCCCTTTCAAAACGTTTATTGATAAATCTACGTGACAAAGGGGGAAAAAGTAACTATACTAACCAATATAATCCCTTATTCATAGATCTGAATGGACAACTAAAGACAGCCAGACATCTGAAAAAGATAGCATCAAAGAAAAAGGAACAAGATCAACAAAAAGATCCAAAACAACAAAAAAAATGGAGAAAGAAATAGGAGACAAGAAAGCTGAGATAAGTAATTCAGAGAATTGAAACATAAAAAAAAGGAAGAACATATGAAAATATTTTTATCTGTTATTAAAAAAAGATGGAAAGATGAATAACTGAAACAGATACTAAAGCCTGTTCTAAAGTTGCAATAATTTTAAAAAAAGAATTCAGAGATACAAATTTTATCATTTTTAAGTAAGCTCCACACCCAATATAGGGCTTGAACTCACAACCCTGAGATTAAGAGTCACATGCTCTACCGACTGAGCCAGCCAGATGCCCCAAGACAAATTTTAAAAAATTAATATCCTCTCCTTCTGCATATGGCCACCAAGAAAACTAAAAAAACAAAAGAATGCAGAGGCGGCCAAGCACCTCTTTTGCAAAACCACACAAGGCTCACCAAGGCAGCCCTCCTGGGAAGCCTTTTAGAACCCGGGGGTGCACAGCCTCTGAAAACAGACCACCAGACCTGGAGTGGCCAGCAGTGGTCATAGACCCAGGACAAGTCAGAAAAAAATATTTAATATCCTCAAAGCATTTTTTAAAATACAGCATCCATAAATAAGTGCATTCTAATACATAAAAAGAAAAGCAAAGAACAAAAATGAGTTTTGTACATTAAAACTATGATGGCCCCAGAAATATTTTTTTAAATCTACGGATAGGGGGGCGCCGGGGTGGCGCAGTTGGTTAAGCGTCTGACTTCAGCCAGGTCACGAACTCGCGGTCTGGGAGTTCGAGCCCCGCGTCAGGCTCTGGGCTGATGGCTCGGAGCCTGGAGCCTGTTTCCGATTCTGTGTCTCCCTCTCTCTCTGCCCCTCCCCCGTTCATGCTCTGTCTCTCTCTGTCCCAAAAATAAATAAACGTTGAAAAAAAAAATTAAAAAAAAAATCTATGGATAGGATGAATAATAATATGGTTATAGCTGGAACCATCAATCTACAAAATGAAGTTAAGGAAATCTCCAAGAACATAGAGGAAAAAGGAAGATGGAAATTATGAGAAAAAGAGTTAAGAGAATTGAAAGACTGAGGATACATTTGCTTATTATTTTTTAAATGTTTTTATTTATATTTGAGAGACAGAGAGAGACAGAGCACAAGCAGGGGAGGGGCGGAAAAAGGGAGACACAGAATCCAAAGCAGGCTCCAAAATCTGAGCTGTCAGCACAGAGCCTGATGCTGGGCTCGAACCCACGAACCTGAGCTGAAGTCCGACTCTTAACCCACTGAGCCACCCAGGAGCCCCCTAAGAATGTATTTAAAATGGGTCTGGGGGGCACCTGGCTGGTTCAGTCAGTGAAACCTGTGGTTCTGGATCTTGAGGTCATGAGTTCAAGCCCTAAGCTGAGTGGAAAGGTTACTTAAAATAAATTTTAAAAATTTTAAGAAAAGAAATAAATGAGTTCCAGAATAAAAGAATAGAAGAAATGAAACAAAAAGAATAGAAGGAAATTTCCCTGAACTTTTAAGAACAACATTTTATATTGACAGATGTCACCAAGTATCACTTAAAGTGGGAAAAGTAGAGATGGCCTCTTAAAATTTCAGAAAGCTAAAACTAAAGAGAAGAAAACATATAAAAATAAAAAGTTTTTGACAAATAAGATTCAGATCAACATGTACAGAAGTCTTGTGTCCTTTTATATTCTAACTAGAAGTATAATTTTTCATATTCTTAAGAATTTTTGGAGATCAAAACCTATACTTTTTAAAAAAATTTTTTAATGTTTATTTATTTTTGAGAGAGAAGGAGACAGAGAGAAGCAGAGTGTGAGCAGGGGAGGGGCAGAGAAAGAGAGGGAGACAGAATCTGAAACAGGCTCCAGACTCTGAGCTGTCAGCACAGAGCCCAATGTGGAGCTCGAATTCATGAACAGTGAGATCGTGACCTAAGCCAAAGTTGGACATTTAACCGACTGAACCACCCAGGCGCCCCTCAAAACCCATACTTAATGTCATAAATAGATCAATTCTCAATTTGATCCATATATTTGATGCAATTTCAATACAAAACCCACTATTTGTTGAGTGAGAGTGTGAAAGTATGTGTGTCTGTGTCTATGGAATTTAAAATTCTGATTCTAGGGGCACCCGAGTGGCTCAGATGGTTAAGCGTCTGACTTTGGCTCAGGTCATGATCTCACAATTCATGTGCTGACAGCTCAGATCCTGGAGCCTGCTTCAGATTCTGTGTCTCCCTCTCTCTGCCCCTTGCCTGCTCACACTGTCTCTGTCTCTCTCTCAAAGAAGTAAATAAACATTTTTTAAAAATAAATTAAAAACAAAATAAAATAATACAATTCTGATTCTAGGGGCACCTCGCTAGTTCAGTTTAGTCAGAAGAGTATGTGACTCTTGATGTCAGAGTCATGAGTTTGAGCCCTATCTTCGGTGTGGATATTTCTTAAAAATAAATAAATAAAATTCTGATTCTAAAGTGTATTTATTATTAAAGTAAATATTATATAATAATATATAACAATAATGTGGGTTATATTAATATTACTATATAATTATATAATGTAAATAACTATCATTCATATATTGACATTTACAATAAATACTGATGTGATATATTGATATAACAATAACATATATTTTTAAAGTTTATTTATTTATTTTGAGCAGAGAAGGGGCAAAGAGAGAGGAAGAAGGAGAGAATCCCAAGCAGGATCCAGGCCATCAGCACAGAGCCCGATATGGGGCTAGATCTCACAAACCAGATCATGACCGGAGCCGAAATCAAGAGTCAGATGTTTGACTGAGCCACCCAGGCACCCCAAAAATATCAATAATATTATATAATATTAATATAGGATTATATAATGTTAAAAAATAAGATTAACATATTAAAGAGAGGAAAAAATAAATAAATACAATAAAGAGAAATGAGGAAAGAGACCCCAGAAACCAGACCAGGCTAATCCAGACATTTGACATTTTATAAAGGAAAAATAGCAGAGGAGTAAGGAAAAGAGGATAAATAAATAACTAATCAATGATACTAGAACAAATGAGTGTCCCTAGAGGGGAAAAATGATGACACTGAATCTAATGCATACCAGATATAGAAATCAGTTCCAATAGAAGAAAATCAGTTCCATTATAGAATATTTTTATGCTCAAGTTAAGGAAAGGTACCTTACAACACAAAAAGTACTTAACCATAAATTTGGGGGCATGGGGGGCATTAGAGGAAGGTGGACAATAGGTACAAACTTGCAGTTATAAGATAAATAAATACTAAGGGTATCATGTACACCACTATGACCATAGTAAATACCGCTATATGATAGGAGAAATGCTGAGAAAGTAGCACAAAAAGAATTTTTTTCATTTATTTATTTTCACTGTATCTACATGAGATAATGGATGTTAACAAAACCTACTGTGGTAATCATTTCCCAGTATATGTAAATCAAACCATCATGCTACATACCCCTTAAGCTCAAAAAAAAAAAATAAAAAGAATCATTGGTGTAAGTCAAGCACCAAATGCATTAAATTTAGAATCCTATTAAGTAGCCCATTAAAAACTTGTGATAAAATTAGGGGGGGGAATACTAATCATGAAAATAAGATTCAATAAATTGCATATTAAAATTAAGAATTTTTTTAAGTAGGCTCCACACCCAACATGAAGCTTGGACTCACAACCCTGAGATCAAGAGTCACATGCTCCACCGACTGAGTCAGCCAAGTGCCCCTAAAATTAAGAATTTCTATTCATTAAAAGACATCATAAGGAAAGTGGGACAACGGAAAAATATATGCGCATCATATATTACATAAAGAAATAGTATCCATAAAATATACAGAACTCCTACAAATCAATATGAAAGCTCATGAACAAGCATTTCACAGAAGAGGAAACAAAAGTTTTGAGTAACCAGCAGAAAAGATTCTTAACTCCATTAGGAAGCAGGGAAATGTAAATTAAAACCACAATGATATACTATTTTAAACACTCAAAATATGCAAAAATTGAGAACTCCGACAGCTCCACATGTTGGCAAAGATGCAGATGAATAGGAACTTTCATCTACTGTGATGGAAACGTAAAATTAAAAAAAACGCTTTAAGTTTATTTATTTATTTTTGAAAGAGAGAGAGCAGAGAGGGGCAGAGAGAGAGAGGGAGAGAGAGAATTCCAAGCAGGCTCCAGGCCATCAGCACAGAGCCCGATGTGGGCCTCAGTCTCACAAACCACGAGATCATGACCTGAGCAGAAATTAAGGGTGGGACACTTAACCAACTGAGCCATCCAGGTGCCCCTAAAAAAACTGCTTTAGAAAACAATTAGGTATTATCTTTTAAAATTGAAAATGTGCTCACCCCTGAACACTCCACTCAACAAACACAAAACTGCACAGGGAACATTTATCAAAATAGGCTATACTCTGGATCAAAAAATATCCTCCATTTTTTAAAAAACATTGAAATCATTTATAGTATATTTTCTGACTGAAAAGGTACTAAAGTATAACTAACAACAACACACACAAAATCAGGGATATCCTCAAATATTTGGATATTAAACAACAAACTTCTGAATAACTCATTAAACAAAACACACATGTCAAAATGTGTGGGATGCAGCTAAAGCATATTTATAATGAAATTTATAGCTTTGAAGGACTATAATTAAAAAATAAAATTAAACCCATGATGTAAACTTCACCTTAAGACTAGAGAAAGGGGGTGCCAGGCGGCTCAGTTAGTTAAGGGTCCAACTTCAGCTCAGGTCATGATCTTGGAGTTCATGAGTTCAAGCCCCACGTTGGGCTCTGTGCTGACAGCTCAGAGCCTGGAGCCTGCTTCAGATTCTGTATCTCCCTCTCTCCATCCCTCCCCTATTCATGCTCTGTCTCTCGATCTCTCTCAAAAATAAAGATTTAAAAAAAGTTTTTTTTTAAAAAACTAGAAAAAGAAATTAAATCCAATGCAAGAAGAAGAAAATAAAATACAAATGTCAATGAAAACAGAAAAAAAAATAAAAAGAATCAACAAAACCAAAAACCAGTTCTTTGAAAAGATTAATAAATCCTGACTTTTATTTTTTAAGTTTATTTATTTATTTTGAGAGAGAGGGTGGGGTAGGGGCAGAGAGAGAGAGAAAGAGAGAGAATCCCAAGCAGGCTCCATGCTGTCAGGACAGAGCCCAACCCGGGGCTCAATCTCACAAACTGTGAGATCATGACCTCAGAGGAAATCAAGAGTCAGACGTTTAACCAACTGAGCCACCCAGGTACCCCAATAGGCTTGATTTTTAAAAACATAAATGAAAGGAATCAAACCCTTAAGTATTTTTTTAAAAAATCATTAGCACCCTTCCTCTCCTTTCATTAAAAAAAAAAAAAAAATCAGGCTCCCAGTCTCAGAGTTCTGTCCATCTTTGTGATCATCCCTTCCACTCAAGAAAAAAGCAACAGACGGACCCTTATTGTACATCCAGGCTAGCGTCCACATCCTTTAGTGACTAACTGTTTAATAGTCAAATCTATAGAAAAGTATGACTTTTATATCATCAATCCCTCAAGACTTCCCCTTAGCACAGTGACTCCGAGTTCATGGTAAAATGGTTAAGAGTAGATTTTCTGGATAAGACAGAAATGAAGTGATGATTATGATGTTTATTAAATATTTTAGATTATTGGGTTGCCTGAGTGGCTCAGTCAGTTAAGTGTCCATCCAAGTTTTGATTTCGGCTCAGGTCATCATCTCACAGTTCAGGGGATCAGCACTGACAGCACAGAGCCTGCTTGGGATTCTCTCTCTCTCTCTCTCTCTCTCTCTCTCTCTTTCTCTGCACATGCTCTCTCTCAAAATAAAAAAAAATTTAATATTTTTTAGATTATTAATTTATGACAGATGCAAAAGTACAGGGGTAAGAATATTACAAACATTCATGTGATAGAGGAACAACCCACAGAACACCTGGAACAGGATTAGTTCCAGGAGAAATTATAAAATTGGTGAAATCTTTCACTGGTACCACTACTCCCAATACTTTCATGCATTTCTCACCTCCTCCCATTAAAATCTGCTCTTCTCAGGAAAGACTCAGGTATACAGAACTGAAAACAGCTTAAAAGTGCTACCTCACTCACGGAAGGAGAAATGAGGAAGGGAAAGAATTGCATATTTACTGGGTCAAGCACTTTATGTATATTGTCCCACTTATGTATATATGTATGTATGTATATATGTATTTGTGTATGTACCCATCATTAAATGTGAAATAGGAACTATTATCTCTGTTTCACACAGGGAAAAACTGAGGCCCAGAGAGATGAAATGATTTGTCCAAAATCACATTCACACAGCTAAAAAATAGCAGCATTAGGATTTATACTCAAGCTTGTCAGGTTCCAAAGCCCTTTCTGTCTGGCACAACATACCACCTCTCCAAGGTGGTAGAGTCTGTACTGCAACAGGGATGAGAGCCATAAACTAAAAGAACAACCTAGAGATAAAACGACAGAGAACTACACACACACACACACACACACACACACACACACACACACACACGTTTAAGCATATGTAGATAAAAACTAGCAAAATTTGAATAAGGCCTGGGGCGCCTGGGTGGTTCAGTCACTTAAGCATCAGACTCTTGACTTCGGCTCAGGATTTATGGGTTCAAGTCCCACATCAGTCGCTGAGCTCACAGTGCGGAGCCTGCTGGGGATTCTGTCTCCCTCTCTCTGCCCCTTCCCTGCATGCTCTCTATCTCTCTCTCAAAATAAATTAAAAATATAAACTCAAAAAAATTGAGTAAGTCTTGTAGTCTAGTTAACATTATTATACCAATGCCAAGTTCCTGGTTTTGATATTGCACTATACATAAAATATTAACTTCAGAGAAAGAGTAAAGAGTATATGGGACTCTACTATTTTTATAATTTCCTATCGTCTAGAATTATTTTAAAACAAAAGGTTAAAAAAAATCTCAGTAGAAGTGAATAAAATTAAATTAAGAATAAACCTCTGGGGCACCTGGGTGGCTCAGTCAGTTGAGTATCCGACTTGGGCTCAGGTCATGATCTCCTGGTTCATGAGTTGGAGCCCCACATCGGGCTCACTGCTGTCAGTGCAGAGCCCACTTGAGATCCTCTCTCTCTCTCTCTCTCTCTCTCTCTCTCTGCCCCTCCCCCACCTATGCTCTCTCAAAAATAAACATTAATAATAATAATAATAAACCTCTACTGCTGTTGATGAGAAGCCAGGTTCCCTAATCCCTTTAACTCACACACACCACAAGGGTGGTCAACTCTGCTTCCACATAAGTTCAGCCTTGGCTGCAAGAAATCCACTGTGGTTGTGCAAAACAGGCCATTAGATAGAAAACGGGGGCCTAAATTTTCCCCTAGCATTGCTGTGTAGTTGACAGGAAGCTCCAACTCTAGTCAAATTCTTTCCTACTGAATGCGACATGTATTACATGGGGACACTCTCCCACAACCATCCCACATCCCTGTATCTTGCTAGGTGTGTCTGTCACTATCCATGAAGCCCATATGTATACAGGAGCAAGTAAACATGGATGAGTTTTATGGAACTCTTGTTATACTTAGTGTGATGTTAAGGAGGAGAAGTGGCCATGGAATCAGAAAACCCAATTCTACAACTTCATGACTTCGTGACCTTAAGCAATTTAACATGGCTTGACCTCAATCTGCTCATCTATAAAATAGGGACACAAATTTATATAATCATGTGAGATAGTGACTCAATCGCAATTAAATATTACACGACTAGTTCTCCTATAATTAAACATTGAGGATTGATGTCAACGGAAAGTATACTGTCCTGGATACTGCACACTATATGTGCAACTAGCAAATGACAACTCAAAAGTCTTCCAAGGTTATTTCACCAGTGCACATTCTCAAATCTTCATTCAGAAATGCGTTCAGGTATCCCCGATGGCTTGGATTTGCATGTGGATGTATTTTAGCTCCCAGCCCAAGCTCTATGTGATAAAATTAATCCTTGGAGCTGCTGAATTATAAGGCTGGAGGTTTCCATTGGAGGTCCCAGTGTTAGTCACAGCCCCAGATTTATGAACTCATAAAACATTAACTGCATTTCTCTGTGATTTGTGTCTGATTCTGTTTTTCATACATGATGCATAAGTGAAGTACGTTTTCCCCAGATGACATCAGTGCCCCGATAAACCTATAAAATTGCTCATGTGTTTAACTGTCTTCAAACCCTAGAGATATAAAAATTGAATGATATGAAGGTGAATAGGAAATCTATAGATTTCATAAGACTATTGGTTTCACTGTCCTCTGTTGGAAGAATATGAGCAGGCCAAAGCCTGACATTAGCTAACTAAGCTCTACCAAAAGAAGTTGGTATGCTTAGGCTTTCCGAATGTTCTCCAAGTAACTTTTATTTTCTATTTTTATTTTTCTACATTTCCTTCAGGGACAATGGTACACATTGTTTTGAGAGGAAAAAAAATGCTATTAGCATTTTCTGTACTGCAGGTTAACCATCCCTGAGGCCAGGACCACGGTAGCAGGTGGGTAGTACCGAATTTCACAAAGCCTTGACTTTACAGACATTATGTAACTGATGTGCAAGACTAACTCCCCAGTGGAACAGAGGCAATTCCTCACGTTTGCATTTGCCATCAAATCCAAAAATGGCAAAAGGACAAAAATGAACCCAGCACCGGGGCCACTGCAGCTTGGTCCAAGGCAGATTCAGGCTACATCATCCCCAAGGTCAAAAAAAGAGCCACAAACAGAAAATTTCCCAAGAGCCCAGGATGGTAAAAGGGAGAAGAGGAAGGGAGCAGATGGAAGAAGAAGGGCCTAACAGAAGGGGATCTTCAGATGCCTCAGGAAAAGTGCAGTAATTGCCAGTTGCAGGGCCAGCCAGCAGAGCAGCAGCAGAATTCAAAAGGACAGAAAAACCTCTCCCGAGATCCTTGCCATATAATTTACCATTCGAACCAGAAGAACTTAAGAGTAAAAAAAGGTTCTCTTAATAATTATACCAGAACTACAGGTGCATATTGAATTTATCCTTGGCAGGTTGTGATATATGGTCAACCTTTCTATATCCTCCTTTCCAATCAGGTTAACACCTACCTGCCTCCTCAACTCATCCCACTGTGTGAAGCAGAAGCCTGTTCTCATGTACCTCAGTTATCCTAAGAGCAAAAGCCAACTTCTTTGCCAGAGAGAAGCTCCTGTCCATGCGGCATATGCCACACTCAGGACCCCTTGCTGATTAGGTCAAGTTCCCAGCCCCACCACAAAACAAGGCTAAAGTAAAATTGCCAGACCTCACCACCAAATTCTTGTAGGTCATTCTTTTTTTTTTTTCTTTTTTGAGAGAGAGAGAGGCAGCATGAGTCAGGGAGGGGCAGAGAGAGGGGGAGACAGAGAATCCCAAACAGGTTCTGCACTGTCAGTGCAGAGCCTGATGCAGGGGCTCGAACCCACAAAACTGTGAGATCATGACCTGAGCTGAAACCAAGAGTTGGACCCTCAACTAACTGAGCCACCCAGGTGTGCTTTTTTTATTTTTTAAAGTTTATTTATTTATTTTGAAAGAGAGAGAGACAGAGACAGCATGCATGTGTGTACGATCAGGGGAGGGCCAAAGGGAGAGAGAAAATCCCAAGCAGGCTCCATGCTGTCATGCAGAGACCAACACAGGGCTCCACCCAGGGCTCGACCCAGGGCTTGATCTCAAGAACTGTGAGATCATGACCTGAGCTGAAATCAAGAGGTGGAAGCTTAACAACTGAGTCACCCAGGCGCCCCTCTCATAGGTCATTCTGATTCAAGGCCCTCACATCTCAGCCTGTGGATCAACCCAGTGAGTTCCTTGCTCACATGCATGCTTCTATAAAGAACATGGGGTCACTAACCTGTGGGGGGTGGTCACTAACAGAGCCCCACTAAAGCGTTGGAAATGGAAAGAAAAAAAAAACACAGGGGGCACCTGGCTGGCACAGTCACAAGAGCCATGAGACTCTTGATCTAAGAGTCGTGGGTTCAAGCCCCATGTTGGGTGTAGAGATTATTTTTAAAAAATAAATAAATTTAAAAAAAAAAGATGCTCTAAGAAAAATATATAAAAATAACAAAATAAAAAGAACACAGTGCAGAGGAGAGCTAAGTGGATTCCCCCAAATATGAAAAAAGTAAATAAATAAAATAAAATTTCAAAAAATAAATAAATAAGTGGATTCCCTTTTGGCTCCATTTCTCTCTGCCCATAACCAATGACCCCTCATTAGCCAGCCAGTCACCATACATCCCTACACCCTGAACACAACTTCTGGGAAAGGAGTGAACTAAGAGATACCCATTTACCTTAGGAACTTGTACACATCTATCAGTTTCTTTTGACAAAACTTTTTCATATCAAGGTCTCTGAATTATTGAAGAGAAAATGGGAAACTAGAGTACCATCCATGACTAAGACTAAAGCTCACAGTCCAGGAATGGTAACAGACACTCCCTCTCTCCTGATCATTAGAAGGACCCTGAAGTCCAGTCTTCCAGTGCCTGTCATTGTCTCTCTGGCCACTGCTCTTCGCTTATTCTTCCTAAAGGTAATTTTCATCCCCTACACTTCCCTAAATTTCCAATATTGGCCGTTCTGATCTGTTTCTTAGACTGAAGTGTTCCAACTATCATTTCGCTTTGGGCTCTTATTATCAAAACACTGCTATTTCTTTACTGTGGCTTCCTAGTGGTACTCCTGTGGCAAGTTCGTGTGACGGAAGTCTTTTGCTTAGTTCTTTTCCAAGAGACTCTGTGGCCCTGTATAACAACTGACTCCTAGAAAATCTGTCTCATAGTCCTTCTAGATGTGCCCAGACATGTCCAATTAGTGGGGTAATACTACCTTAGACTCAAACTGGGACCATGAGCTACACTTCTAATAACCTATGAGTAAGGAAGATCAAGTGGTATCTCTACTTTACAGTTGAGTTAAGTGAGTCTAAGACGGGTAAGACTTACCCAAAGGCACACTGATAAATATAGAGGCAGAACCGCAGTCAAAGAGAACTCCATAAGAACCAACAGAGAAACCAGCAACAACAAAAACAACAATAAATTTCACGAAAGAAACGATAATGTAAGGGTTCAGAAAGAATCACTTTAAGAGGTGCCACTTGGGGGCGCCTGGGTGGCTCAGCCGGTTGGGCGGCCGACTTCGGCTCAGGTCACGATCTCACACTCCGTGAGTTCGAGCCCCACATCGGACTCTGTGCTGACAGCTCAGAGCCTGGAGCCTGTTTCGGATTCTGTGTCTCCCTCTCTCTGACCCTCCCCCATTCATGCTCTGTCTCTCTCTGTCTCAAAAATAAATAAACGTTTAAAAAAATTTAAAAAAAAAAAAAAAAGACGTGCCACATGGCATGCAGATTATTTTGAGCTGAAAACAATCAAAGGCTAAAAGACTCAGGAAGAAATGACCTCCCCTCAACTGCCGAAAATAATCTGGATGGATGACCTGTTCCAGGAAGACAGCAATCACCATAAAATTACAACATGAAGGGCATCTGGTGGCTCAGTTGCTTAAGTGTCGAACTTCGGCTCAGGTCATGATCTTGTGGTTCGTGAGTTAGAGCCCTGCATCGGGCTCTGTGCTGACAGCTCAGAGCCTGGAGCCTGCTTCGGATTCTGTGTCTCTGTCTCTCTCTGTCCCTCCCCTATTCTCTCTCTCTCTCTCAAAAATAAACAAACATTAAAAAAATTAAAAAGAAATTATAACATGAAATGAGGGTTGGAGACAGGGAGAAACCTAACAAAACCTGTTTGTTAAAATTCTTCTCTTGGCTGAGTGAGGAAGATGGCGGCGTAGGAGGACGCTGGGCTCACCGCGAGTCCTGCTGATCACTTAGATTCCACCTACACCTGCCTAAATAACCCAGAAAACCACCAGAGGATTAGCAGAACGGAGTCGCCGGAGCCAAGCGCAGACGAGAGGCCCACGGAAGAGGGTAGGAAGGGCGGCGAGGCGGTGCGCGCTCCACGGACTGGCGGGAGGGAGCCGGGGCGGAGGGGCGGCTCGCCGGCCAGGCAGAGCCCCCAAGTCTGGCTTGCAAAAAGCGGAGGGGCCTGACGGACTGTGTTCCGACAGCAAGCGCGACTTAGCGGCTGGGAGGTCATAAGTTAACAGCTCTGCTCAGAAAGCGGGAAGGCTGGAGGACAAAGGGAAGGAAAGCTGCTGAGCCCCCGGACGACAGAGCTCAGTTTGGTGGGGAACAAAGGCGCTCGCCAGCGCCATCTTCCCCGCCCATCCCCCAGCCAAAATCCCAAAGAGAACCAGTTCCTACCAGGGAACTTGCTCGCTCCGCGCAAACACCCAACTCTGCGCTTCTGCGGAGCCAAACCTCCGGCAGCGGATCTGACTCCCTGCTGCTGCCACAGGGCCCCTCCTGAAGTGGATCACCTAAGGAGAAGCAAGTTAAGCCTGCCCCTCCTGCCCCTGTGCACCTTGCCCACCCACCCCAACTAAGACGCCAGATCCCCAGCATCACAAGCCTGGCAGTGTGCAAGTAGCCCAGACAGGCCACCCCACCCCACAGTGAATCCCGCCCCTAGGAGAGGGGAAGAGAAGGCACGCACCAGTCTGACTGTGGCTCCAGCGGTGGGCTGGGGGCAGATATCAGGTCTGACCGCGGCCCCGCCCACCAACTCCAGTTATACACCACAGCACAGGGGAAGTGCCCTGCAGGTCCTCACCATGCCAGGGACTATCCAAAATGACCAAGCGGAAGAATTCCCCTCAGAAGAATCTCCACGAAATAACAACAGCTAATGAGCTGATCAAAAAGGATTTAAATAATATAACAGAAAGTGCATTTAGAATAATAGTCATAAAATTAATCGCTGGGCTTGAAAACAGTATAGCTGACAGCAGAGAATCTCTTGCTACAGAGATCAAGGGACTAAGGAACAGTCACGAGGAGCTGAAAAACGCTTTAAATGAAATGCATAACAAAATGGAAACCACCACGGCTCGGATTGAAGAGGCAGAGGAGAGAATAGGTGCATTTGGTTATGCTGTTATGGAAAAAGAGGAAGCTGAGAAAAAGAGAGATAAAAAAATCCAGGAGTATGAGGGGAAAATTAGAGAACTAAGTGATACACTAAAAAGAAATAATATACGCATCATTGGTATCCCAGAGGAGGAAGAGAGAGGGAAAGGTGCTGAAGGGGTACTTGAAGAAATAATAGCTGAGAACTTCCCTGAAGTGGGGAAGGAAAAAGGCATTGAAATCCAAGAGGCACAGAGAACTCCCTTCAGACGTAACTTGAATCGATCTTCTGCACGACATATCATAGTGAAACTGGCAAAATACAAGGATAAAGAGAAAATTCTGAAAGCAGCAAGGGGTAAACGTGCCCTCACATATAAAGGGAGACCTATAAGACTCGTGACTGATCTCTCTTTTGAAACTTGGCAGGCCAGAAAGAGTTGGCACGAGATTTTCAGTGTGCTAGACAGAAAAAATATGCAGCCGAGAATCCTTTATCCAGCAAGCCTGTCATTTAGAATAGAAGGAGAGATAAAGGTCTTCCCAAACAAACAAAAACTGAAGGAATTTGTCACCACTAAACCAGCCCTACAAGAGATCCTAAGGGGGACCCTGTGAGACAAAGTACCAGAGACATCACTACAAGCATAAAACATACAGACATCACAATGACTCTAAACCCATATCTTTCCATAATAACACTGAATGTAAATGGATTAAATGCGCCAACCAAAAGACATAGGGTATCAGAATGGATAAAAAAACAAGACCCATCTATTTGCTGTCTACAAGAGACTCATTTTAGACCTGAGGACACCTTTAGATTGAGAGTGAGGGGATGGAGAACTATTTATCATGCTACTGGAAGCCAAAAGAAAGCTGGAGTAGCCATACTTATATCAGACAAACTAGACTTTAAATTAAAGGCTGTAACAAGAGATGAAGAAGGACATTATATAATAGTGACAGGGTCTATCCATCAGGAAGAGCTAACAATTATAAATGTCTATGCGCCGAATACCGGAGCGCCCAAATATATAAAACAATTACTCATAAACATAAGCAACCTTATTGATAAGAATGTGGTAATTGCAGGGGACTTTAACACCCCACTTACAGAAATGGATAGATCATCTAGACACACGGTCAATAAAGAAACAAGGGCCCTGAATGAGACATTGGATCAGATGGACTTGACAGATCTATTTAGAACTCTGCATCCCAAAGCAACAGAATATACTTTCTTCTCGAGTGCACATGGAACATTCTCCAAGATAGATCATATACTGGGTCACAAAACAGCCCTTCATAAGTTTACAAGAATTGAAATCATACCATGCATACTTTCAGACCACAATGCTATGAAGCTTGAAATCAACCACAGAAAAAAGACTGGAAAACCTCCAAAAGCATGGAGGTTAAAGAACACCCTACTAACGAATGAGTGGGTCAACCAGGCAATTAGAGAAGAAATTAAAAAATATATGGAAACAAACGAAAATGAAAATACAACAATCCAAACGCTTTGGGACGCAGCGAAGGCAGTCCTGAGAGGAAAATACATTGCAATCCAGGCCTATCTCAAGAAACAAGAAAAATCCCAAATACAAAATCTAACAGCACACCTAAAGGAAATAGAAGCAGAACAGCAAAG
>NW_024420442.1:4384701-4397760 GCF_014898765.1 Herpailurus yagouaroundi | reverse complement strand
AAACTAGAACAAGCAATCCTAAAATTCATATGGAACCACAAAAGGCCCCGAATAGCCAAAGTAATTTTGAAGAAGAAGACCAAAGCAGGAGGCATCACAATCCCAGACTTTAGCCTCTACTACAAAGCTGTCATCATCAAGACAGCATGGTATTGGCACAAAAACAGACACATAGACCAATGGAATAGAATAGAAACCCCAGAACTAGACCCACAAACGTATGGCCAACTCATCTTTGACAAAGCAGGAAAGAACATCCAATGGAAAAAAGACAGTCTCTTTAACAAATGGTGCTGGGAGAACTGGACAGCAACATGCAGAAGGTTGCAACTAGACCACTTTCTCACACCATTCACAAAAATAAACTCAAAATGGATCAAGGACCTGAATGTGAGACAGGAAACCATCAAAACCCTAGAGGAGAAAGCAGGAAAAGACCTCTCTGACCTCAGCCGTAGCAATCTCTTACTCGACACATCCCCAAAGGCAAGGGAATTAAAAGCAAAAGTGAATTACTGGGACCTTATGAAGATAAAAAGCTTCTGCACAGCAAAGGAAACAACCAACAAAACGAAAAGGCAACCAACGGAATGGGAAAAGATATTTGCAAATGACATATCGGACAAAGGGCTAGTCTCCAAAATCTATAAAGAGCTCACCAAACTCCACACCCGAAAAGCAAATAACCCAGTGAAGAAATGGGCAGAAAACATGAATAGACACTTCTCTAAAGAAGACATCCGGATGGCCAACAGGCACATGAAAAGATGTTCAGCGTCGCTCCTTATCAGGGAAATACAAATCAAAACCACACTCAGGTATCACCTCACGCCAGTCAGACTGGCCAAAATGAACAAATCAGGAGACTCTAGATGCTGGAGAGGATGTGGAGAAACGGGAACCCTCTTGCACTGTTGGTGGGAATGCAAATTGGTGCAGCCGCTCTGGAAAGCAGTGTGGAGGTTCCTCAGAAAATTAAAAATAGACCTACCCTATGACCCAGCAATAGCACTGCTAGGAATTTATCCAAGGGACACAGGAGTACTGATGCATAGGGGCACTTGTACCCCAATGTTCATAGCAGCACTCTCAACAATAGCCAAATTATGGAAAGAGCCTAAATGTCCATCAACTGATGAATGGATAAAGAAATTGTGGTTTATATACACTATGGAATACTACGTGGCAATGAGAAAAAATGAAATATGGCCTTTTGTAGCAACGTGGATGGAACTGGAGAGTGTGATGCTAAGTGAAATAAGCCATACAGAGAAAGACAGATACCATATGGTTTCACTCTTATGTGGATCCTGAGAAACTCAACAGGAACCCATGGGGGAGGGGAAGGAAAAAAAAAAAAAAGAGGTTAGAGTGGGAGAGAGCCAAAGCATAAGAGACTGTTGAGAACTGAGAGCAAACTGAGGGTTGATGGGGGGTGGGAGGGAGGAGAGGGTGGGTGATGGGTATTGAGGAGGGCACCTTTTGGGATGAGCACTGGGTGTTGTATGGAAACCAATTTGACAATAAATTTCATATATAAATAAAAAAAAATTAAAAAAATAAAAATAAAAATAAAAATAAAAAAAGATTAACAAACAAAAATAAATAAATAAATAAAATTCTTCTCTTATGTCGCATTGTTTCTGTGTGGTCTGGCAATTGTTTGTTTACCAAATATTTCCTCTTTTTCCATCTTCCTTTGAATGGATTTCCTTCCCTTTGAAGCCCCAGAACACTATCCCCTTCTCCTTAGTTCAGGACGACACATACCTCGTTTTGTCTGACTGTCTCAGGAATCTCATGTTTATGTGGATTTCCAGTAGCTACCAAATTAAATCTGATTTCCTCTTTTTTATCTGTTTTCATGTCAACTTGATTCTTAGAACAGCCCGTAGACTCTTGAGAGACTAGAGCAAATTTTCCTTCCCCCAAAATAACAAAGTCATTAAACCAGGTGTATGCAGACCTAATCGAGATGTTTAACATCTTGGTATCTTCACTTTTATTCCACCATGTCTAATACTTAGATGTGTAGTACATACCTGCCAGTTGTCTCCGGAGTATGTTGGCCATAGTAGGGCCTTATCTCTTGTTAAATACTTCAACAAAAGGCACAGCAGGGTTTGTCAGACTATATATCTTCCTTTAGCTTCAAACAACTCACACTGAAGGCCAGCAATGCATTTCATGATTGAAAATGAACCTAGAAGTGCAGCATTTAAAAGGGTCCATTAGAAACATACCAGAGCTTGAAACCTCCAGAGTAAGGAAGGGAAGCAATATACATATTCATCTCCACAACAGCCAAAGCCTCACAGCCCAAAGCTAGAAGAAATGGGACAAAGTACGATTAGCAGTCCTGTGTGAAAGTTATCAAAGCACCACCTTTCCCAAAGTAAGCACTGGAAATCCAAGTCTCCACCAGTCTGTGCCCATGGAAACCCATCTGCCTGTAGAAACTGTCCCTAGCAGAGAATAAGATAGCATAGCTCCAAGTTGATCCTACAAGCAGTGAGGTCAAAATGACTGACTTCTCTAGCCCTACAACTCACTAGTGGCCCATGATTCAAACACTCGCTTCCCACAGTCACTCCCTTCTCCCCCAAGAAGGGAAAAAAATTAAACTTTGGACCCTCAAAGCAAGTCAAATGACGGGTCAGTCTATCTGAAGAAACAAGAGGTGATTCATCAGCTGATTTGTCCTCCCAAAGTGGCAGAGGGGAAGAATTTATTGCTTGTCTCAGGCATCCTTCAATCTGACCTGCAAAGCAAGCAGATTTAAAGTAACCTTAGCCTGGTGCTAAGGAGGTTTTGGCCCAATTCCAAAGCCACTTCCTTATTTGCATTTTACACATACACATACACAGAGACAAGTGTCTTTGCCACACCAAGGTCATTCAATATCAAGGCCATTAAATTAAATTCTCTCTAAAATGAAGCCCCATTATCGAGACTAATTAAATAATAACTAAATACACTGAGCAGTGCCTCTGCTTTAGAAATGCTTATTCACTGTTCTGGCACTCCTTAGCAAAAAGCTGGCTGTCAATAAGGAAAAGTTATCTTATCTGCATCTTTAGGTTAAAATAAAACCCTTCCTCTCCTCCCTCAACCCCACTGTCACTTACACACCTACCCACTACCACCATAAACTCAGATCTAGACAAGTTTGGAAAAGAGTTAGACTTTAAGGTCTAGTGTTTGGTTTTTTGTAGTCAATAGCATGTTAGCTTTAAAATGCTTGTCTCTCATTTTCCAGCACTCTCTCTAAACCAAAGTCAGCTCCTATTCCATAATTCCACAGGCCGCATCATTATGCATGGCTTATAGCGCTTTAGGGAAAAGGGTGGAATGTAAACAGTTCCATCCAAGCACACATTATCAAACAGAGCAGGCAGTGTGGGCGGGTGATGTACAACCTTGGCCGTGACATCAATATTTAAGGTGGAAACTTTTCCCACAAAATATGGAAAGAAAGGAGAAGGAAGACAAGGAATTCCACTCAATATCTCGGAAAGCCATGGCGGGTTAAATTCTCACTATTGGTGTGGACCTACTAGTGTCAGATTTTGACAAGAAGATAAAAGTAACTCCCTTCAAGTTTTTGAAGTCCAGGAAGGAGGTTTGTCTACCTGACACAAATACAAATAGGACCAGACCATTCTCTTCCTGTGACTTGATGCTCTGAATATTCTATAGCCAGACTACAAACACGTTGATCTCAACATATATTGCCTACAATGGAGAATACCAATATTGCATTCTGTTGTTCAGGTTTTCAATGAGTTCAGAAGAAATGAGAGTAATGGGAAAAAAATAAAAACTCAGTCTCAGCTGCCAACTCTCTGATACCCTCAGATCCATGCAGTTTTAATCCTTTACTATTTTATGAGTCACAACTACCCAGATAATGCCCCATTAAATAACATCCATTCCTACCTCGGTGCCTTTATTTGTTGGTTCATGAGTCTTCTTTTCCAAGGTCCATCTTGCTCTTGAATTTAGTTCATCTTACCTTCCCTGTGAAGTCTTCCTTTCTGTTCTCAGCTTCTGGGGTACAGTTTTTCAAACTTTAGCCAGCAACAGAATCCCCTGCAGGGCATGTTAAAACACAGGTTACTGGAAGCCACCCACAGACACACCAAGCCAGTAAGTGTGGGGCCAGGGGCTGAAACTTTGCATTTCTATCAAGTTCTCCAGTAATGCTAATGCTGCTGGTGGTTTGTATTCAGTATATCTAGCACTTGATTATATATTGTCATTTATCGTTTTTCCGTTGATTTATGAACATATTAGATAAGACTTTATGCTGGAAAAAAAAACCCACAGAAACCAATGCAAACTAGCTTTAAACAAAAAGAGGAATTTTCTCACTTAACTAAATCGTCCAGATATATATTTGATCCAGTAATTCAGTGAATACCTTTGAGGACTCAATTTCCTCACATCTTTCTGTTTTGCCATCCTCAGTGTCAACTTTATCCTAAAACTGGATTCTATCCTGGCAATAACATAGCTGCCGGCTACAATCAAGACCATATTTTTTTTTTACTAATATCCAGAGGGATACACAGAACTTCTTACCAGCATTCCAAAGAAGAGCACTAAAATTCACCCCGATTAGGTAGCCTGGAGCAAGTGGCTTGTGAGTCAATGGGAAGGATACCAGGAGTCAAAGGTGAATATTATTAGGAAGACAGTGGATCCTAGAAATGCACCCAGCAACTGTCTGCTACACAACCCAGCAAGAGTATAAAATCAACTAGGGCAGTGATGGCATCATCTTTATCTCTTAGATAACACAGGGAGCACTTCATGAACACTGGAGGATTCACTGTCTTTAAAAAAAAAATTAAGTTTATTCATTTTGAGAGAGAGCCAGCTGGAGAGGGTCAGAGAAAGAGAGGAAGAAAGAGAGAATACCAAGCAGGCTCCATGCTATCAGCACAGAGTCAGACATGGGGCTCGGACTCACAAAATGCAAGATCGTGACCTAAGCCGAAACCAAGAGTCAGATGCTCAACCGAATGAGCCACCCAAGTGCCTCCAAAAATTTATCTATCAATTGATTTAGAGGCAGTCTTATAGACTAGATAATCACTTGACTACATTTTGTTCCGGATCATCCAATTGTTTGAACTTCATGCAGAAAATGTTGGTAAGAGCTTTTTTGTATTTTTCTTACATATGTCTAAGTAAGCAAGCACCAGTTCAGACTTTTCTGTTACAATGTAAACAATTTTTCTTCCTGGTTTACCATGACAATATCTAACTTTAAAATGAATGTTTATCTTAAGCATTAATATAAAAAAATAGTTCTACCACCTCAACCAAAGGTCTAGGGTCTGACTTTTAGGACAGCTCTTATTGCTATGCTCTTATTGTAACTGTTAGAAAGCTCTATATGCTGAACTAAAAAAAATCAGTTGCCTGACAACTTTCACTAAACGATCTTAATTCTACTATTAAGAGCTACACCAAGCAAGTCTTTTTTAGGGTACTGCCCATATTTTGGTGCATATATTTGAATGTAGGTATCTTATATGCTGAAAATAAACAAGACAATGTTTAATATGCTACTTCAAATAAAAACCAATTTGGGAAAACATGGTAAGCTGTTGGATTAGCCTCCTAAACTGCCATAACAAAATACCACAAACTAGGTGGCTGAAAACAAAAGAAAGTCATTCCCTCACAGCACTGGAAGCTGGACATCCAAAATCAGGGCCATGCTCCTTCTGAAGGCTTGAGAGAAGAATCTTTCCTGGCCTCTTCCTACCTTCTGGTGATTTCCAGCCATCCTTGGCTGCTTATACTCCATTCTCTGCCTCTATTATCATACGGCCTTCCCCCCTTGTGATTCTCTTCTGTGACTCTGTGTCAAAATACCCCTCTCCTTTCCCTTATGAAGATAACAGTCACTGGGTGTGAGGCCCACCCTAAAGCAGTAGGAGAACCTCAACCTAACTGCATTATATCTACTAAGCCCCTATTCCAAACAAAGTCACACTCACAGATACCAGGAATTAGGACTTGATTTTGTGTGTGTGTGTGTGTGTGTGTGTGTGTGTGTGTGTGTATGTGTGTGTGTGTGGAAGCACAATTCAAACAACTACAGCTATGTAGGGTACCAGTCTTCTCAAAAATTATGTAAGTCTGGGGTGCCTGGGTGGCTCAGTCAGTTAAGTGTCTGACTTCAGCTCAGGTTATGATCTCACAGTCATAGGTTCGAGCCCCACATCGGGCTCTGTGCTGCCAGCTCAGAGCCTGGAGGCTGCTTTGAATTCTGTTTCCCTCTCTCCCTGCCCCTCCCCCCCCCCACCATTCTCTGTCTCCATCTCTCAAAAATAAGTAAACATTTAAAAAAAATTATGTAAGTCTGTATGCTTAAAATATCACATAGCTTTTTTTAAACTTATTTATTTTGAGAGAGACAGCACAAGTGGGGGAGGGATGAGACGGAGACAGAGAATCCCAAGCAGGCTCCACGCTGACAGCTCAGAGCCTGACATGGGGCTTGAACTCACAAAACCCTGAGATTATGACCTGAGCAGAAACCAAGAATCAGATGCTTAACTGACGGAGCCACCCAGGTGTCCCTACATAGCTTCTTTTAGAGAAATTATATGAGGAGTCCACATAAATATACCAAAAAAACAAAAACAAACAACAACAACAACAAAAAGCAAAGGGGAAAACCCATTTTTCCAGTAATAGATAGTTCAAATATTAATGAACACGTATTGTTTACTACATGTCAGATCTATATGGAGCTGTTTACATACATTAGCTCATGCACACTTCACAAGAATCATGTGAGGTAGGTGTAATAGACAAAAAAGCATAATAATGCAGTCTTCCCTCCCACCCAAAAGATGTCCACATCTGAATCCTCAGGACCTGTGAACATGTTACTTTGCATGACAAAGAGCCATGTGCAGCATTGGTTAAAATTAAGGGTCTTGAAATGGGGAGATTATCCTGGATCATCTGAGTGGGCAAAATATAATCATATGAGCCCTTAAAAGTGGAAAACTTTTCGAACCTGGAATAAGAAAAGAGGAAGACAAACACACAGACAAAGAGTGATATGATTGGAAAAGAGGCAAGAAAGATTTGAAGGGTGAGAAGGAGTCAACCCACCATTGTTGACTTTGAAGATGGAGGAAGGGAGTCATGAGCCAAACAATGCAGGTGACCTCTCTAAGCTGGGAATGGCCCTCAGCCAACAGCCAACAAGAAAACAGGGATCTTGGGCCAACAGCTGCAAGGAACTGAATTCTGCCAACGATATGAAAGAATGAGGAAATAGAATCGCCCCTAGAGCCTCTAGGAAGGAGCATCACCCTGCTGAAAGCTTGATTTTAGTCTAGTGAGAGCCTCAACAGACTTCTGACCTACAAAACTGTATAATAAATTTGTGTTGCTTTAAGGCACTAATTTTGTGGCAATCTGCGATGCAGCAATAAAAAACTAACATGTTAGGTAAATAATATTATTTTATTGTTATTATTATTACCATTACCACTTATTTTAATTTTTTTAATGTTTATTTATTTTTGAGAAAGACAGAGTGTGAGTGGGGGAGGGGCAGACAGAGGGAGACACAGAATCCAAAGCAGGCTCCAGGCTCTGAGCTGTCAGCACAGAGCCCAACATGGGGCTCAAACCCACGAATGGTGAGGTCATGACCCGAGCTGAGGTCAGAGATTTAACCAACTGAGCCACCCAGGTGCCCCCTAATATTACCATTTAAAGATTGAAAATAATAAGACTCAGAAAAATTAAGTAATATGCCTAAGGTCACACAGGTAATAAGAGGCAGAACAAAAATTGAACCATAAGTATGCCTGTCAGCAGAGGCCATGCTTTTTATCACAATGCCATACTGCCCATCCCCCAAAATGGTAAGATCCCAAGGGAGTTAGTTTTAAAAGTAAAGGAAACACACTGGGTATTATATGTAAGTGACGAATCACTAAATTCTATTCCTGAAACCAATATTACACTATATGTTAACTAACTAGAATTTATTTTTATTTATTTATTTATTTTGTTTTTTTTTTAATATGAAATGTATTGTCAAATTGGTTTCCATACAACACCCAGTGCTCATCCCATTGAGGAGGTGCCCTCCTCAATGCCCATCACCCACACTCCCCTCCCTCCCACCCCCCATCAACCCTCAGTTTGTTCTCAGTTTTTAAGAGTCTCTTATGTTTTGGCTCCCTCCCTCTCTAACCTCTTTTTTTTTCTTTTACTAACTAGAATTTAAATAAAAACTTAAAAAGAAAAAGCGAAATAAAAGTAAAGGAAGCAAAAATTATGTTAACCCTGTACCTCATCTCACAGAGTACTAACAGTGATGCCAGTAAATTTAGGCAGCAGCTTTTCTGGTCTTTGAAAATACCTGACTTCAAAAGAACTCCTTCATGCATCTAATATCACACAACCTAAAATATCTTGACAAGAATAGGCCAAGAATAGGCCAAGGTGGTCCTGGAAAGTAATTTGGGGAGACTTGCTCCCCTCTCCAAAACACTAAAACTTTATAAAGCCACAGTAATTAAGATGAAATAAGAAAATAGACCAATGGAATAGAATACAGAATCCAAAAAGAGACTTCTATATATATGAAAAGGTGACATATGACAGAGTTAGCCACTGAAAATCAGAAGGGAAAGAATGCATTATTTAATAAATTGTTCTAGATAACTGACTGTTAACCTTAAAATATAAAACTGTCAGTTATTTTACCAGCAAAATGGTTTTATTTGGGAACAGCAGAGAATTGCAACTCAGACAGTATAAGCTAAGGCAAAATCATAAGCAAGTCCAGAGAACAAAGGAGAGCAACACTGTTTTCTTTTTTATGTTTGTTTTTTCTTTAAGTAATCTCTACCTCCCATGTGGGGCTCAAACTCATGACCCTGAGATCAAGAACAGCATACTCCACAGACTGAGCCAGCCAGGTACCCTAAAGGCAGGCAAGATTCTTTTACAAAGGAAAGGGAGGAGTTGGGAGGGTCTTTATGAACAAAAGGTCCATTGGACTACACTGGGAGTTTTAAGTATAATGGCGTTTCATTGGTTGAGTTGTGATAGTTTCTCATTGGCTGGGCCATTGCCAGGCCAAAAGAAAATCTTTCCTCCTGCTGGAGAAGTAAAGTACTATATAGAATTCTTCCTAGCAGGAATGCAAGGTATACCTCTTCCTGTTGAGTTTGCAAAGGGCTGTAAAAAGTGTTATGTTGTGAGAGCTCCACCTCCTGGCCTCCCAACTCCATTTTAAATGAGGTTTCCTTTACTCAGTTTCACATAACAATTTTTTTTAAGTTCATTTATTTAGTTTGAGAGACAAAGAGAGAGAGAGAGAGAGAGAGAGAGAGAATGGGGGAGGGGTAGAGAGAGAAGGAGAGAGAGAGAATCCCAAGCAGGCTCTGCACTACCAGTGCAGAACTCAATGTGAGATTAAAACTCACAAACTGTAAGATCATGACCTGAGCCAAAACCAAGAGCTGAACACTTACCCAACTGAGCCACCCAGGTGCCCCACATGACTATGTTTTTTAAGTTTTTTTAATTTATTTTGAGAGAGAGAACAGCGGTGGGGGCGGCAGGGGTGGGGGGGAGGAGCAGAGACAATGGGAGAGAGAATCCCAAGCAGGCTCCTCACTGTCAGCACAAAGCTTGACTCGGGGCTTGAACCCATGAACTGCAAGATCATGACCTGGGCCAACATCAAGAGTCAGCCACTCAACCAACTGAACTACCCAGATGCCCCCACCCCCCTGCCCAGATTTTTATATGGAAGAAAAAAACATATCCTGACATTACAACATATAAAATCAATTGCAAATCCATTAAAGATGATTCCATTTGAAAGGCCAAGCAAAACAAAAATTGTCATGGCAAATACCCTTTATGATCTCAGGGTAGGGAAAACATTTTAAGCATATTAGAAAAGCACTAATCATAATGAAGAAGTCTGATAAGCCTAATAAATCAAAATTGAGAACTCCTGGGGCACCTGGTTGGCTCAGTCAGTATAGCATGTGACTCTTGCTATAAGTCATAAGTTCAAGCCCCACATTGGGTATAGAGAGAACTTAAATAAATAAAAACTGCAAAAAAAAAAAATTGAGAACTTCTATTTCCCACAAGTTACCATAAAGAAATTAAAAGGCAGCTTACAAAGCTAGAGAAGACAACTGCAAGTCATAGAACTAGCAAAGAATTAGCATCAGATATATAAAGAACTCCTACAAATCAATAAAGAAAAATACAAATTGTTCAATAATGGTGCAATGATATAAACAATTATCTGACAAAAGAGGAACTTTAATAAATGTCAAAAATATTTTTTTAAACATGAAAAACTGCTCAACCTCACTTGTAATCAGAAAAACACAACATAGGGGCGCCTGGGTGGCGCAGTCGGTTAAGCGTCCCACTTCAGCCAGGTCACGATCTCACGGTCCGTGAGTTCGAGCCCCGCGTCGGGCTCTGGGCTGATGGCTCAGAGCCTGGAGTCTGTTTCCGATTCTGTGTCTCCCTCTCTCTCTGCCCCTCCCCCGTTCATGCTCTGTCTCTCTCTGTCCCAAAAATAATAAATAAACGTTGAAAAAAAATTAAAAAAAGAAAAACACAACATAAAAACATACATTTGGGAATACCTGGTAGGCTCAGCTGGCAGAGCATGTGACTCTTGATCTCAGGATTGTGAGTTCCAGCCCCACGATGGGCGTAGAGATTACTTTAAAATAAAAATTTAAAAATCTTTCTTTTTAAAGTTTATTTTATTATTGTTATTTTGAGATAGAAAGTATGTGTGTACAAACAAGTGAAGGAAGGGCAGAGAGACAGGGAGAGAGAATCCCAAGCAGGCTTCATGCTGTCAATGCAGACCCTGACACAGGGCTCAATCCCATAAACTGTGTGAGCATGACCTGAGCCAAAATCAAGAGTCAAATGCTCAACTGACTGAGCCACCAGGAGCCCCTAAAATAAAAAAAAAAATCTAGGGGCACCTGAGTGGCTCAGTTGTTTAAGCGTCCAACTTTGCCTCAGTTCATTATCTTACGGATCCTCTATCTAGCCCCCCTCCCCAGCTCATGCTGTCTCTCAAAAATAAAGAAATATTAAACATTTTTTAGTTAATAAAAAAATAAAAAATAAAAATTATTTTTAATAAAGCCCATATGGAGTACCTGGGAGGTTCAGTAGGTTAAGCATCCGACTCCTGACTTCGGCTCAGGTCATGATCTCACAGCTCCTGATTTCAAGCCCTGCATCAGGCTCTGTGCTGACAGTGCAGAGCCTCCTTGGGATTCTCTCCCTCTCCTTCTCTCTCTGCCCCTTCCCTCCCCCTCTCTTAAAATAAATAAATAAACTTAAAAAAAGAATAGAAAACATAAATTTTACAAGCACCAAATCTGTAATAAATTAAGAGGCTGTTAATAACAAGTATTGGTGAAGGTGAGCAACAAAAACTTTTATAATCCACTGATAAATTAATATGAACACTGGAAAAGTTGAATATGCTCATTGTCTATGATCCAGTACTTCAATCCTATACACATACTCTAAAGAAACTCTTAAACAGGTACAAGAGACATGTACAACAATGTTTCAAAGCAGCACTTATAATTGCAAAGCATAAGAAAAAACCAAATATTCATCAATAGGAGAATGTTTAAATTATAATAGAGTCATACAGGGGCACCTGGGTGGCTCAGTCAAGCGTCCGACTTCGGCTCAGGTCATGATCTCACTGCTCGTGAGTTCAAGCCCCACCTGGGGCTCTGTGCTGACAGCTCAGAGCCTGGAGCCTGCTTCGGATTCTGTGATTCCCTCTCTCTCTCTGCCCCTCCCCTGCTCATGCTCTGTCTCTCTTTGTCTCTCAAAAAACAAAAAAAAAATGTTAAAAAAATTTTATAATAGAGTCATACAATGGAATGCAGTACTGATAATTTATAAAATATGTGCATTAACATGAAAAGATCTTAGAAGTATAATGTTA
Source organism: Herpailurus yagouaroundi (assembly GCF_014898765.1). Classification (NCBI taxonomy): domain Eukaryota; kingdom Metazoa; phylum Chordata; class Mammalia; order Carnivora; family Felidae; genus Herpailurus; species Herpailurus yagouaroundi. Next base: position 4,385,738 of record NW_024420442.1, on the reverse strand, counting down.
AGGGAATAAAGAAAGTCACAGTGTTATCCCATACCTACAAAGTGAGAAACATGCAAAAATAGCTAATATTTTGTATAAAGACATATATGTGTGTGTGTGTGTGTGATTTTTCAAAGTGAAAATACCAAGAGAACAATGAATACACAATTTAGTGCTTTCCTCCTGTGAGGGTGATAACAAGGGAGGAGTGTAGCAGAGTTTTCAAATGCACTGATAAGTGCTCTATTTCTTTTTTTTTAAGTTTATTTCTTTTGAGAGAGAGAGAGCACGTGTGCACATGAATGAAGGAGCAGCAGAGAGAGAAAGAGAGAGAGAATCCCAAGCAGGCTCTGCAATGCCAGCACAGAGCCCAACATGGGGCTCAAACCCACACAACCATGAGATCATGACCCGAACCGAAACCAAGTCAGATGCTTAACCAACTGAGCCACTCAGGCACACTGGTGCTCTATTTCTTAATCTAGATGATAGATAGGTGAATGCTCATCTATTTTATATATCAGCTTAGAAAACAGGGGCCCTTGGTGGCTCGGTGGGTTAAGTGTCTGACTTTGGCTCGGGTCGTGGTCTCGTGGTTCGTGAGTTTGAGCCCTGCATCAGGCTCTCTGCTGTCAGTGCAGAGCCCACTTTGGATACTCTTGTCTCCCATTCTCCATGCCCCTCCCCCACATGCATGCAGGCACTCTCTCTCTCTCTCTCTCTCACTCAGAAAAATAAACATGAAAAAAAAAGATGTGATACATTTTTAAAAAAAGAGGAAGAAAATATTTATTTGAGGGGCACCTGGGTAACTCAGTCAGTTGAGCATCTGACTCTTGACTTCAGCTCAGGTAATGATCTTGTGGCTCGTGAGTTCAAGCCCCACATAGGTCTTTGTGCTGACAATGCCAAGCCTGCTTGAGAGTCTCTCTCTCCCACTCTCTCTACCCCTCCCCCACTCCCCTGTGCATGCGTGTGCTCTCTCTCGCTCTCTCTCTCTCTCTCTCTCTATATATATATATACATATATGTGTGTGTGTGTATATATATGTGTGTGT
>NW_024420442.1:4352441-4384601 GCF_014898765.1 Herpailurus yagouaroundi | reverse complement strand
CACACAATTTTTTTTGAGAGGAGTGGTATTCAAACTGTGTTCCACTGAGTGGATGAAAGGGGTGCCAGAGCTGGAGAGTCTTAAGGAGGTAAAACTCTGGCCTCCCCAACTCCAACTTCACCCAGAGCACATGTACCCTTCTCATTATAGAGAAGGATTGAAAACCACTTCATCCCAAGCAGTCAGAAAGAAGGGTGCACACTGAGTCACAAGGTCCCCTTGTATACTTAACGTATTTCTATGGCATTAGTTAATTTGAAGAAGGCTTGGGTACCTTGAAATCAAAGGCTTGGGTACCAATAACCAATGCCCACAGGTGACAAACTCAAAATAAAGACAAAATAGTCACCAGAGGTCAAGATGAGAAAACTGGTACCTACTTACATGCAACTTTTCAGGAATTCATCAATAATGAAATGGATAAAGAGGGTTCCTTCTTTAACCACCTGTAAGCTTCATAATCTTTTCCAACATTAAAAGGGAGGATTGTCCCTTATTCTTTTTCACCCTACTACTGTTGTTCACTCACTCTCTTGCTCACTCTTTCTGGTAAAATGTCCCACGTGGCTATATATGTTTTCTTGTATAAAATACGTCAGCAAATGTGAAAATTTTCCAACTCCCCATTATTTCAGAGTTTTTCCAAATCCCCAGCATCAATCATGGAGTATAATTGCAAAAAATATTCTGATCTGGCTGTATGCTTCAGCAATTCCGGGATCTAAATGTAGACGATCAAATATATTTTTATGGCTTTTATTTTTCTTTTCTCTGTAGCGTTTTCAACCTGGTGCAACATCCCTGCTGACTTTGTCTTTTTGTTTGGCAAAGGTCAGCTTGGACTACGCATTGGTGTTGCAGCAGAGATGGATAATCTCTTAATGAGGGCAATTTCCTGCTCTGACCTACCCTTTAATTATTTTTTAATCATATATTTGGCATATTTGGTTATAGTAGTTCATCACTTCCTTTGCAAAGTTGCCTTGTAAATGAAAATGAGCGCAATTATTCTGGACAGTACGGAATGAAGTTATCACACTGAGGGTGAGCCTCACTTTACAATGGATGTAAGTCCCCAAAATATGGACACAAATGGCATTTCAGTAAATCCAGCCTAATCTTTCCATTAATGAATACGATCATTTATCAAATGCTTCATATTCATTTTTGAGTAATCTCTGATTATTTGCTCTTGAATTTTTTATTTCACTTAGGTCTCTCTCCAAGGTGTTAATGCTCTATAAATGGATATCAAATATACCTTGAGGATGTAATATTTAAAGAACCAAAATCAGAAATTTGGGGATATGGGAAAGCATTTTAAAATGTGAGTAATCATCTCCCTAATTTGTTGGGGCTTTTAACTTTGAACTTTTATTCACAGATAAATATTCTTATCTACAAATACCATGATAAAGGATTCTGTATAAAAAGTATTTCTAAGTCCTAATGGATAACCCTGTACTCAATAAAGAAGTTAGTCTGTGCAGTGTACCACGAACTAGTGCACCAACACTGAGGGGAAATACACAAGATATACCAGGATTTGGTACGTACCTTGCCTGGCACAGCTTCCTGGGATATCACTTACTCAAAGACTTTAGGAGCAGGGAGAGATTCAGGTCATTTAACTAAGTAATTAAAAGCAATATTTTTTGTTAAAATGAACCAATATTCTAAAACAGGAAGCTATCTTCATGTAATTTTAAGGTAAAGTACAACTATTCAAAGAAATATCTTGCTTTCAGAGGTACTTAGAATTTTGCCCCCTCACCCTCACAGTTACATTTGTTTTTCTCTATAATTAGGGGTACTTTGGCAGAAAAGTTTGAGAAGTCGGAGCTACAGCATGTTGACAACGAGCTAACCACTCTCTATTTGAACATTTCATATAATGGGCGGGCTTTCACCCAAAAAAGGAAAGCACTTGCATTATCAAAACAAAAACAATAACAACAACAAAAAAAAACCAACAACCCTTTAAGGGTGAGCTGTCTCACCTGCTTCAAGACTATGTCTTCAGATATTACTGTGCACCTGTGCACTCTCTCCCCACCCCACTCCCATTCCAGATTAGCCTCTTTCTCCAGTTAAAGGCTACTTTTTCTTGAAGCAGAAAACAAGCAGCAGCCTAACCAAACTCAGCTCTGATACACTTGCTCTACTTGCTCTTTCTGCTGCCCAACTCCCTTACTGGAATGGGGGTAGGTAAGAAGAGGTCAAAGTTGAAGCAACCCGTTTGCACTTCCACCTTGCCTCATAGGCTGAAGAGGGTAGCGTGCATGCGCTTCCGGGGTCAGTGAGGTTAACTTCCATTCCCCTTAGGCCTTGCAAGCCAAATTATGGAGCACACTAGAGGAGTCCATCATAGCAAGGAGGAATGGTATGGCTCTAAGGGGGGCAAATTGTTTGGAAATGAGCAAAGATCTAATGAAGATATTTTGGGAGACTTTCCAATAAACATCTTGGGTGAAAAGGATGATACTCTAGTTCATTTCTGTGACAAATCCAAATTACTGATTAAAATCTATGGGCCGCTGATTCCATGCAAGCATGCTTTTTGCTATGCATGTGCTATTTTACATGGAAAACAAGGCAATAAGATGTGTCCAGGCTGTAGTAATCTTGTGGAGTGAATTGAGGAACATACACAAGGCTCTCTATTCATGTGCAGCACTGTTCAAGGATGCAAGAGAACATACTTGTCTCAAAGAGATTTAGAGGCTCATATCAACCACCGCCTTATGAGAGCTGAAAAGCCTGCTGCCCATGCTTAACTTGAAACTGTTCGTCCCACATATTGCCCCATCACCACATGAAATCTCTGATCGTTTTATTAGGTTTCCAGACAAGCATCATACGAACCAATATTCCAGGGCAGTGCATTATATCACCACCTCCTTTCCAACATGTGCTGCACAAGCCATATAATCACCCACTAGAAGATATTTGTGCTCACCCAATAGAATTCATTACACACAGCTTCACCTCAACCTCCTTCATGAGTCAGGAAACCTTTGTATTTGAACAAGAAAACAACTTAATAACTGTTCCTATTCAGAATGGCTCAAATTCAGATACTTGGGAACCACCACCTCCTGCTTCTATACATGAACTCACCATCATCCTGAATACCAGGTCACCCAGTGGCATTAAACTCTCATCATATTATACCTCAGAGCAACATTCTGTACATACTCTCACCTCTACCACCAATAAGCCATCTAATGCCACATCCTTCCCAGGTTGCAGGTACTTCTGACTTGATTCAGTCTTCAGGTCTAGCAATGACTTCTCCATCGCCTTCCCCATAGTCATATTATTGCCCAGAGGCTACCTTATATGAAATATCTTCCTCCAGGACCCGTACCATTTTCAACAGGGTAGTTCACTTATAAGTACACACCCTCATCACTATTGTAATTCACACCCTTTACTCCAATTCACTGAAAATCAAGGAACTAAGAGCCCTCCTTTATAAAACTAGGGGAAATGAGTCATGGTATGTGACCTGTACCCAGAGGGCCACCCACCCGTTCTTCCATGAGGGTAGGGTCTGTCTTCTCAAGCCCTATTTTTTGGACTGTATCATCCAGATCAGACAAGATACAAACCATATTACCAATGATAATAATATTTTGAACAGAAGATATGAGGAAAAAAACTTAAGTATTATCCAACTTCTAATTAAGCTTTGACCATTTGGGGCAGGAAAGGACCTCTTACAGAGGTGGCTATAAAACACTTAAAGTCTTGTCTCTTAAAATGGTTTTAAACCTTGATCTCAGGAATGATTTCAAGTACTTTACTATTGTGCAGAAAAGTGGCTCAGCTGAGCATAGCTTTCTATGCTTCAACAACTTTGCTCCTCTACTGTGGTAAAGTGGACCCACAAGTGACCATCTGCAATATTATTTCCAGAAGAGAAAATTACATTCTTCTCTCAAAAGTGTTGTTATTGTTAAACATGCTTAGTTTGTCTTGTGATATATTTTCTTAACTGGCTTAAAAGGAGTAAATTTCAATATGGTTTAAGAAACAATAATGCCTTGGGGCACCTGGGTGGCTTAGTCGGTTGAGCTTCTGACCCTTGGTTTCTGCGCAGGTCATGGTCTCGTGGTTGTGGGATCAAGCCCTGAGTCTGGCTCCTCGCTGAGCATGGAGCCTGCTTAAGATATTCTCATTCTTTCTTTCTTCCTTTCTTTCTTCCTTTCTTTCTTCCTTTCTTTCTCTCTCTCTCTCTCTCTCTCTCATCTCTCCCTCTCTCTGCTCTTTCCTTGCTCATGCTCTCCCTCTCAAAAATAAATAAACTTTAAAAAACAATTATGCCTTTATACACAAATCTATTTCTCTATAACTTCTAATCCTCTTGTTTCTAGGCCCAAAATGCTTTTTCTTTAATGTAGCTGCGGCTCTATGGCCCAAACTATCTGCAGGCTGAGCCCTGCCCTGGATTTTAGAAGCCATACAAATCAGAAGTATCTAAGTAGCACTAGCCCTAATCTGTCAAACCCAGCATCAAATCCCTCTTGCTACTCCAATCCTGACCTAATGTACCATTTATAATGGGGCACATAATGGGGCATTGCTGTGTTAAAAGATAAATGGGGTGTCTGGCTGGCTCAGTTGGAACAGCATGTGACTCTTTATCTCAGAGTTGTGAGTTCAGGCCCCACATTGGGTATAGAGATTACTAAAAAAAAATTAAAAACTTAAAAGGTAAACTGAGGCATATTAAACTTTGTAAGGGTTTATTTGGGGCAAAAGGAAATCAGGTAGTATCCAGTTTTGTAGCTAGGAATTACTCTGATGAGCTATATAAAATGAAAGACTTAGGGGTGCCTGAGTGGTTCAGTTGGTTGAGCATCTAACTCTTGATTTCAGCTCAGGTCATGATCTCAGGGTCATGAGATCAGGCCCTGCATTGGGCTCCTCACTGGATGTGGAATCTGCTTAAGATTCTTCCACTCCTTGTGCCTCTCCCTGGCTTGCACGCTCTCTCAAATAGATAGATAAGTAAAAAAACAAGTAAATAAGTAAATAAATAAGTAAAATAAATAAAATGACTTATATAGGTAGAAGGAAAGAAGAACAAGGAAGTTATCCTAGGCAAAAAAAGCAGATTGAAAATGAACACCAACATGGGTTAACATGTATACAAAAGGGTAAGAGGTTTAATTGGGGGGGGTCAATACAATCTCTTTAGCAGATTGCCTGTGATACACACTGCAGTCTGGTTTAATGCTTATTCAACGTTTATTTATTTTTGGGACAGAGAGAGACAGAGCATGAACGGGCGAGGGGCAGACAGAGAGGGAGACACAGAATCGGAAACAGGCTCCAGGCTCTGAGCCATCAGCCCAGAGCCCGACGCGGGGCTCGAACTCACGGACCGTGAGATCGTGACCTGGTTGAAGTCGGACACTTAACCGACTGCGCCACCCAGGCGCCCCATGGTTTAATGCTTATTCAATAATAAAACTATTCCATTCTTGTTTACATTTTATGGAGTTTTATTGGGTTGGCAGGAAATGTTATATTGAATTATATTTTCCCAACAATTTGGTAATAAGGATTCATCTGGCAATTCCTGAATTGGATGGATCAGCTGAAAGTCTTGTGAACCCACAACAGTCAGGTAAGAAACTCTAAATTAAGAAAAGTGTCCTTTCTTGCCCTCCACTATTTTGGAATACTAGCCAGATGAACTACGCTCTCAAGTTCAAGAATTTATTATTGAGTAAGCATTGGTGATACCAGCTTTAAAATCCCATCAGGATCACCAATAGCTTTGATGGCAAAAAATATAGAAAGACAGAATTGTTACATGCAGAGCTTTCTCTTAAATTGCTAATATCTATCTCTCTGTCACATTTGGAATGGGCATACATATAAGAATCCAGTCTTACAGTGGTGGGAACGGTTTCTTTGATTTGGACAAATGGACATATTTGCAGGGGTTCTTAGAAGTGCCTCATTCCAGGCATATGAATTAGTGGTATTTACTGGATGACTGTCAACTGAGGAGAATGTAGAAAGTGATCTGACAAACAGAAAGAAAGATTGAGACCAATGAAAGAGAAAATGGAAAAATTAAAGCACTCTCTCTTTCATAGAACCATCCTCTTTTCTTTGTTGTACAAGCTCCCTCTGCATCTCTTAATCTTTCCCTACATCAAATTGAGTCCTGAGAAGAAGGAAGCAATAATCTTTTATTTTTTAATTTTTTTAAGTTTATTTATTTATTTTGAGAGGCAGCATGAGCAGGGGAGGGGCAGAGAGGGAGAGAGAGAATCCCAAGCAGGATCCATGCCAACAGCTCGGAGCCCAATGTAGGGCTTGAACTCACAAATCATGAGATCATGACCGGAGCCGAAACCAAAGTCAGACGCTTAACCAACTGAGCCACCCAGGCGCCCCAGCAATGATCTTTTAGCTGGTGGTTCCCTTCATTAGATTTCCCTGTAAGGAAAGATAAGGGCACAACTTCTCCAGCTGGTAATTAATCATTTGCCCTGTTTGAGGGCACATGCTTGCATGTCTGGTGTCCTAGCCTGATTCCACTTCGTGTCTCAACCCTGGAATCCACCTCTAAGAGTTCCTTATCAAACGCACAACATGTAGCTAGGAAAGCGAGTATAATAAAGAAATGTGATCAAGAAATAATCAGGAATTTGGATGAAAGACTATGTCACTGTATGAAGGTAACAGAAGAGAGTGGCTGCATTGGCCATATGGGAAAATTTTAAAAATGGTGTTAGGCCTGATAAATATCAACATGAGAAAAGAAACCAAAGTGCTACATAATCCTATATTTTTGTCTCTATAGGCATACCTCATTTTATTGTGCTTTGCTTTATTTATTGTGCTTCACAGATACTGCATATTTTACAAATTGAAGGTTTGCTTGGGCAACCCTTCTTTGAGCAAGCCTATTGGTGCCGCTTTTTCAGGAGCATTTGCTCAATTTGTGTCTCTGTGTCACATTTTGGTAATTCTCATATTAATGAAAAATTTGAAATACTGGATTTTTTTTTAATTTTTTTAACGTTTATTTATTTTTTTGGGACAGAGAGAGACAGAGCATGAATGGGGGAGGGGCAGAGAGAGAGGGAGACACAGAATCGGAAACAGGCTCCAGGCTCTGAGCCATCAGCCCAGAGCCCGACGCGGGGCTCGAACTCACGGACCGCGAGATCGTGACCTGGCTGAAGTCGGACGCTTAACCGACTGCGCCACCCAGGCGCCCCTGAAATACTGGATTTTTATGGTGATCTGTGATCAGAAGAAATTCCAACTCACTGAAAGCTCACATGATGGTCAGCATTTTCTAGCAGTAAAGTATTTTAAAATTAAGGTATGTACATTGTTTTTTTAGACACAATGCTACCGTGCACTTAATGGACTACAGTATATTGTGAACATAACTTTTATATGCACTGGGAAACCAAAAATCTTATTTGACTCACTTTATTATGATATTTCCTTTATTGCAGTGTTCTGAACCAAACCCACAATATCTCCAGGATATGCATGTGTAAGGAGAACCTGCCCTTCCTATTCAGATCACCTGTGAAGCTGATGCCATTGAGAAGCTTTCCAGGCCTCCCAGGTAATCCACTTGCCTTCTCACCAGCCGATATTAGTCTTTTTTTTTTTTTTTAAGATTTTGTTTTTAAGTACTCTCTACACCCAAAGTGGGGCTCAAATTCACAACCCCAAGGTCAAGTGTCACATGTTCCACTGACTGAGCCAGCCAGGCATCTCCTATTAGTCATTTAAACACTTCTTTCTCGGGGTGCCTGTGTGGCTCAGTTGGTTAAGTGCCGAACTTTGGCTCAGGTCATGATCTCAGGTCATGATCTCGTGGTTCATGGGTTCAAGCCCCACATCGGGCTCTGTGCTGACAGCTCAGAGCCTGGAGCCTGCTTTGGATTCTGTGTCCCTCTCTCTCTCTGTCCCTCCTCCACTCATGCTCTGTCTCTCCCGGTCTCTCAAAAATGAAGAAACATTAAAACGTTTTTTAAATAAAAAAATAAAGACTTCTTTTTCTGTGCCCAGAAATACTCACAGAAATACTCACAGAAATACTCACTGCTCCAGATGAAGTGTTTTGCTGAGCCCCACTGGAAAAAGTCAGCTGATTTGGTTACTATGTGCCAGGGCTGAGACAAATTGATGCATCACTTTAGGCCATTATTTAGCAATAATGATACTAGTTTAATTTGAGACAGAAAACCAGTAAAATTAGCTTACCAAATGGATAAGCCATGGCCATATGTAAAACAATATCCTTTGTTTAGAGCTCAATTTGAAGGAATAAAACTCGTTATATTTTAAATATAACTGAGCCTGGGCGGCTCAGTCAGTTGAGTGTCCGACTTCGGCTCAGGTCATGATCTCGCGGTCCGTGGGTTCGAGCCTCACATCAGGCTCTGTGCTGACAGCTTGGAGCCTGGAGCCTGTTTCAGATTCTGTGTCTCTCTCTCTCTCTCTGACCCTCCCCCGCTCATGCTCTGTCTCTCTGTGTCTCAAAAATAAATAAACGTTAAAATAAATAAATAAATAAATAAATAAAATAAAATTAGGAGAAAAAAATTTTAATTTAAAAATATAAATAAAATTAGGCAAAGGAGGCATAATTTTGAAAGTGGATTCACCCTATAATAGTTGCGTACTTTAGTAAAGAAGGAAGATAAATTTGATAAAGATGGTTGACTACTATGTAGATTTGTACAGTATCTTAGAGAAGTAAATAAATTTTCTGTTCCTTAACCTATGTAGTTCCTAACCATGCAACTATTCTGACTTAGTACCATTGCCTGCAAAGTTTTTCACTGTAATTGATCTGTATTGCCCTTTTTTTCTTCTTTTATTTATTTATGTATTTGCTTGCTTTTTGCTTTTCTTCTAGTGGATGAGTCTATATTCTTGTCTGCTTTTACTTATGAAGGAGTCATAAGTAAGTCTTATGAAGTTAAAGAATTCCAAGAGGGTTTGGGGGACTCCCTTACTATTTTTTGTAGTCATTTACAGGAAAACAGAGAAATTTGTCCCATCAGGAAGATCTATAATTATTCAATATGTAGATGACTTCCTAGTTATTCCAGTAATGTAAAACTGACACTATGGCTTCAAAAGGGCTTAAGGCCACCCTTTCCATTTGTTTTGTACTAAAAATAAAGGTACTACTAGAATTTTAACTTCTAAAGCTGGGATTCGACTATAGACCAATCTGGATGCTATGGCACCCTGAAAATGCCTGAATGTTTCTGAGCTGTGGTGTCAGCCACCACACTTAATGAAAAGGCTCAAGCCTTTGCATTGGGTCACTTGATTTACCTGAGTATCTCACATGTGATGATACTTATCTCAGAAGAATAACCCCCAGCATTTGTTGGTAGACTGTCAGACTGGCTAGGAATAAGTATTATTATCCAGTCCTAATACAATGATCAGAAGACGCAATTTCCTAAACCTGCTACTTGTTTACCAGAATAGATGATCATGACTGTACAACTGTAATAAAAGAAAACATTCAGCCCCAGTCTGATTTATCTGATAATCCTTTTCAAAATGCAGATTCCATAACGTTTCCTGATGGGTCATATGCTTGGGACAAAAGTGGCCAACTCAAGGCTTTTTATGTTTTGGTGACTTATCATAACATCTTGGAAGCTTGTATTTTGTCTGGGATTAAGTTGGGTAAAGCAGATAAGTTAGTAGCAGTTACTAGAGCTGAAATTCTTGGCTCTGGACACAAAGCAAATATATATACTGATGATAAATATGTGTTTGGTATCTGTCATGCAACAGGGCGAATTTAGAAAAATAGGGGATTGTTGACTTCAGTGAAGACTAAAATATCTCATGAAGAATTAAAAGCTGATTTGTTAGAAGGTTTACAACTGCCTACTCAGATTATCAGTATCCATTGTAGAACTTGCACAGGGCAAAATGACAAAATTTCTAAAGGCAATGATTTTGCTGAAAGAACTACAAAAGCTGCTGTAAAAACATGACAGATTCCAAACTTAGAAGCCCCACTTTTAATAACTGAAACCTTTGTTCATTTTCAAAAATACACTTCACAAAGGGAAATGAACAAATGGATTGAAATGGGAGGAGCTAAAAAAAATTCGACTGGACTATAAAAATTACCTAACAAAATAATTCCTATACCACAGTCTTTATTTCCTTGATTAGTTTATTGTTGTCAAAATCATCTAAGAGAGATTTTTAAAGTCACTAGACTTTTACTACACCTATCAAATAGATGAAATTATTCAAAACATATTAAAGAGTTGTATTATTTGTCAGAATTCTTTACAGACCACATCAAAGGTAGGTGTGGAAAGTGTTCTCTGACCAACTTTACCAGGAACCTGATGGCAGTTAGATTTCATAAAATTAACACCTATGAAAGGTAAGAGATTTTTGTCTAGTTGTGGTATGTATGATGTCTGAATGGCCTAGGCTTTCCCTCTTCAAAAGCAGATGTTCAGGCAGTGATAAAGGCTCTCTTAATGCACATAATCACCATTTTGGGGACCCTGAGGAATCAGATAGAGGAAATCATTTTATGTCCACTGTTGTCCAGGAATTATGCAAATGTATGTAGATTACTAAAAACTATCATACTGCAAGTACAATAGATGACTCAAACTCTTAAATTTATTGGCTAAGATTCAGCAATCTACTGGGTTAAAGTGGCCTACAGAATTATCACCAGCTTTGTCACAAATAGAGAGATTCTTGAAAACAATAATGTTATCTCTTTGAGTTTATGTTTGGCAGTAAACGGGCCAAGGACAGACCACCCCAAAATGTGTCATTTTGGTATACTGATTATTTATTTATTCATTCATTTATTTACTTATATGTTTGCTTTTGAGACAGAGAGCACAAGTGGGAGAGGCACAAAGAAAGAAGGGGACACAGGATCTGAAGTGAGCGCTACACTGACTTCAGCGAGCCCAATGCAGGGCTCGAACCCATGAACCACAAGGTCATGATTCAATCCAAAGTGAGATACTCAACCACCTGAGCCACCCAGGTGCTCCGACATATTGATCATTTTAAATAAATGTTATTAAGAGACAGCCAGTGCAAAAAGAACCCTCTGACCCCTCCTTTGTCTCCACAAAGCAAGAAATAAATCTCCATGTGAAAGGTACGTTCCCTGTACCAGGAGGTAAAGAGACATCAGTATCACCACAGATAAGAAATTTAGAGCCAGGAAGACTGTATAAACAACACTTGTTACTTTTTACTAATTTACTACCACAGCCCAAATTCTTTTTGGAATTCCTTCCTAATTGAAGCCCCCAAAGTCAAGTTTTCTTTGCCCTATCAATTCCTCACAGATTTGTCTTTTTGTCTAAAAAGAATAAAAACTGCCTGCGTTGACTTCTCTGTGTCTCAATTTCATTATTGGGCCCCTGTGCACATGTAATTAAACTTCAGTTTTTTTCTTCTGTTAATCTGTCTCGTGCCAATTTAATTCTTAGGCCAGCTGGAAGAATGTTGAAGGGTAGAAGTGAATTTTCCTCCCCTACATCAGGACTGTGAATTTGTGTCTGAAATCACTTCCTCTGTCTGTTTAACTGAATTCTCTCATAATCATGTTCAATACTTAAAATGGCTTCTCTCTTCCTTAGAAACCCTGAGACATAAAGCCAGAAGGGCCTGGAGGGACCTAATGGAAGAAGTCTGTTCTCCCCCCACTCCCACCCCATCAAACTGGGCAATTTATTTTACATAAAAGTGTTCTGGAGGGAAGATGAGGAGCCACCACATGGAGAGACCATTTGAGGTGCTGCTGATCACCCATATGGCTCTCAAAGTAAAAGATGACTCAGATGGATTCATGCCTCCCATGTGAAGCCAGCTCCTCAGGAGGACTAGACTGTGGTTCTCACAAGGGATTTGAAACTTAAATTTTCTTGAGTGACTGATATTGGTACTGAACTCAGCTGAAAGGGGGTATTCTACTGAACTTCCTATAATTCTCAGACTGCCTTGGTGTCTTATTCACAGTAGTAGTTATTTAAGTTACTATAAGAAATACATTTTACTAGAAATCAAACATATTATTTGTTACATTACTTTTTTTTCTTTACTCCCAATAATGGTCCCTAAAGTCACACATTTCTGATCAGCTTTAAATTACACTCCCAGTATAGACACAGCCTGGGCTTATAAATTCAAAAATCTGATTATTGGCAGAATAAAAATAGGACCATATTCATTACTAAGGTTTTTTTAATAATATCAAAGTAAAACTAATATGAATCCAGATATTCATGCCCCAAATTTAACACACACAAAAAGATGTTTTGTTAACTAGTTTGATTAGAAGGGTGGTATAGAAAAGGACCTGATTAATAGAAACATAGAAATCTGGCATTTATGGATAGAAACTACAGAAGATAGATCTAATGTGACGGTTAACTACTTTGGGATACAAATTTTTTCTAGTCCTAGTAGAAACATATAATAAACATACCTGTTGTATTATTATGATAGTTCATTAAATATACGTGGATAACTACTGATTTGGGATTTGGATGGAGGTGAAAAATGGCCTGTTTTCAACACTTAAAATGATTAGAGCCTTGTACACTAAATGCTGGAAGTGGAAGGGGAGCAGAATTTGCTACCCCAAAATATCCCTCTTTGACATAAGGATTATCTTTAACTGGTTATTTTTAAGAAAGAAATAGCAGACATAGGAGAAGCTCTGAAAACCAGTTACCCTTTTGTACAAAATACTTACATATACAAGGGAAATCTCCATTTGTAAGGGTGTCTCCCTCTCTGTACCAGGAAGAGGAAGATGACTAAATCTCTAAAAACTCTTATCAGTGGAGAAGGTAGTGACTTAAATCTGCAAAACAACCATAATCTCATTTACTGTGTTTTGCATGATAACCTCCCATAACTGGTTTCCCCCACCTTCAATATCTTCTTTTGTCTTTAGCTAGAGATAGTACTCGAGGTGATATCTTGGGCCATTTCAGGAGTTACTCAGTTTTCCTGAGTATCTCCCATATATATAGGTAGTATACATGTTGTCAAACTTCTGTTTGTTTTTCTCTTATTAATCTGTCTTTTATTACAGGAGGGTCTCAGTCAAGAACCTAGAAGGGTAGAAGGAAAGTTATTTTTCCTCCCCTACAAAGCTGAATCTGTACCTTACATTGAGTGCCTTATAATAGGGCTTCGATACTAAGAAGGAAAGCTGGTAAAAAAAAGCAGATTAAAAGGGGCAGCCAGATGTCCCAGGCCAGATACTCCCCTTGCACGCTTTTGGCTTCTGCAATCTTGTTTGCCTCTTGTATCAGCCTGCTGTCAGAAACCAGAAGCTGGACTGTACTAGCCCCACCAATCCCGGAAGCACATATGTACAAAAGATCAGCAAAACCCTAGCTGGATGCTCACCCTTTGGAGGTGACTCCACTGGCCTGGCATGGGTCCAAAATAAACAGTCTTTTCTGATTCCCTGAGTGTCAACTTGTTCCTTCCTGGACACTGAGTATTTGCTGTATCAATACTAGATAATGGCCATTAGAGTCTTTGTTTTACATCTGGGAGAAATTATTTGGGAAGGTGGAATAATTACTAAAGGGCCTAAATATCTTTCAATTGTAATGTTATTTATATGACTGATGAAAAAGCACAGTCTTTTTATTTATTTGTTTATTAAAATTTAAAGGAGAAAATTCGGGGGCACCTGGGTGCTCAGTCAGTTGAGCATCTGACTTTGGCTCAGGGCATGATCTTGCGGTCTGTGAGTTCGAGCCCCGCCTCCGGCTCTGTGCTGACAACTCAGAGCCTGGAGCCTGCTTCAGATTCTGTCTTCCTTTCTCTCTGCCCCTCCCCCACTCATGCTCTGTCTCTCTCTTTCTCTCTCAAAAATAAATAAACATTAAAAAAATTTTTTAAAGTAAATAAAGGAGAAATTTCGTTTTAACAAAAAATTAAATTAAAAAATAAGATTATCAAGCTCCACAGTTAAATTACTGATTAGGCTTGAATTTATTACAAATTAATATTTGTAATATTATATATTTACATAAAATACTACAAATTAATACTTCAGCGAATTTTTTTCAAGTAATTAATTATTTGAAAGTACAAACTATAAAGACATCACAACAGTTTATAAAATTAATGACGAAGGAGAATATTTGTGCACTCTTGTGTTAATCAAGAATCTGCTTTAATCAATTACCACTGATATAGTATACTTAAACATTTTTTCCAAGGCAAATACTATACTAGCCTTTAGAATTCATCCTATTGTAATACTAATAATTGCTTTGTCCTGTATTATACTATGGACTTGCTAGATATTTAGACTGTTGCTAGAGAAAGGTAGAAATGGCTATGTCGAGAATTAGAAAACTACAGATTTACTAAAAAATAGTAACAAAGGGGAAATTATAAGATTATGTACAAATCTAAAATATTTAAAATTTTTCATAATGCAAAAAAAGAACTTTTATCCCTCTTTTTTTAGCATTTCCTTCAGAAAACTTGAGATTATAAATGCTATCTCTGCCTCTTTGAGATGTATCTACATCTATTTAAATAGTAAATAAGCTTCCTTCCAGTTACGCATCCCAGAAATACCATTCTTGGGGACCAAAGACCATCTCTTTGAAAAAGGAAATTAAGAAGGGTGGTGGCTCGCTTCCTCGTCTGTGGCAATTTAGCTTTAAGCTGTAACTTCCTGCTTGCCAAAAGATAGGGGAAATTTTATTTTCCTTTTGGTTAAAGACAACTAACATGTATATAATGGATTGTACTTGCCTGGTTATGTAAATAGGGTGAGATATCTTTTTTGTCTCTACAATCTCTTTAAGAGATTACCTGTGATGCATCACAATCTGTTTTTATCTTCCTTTAAGAATAATACAGTTTCATTATTTTCTACATTTTATGGAGAGATTTTACTGGATTGGCAGAGATTTTATATTTAATTCTATTCCCCAACACCAGTCACTTATCTCAGTCCACTCAAATCCCAGTGGCAAAAATCTTGCAACACTGATCTCCTGCTGGACTCTGTTGCAGACTTCTCCATGGCTACCTAGATTTTTTAGCTCTTAACCAAACTCTAATTAACTAGTGAGGTTAAGTGAAGCTCTCAGTCGTCTACAAAACACACTAATGCCTGTAGAATGCCTAATGTTCATAGCACATAGACTACACTGCAGGATTCCTCATGCTTTAGTTTCCACCAGTTGAATTATATGCTTAAGAGTCAACTATTTTAGTTCCTGAATCTGTTGTATACCACTTGTGCTTATAATTATAAAATATACAGTTGACCCTTGAACAACATAAGCGTTAGGGGTGCCAACCCCCCATGTAATTGAAAATCCATATATAATTTGATTCCCCAAAACCTTAACTACTGTCTCCTGTTAACTGGAAGCCTTACTGTTCACATAAACAGTTAACACCTATTTTGTACATTATATGTATTATACACTGTATTCTTACAATAAAGTAATCTAGAAAAAAAGTAATTTATGGAAAACAAAATGTTATTAAGAAAATCATAAGGAAAATACATTTACAGTACTGTATATTTATTTTAAAAATCTACGTAAGTGGACCTGTGCAGATAAAACCATGTGGTTCAAGGATCAACTGTAATTAGAAAATATATAAAACTGGGGCGCCTGGGTGGCTCAGATGGTTGAGCGTCCGACTTCGGCTCAGGTCATGAACTCGCAGTTTGTGAGTTCGAACCCCACATCAGGCTCTGTGCTGACAGCTCGGAGCCTGGAGCCTGCTTCGGATTCTGTCCCTCCCCTGCTCGTGCTCTGTCTCTCTCTGTCTCTCAAAAATAAATAAATGTTAAAAAAAATTTTTTTAAAAGAAAATATATAAAACAATAATACATTACTGCACAAAAAAATAGTTGACTCTATAAAATCTATATTGTTTTGGAAAGAGCTACTGACATTTGGTCGTCCCCCAAGAAAAAAATCAACTTGTCAACCAAAAGTGAGGTACACAAAAAGACAAATTCCACTTACCTATAAATAACTTCAAATTAGCATTACTTTCTTTTAAAGTCAACTTTATTGGAGTATAGCTCTAAATGCATCCACTTAGGTATATAGTTAAATGAGTTTTGACAAATACGTACACTAGTATATACCAAAGTCAAGATAAAGAACATTTTCATATGACAAAAATTTCCCTCTAGCCTATTTTCAGTCAATCCCTACCCTATCACTGGTCTCCGACAACCATTGATCTACTTTCTGTTACTGTAGATTAATTTTGCTTATTGTAATATTTCATCTAAATGGAATCATATAATATGTATTCTTTGGTGTCTGCTTTCTTTTGCTCAATGTAATGTTTTGAAATTAACTCACGTTGTTTCATGTGTCAATTTCTTCCTTTTATTACAGAGTAAAATTCCATTTTATTAATATACCACATTTTTTTTCCAGTTAAGTGTTGATACATATTTTGGCTGATTTTCATTATGGGATTTTAATAAATAAAGCTACTATGAATATTCATGTGAAAGTTATTTGGTGGACATAGGTTTTATTTTATTTAGAATATAGATGTAAAAGTCCAAAATCCTGGGTAACATAGTAAAGAGTATGTTGACTTTATCTTTAATTTATTCTGGGTTTTATTTATTTTTTTCAAGTAAACTCTATGCCTAACATGGGGCTCAAACTTACAACCCTGAGATCAAGAGTCATATACTCTACTAACTGAGCCAGCCAGGCACCCCAGAGTATGGTGACCTTTATTAAAAAATGCCCAACTTGTTTTGAGAGTAGTTGTACCATTTTACACAACCCTCAGCAGTGTATAAAGTCCTAACGATTCCACAGCCTCCCCCAACTCTGATTGGCAGTCACTTAAATTTTAGCCATTCTAGTAGCTTTAGAGTGGTATCTCACTATGTTTTTTGTTTTTATCTTTCTGTTGACTGATGATGTTAAACCTCTTTTAATGTATTTACTGGCTATGCATATATGCCTTTGTGAAGTGTCTGTTTAAATCTTTTTTTCCCATTTATATTGTATCACTTGTTTTATTAAGATGTAAGCGTTCTTCATATGTTATGGATAAAACCCCTTTATCAGATGTATGTTTTGCACATAATTTCTCCCTGCCTGTGACTCGCCTTCCAATTTTCTTTTTGAGGAAAAGAAGTTTTTTTTCTTTTATATTTAGTGCAAAGCTGCAAAAATTTCCTCCCACAGATTCTTTTAGAAATGTTACAGTTTTAGTTTTTTATGTTAGTTCCATAATCAATTTAGAGCAGGTTTTGTGTGACATATGAGGTAATGGCCAACATTCTGGTTTTTTTCCTCCACATGGTTATCCAGTTGTTCTGGTACCATTTACTGTAATAGCTATCCTTTCTCTAGTTAATTACCTTGGCTGCTTTGTCAAAAATTGATTGAACATGTGGTGCCTGGCTGGCTCAGTCAGTAGAACATGTGACTCTTGATCTCAGGGTTGTGAATTAGAGCCCCACATTGGGTGTAGAGCTTACTTAAAAAAAAAAGAAAGAAAGAAAAGAAAAAAAGAAAAGAAAAAGAAATTGATTGAAAATATATATGTAGGTCTATTTCTGGACTCTCTTCTGTCCCATTTCTCTAGGTCAAACTACACTTATGGACAGGGGATATTGCCAGCAGCATCCTGGCAGACATTTACCAACAGGCACTTTGGCGGCATAGGCATAAACAAAAACAAAAACAAAAACAAAACAAAACAAAACAAAAAACAAACACTAATTTGTAGCATACACTGATGGCCAAAGCATACATTTTCCAACCGTGCTCAATTTCAAAGTACCCTGCACTATATATTCCAGCTGCCTCAGACTCTTCAGACCACAATCTTTAGCTTCTCAACTCAGAGAGATTTCCATACTTTGCTTAGGTACCCTTTCCCTGTGCTGATGTCTGGAAAGTGCCTCTAGGCAAAAAGCTTAGATCATCAAGATCACCTGATTTTTTTGTACTCTGTCAGAGATCACAGACCTGTACTGCTTGTAGTCCAAAGTCTAAAGAACAGTCATTTCATAAATTTTGTACAAGTTTTTAGTTGTTTATGGCAAGAGTCTATTCCAGTTATTCCATTATGGTCAGAGGTACTTCTCAATTACCTTTAAATGTCTCACTCTTTTTTTTTTTAAGTTTTATTTATTTAAGTAATATCTATGCACAACATGGGGCTTGAACTCATGACCCCAAGATCAAGAGTTTCACGCTCCTCCAAACGAGCCAGCCAGGTGCCTCATAAATGCCTCACTCTTAAATATGAATGTATAGTCATGAACCAACATATATTTGAAGACATCCTCTAACATGAAACACAGATCAAAACAAACAAAAGAATTTTGTAAGAAGCTGATAATACAGAAAGAAGAAAACATTTTTTAGAACTATAATTAATATTTTTAGAGAGATGTTGCATCTATGAAACAAGAAAAAGGATGCTGTAAGAACAGGAAAATTCAGGCAATAAGAAAAAAGTCTTAGAAGTTACATATATGTATATATAAATATATGTGTATATGTAAATATGTACATATGAGTATGTATGTATATATACATATATATGATATAAAAAATACAGGCTGGGAGAAAGATGAAAATTTTTCCTAAAAATTAAACAAAAAGATAGACAGTAGGAGAGCAATAATAAAATATAGGATCATTCCAAAACATTAACAGTACTTTGAAGGAAGACAGGGAATTAAAAAGGATATTAAAGAAATCAAGAGGGGCCTGAGTGGCTCAGTCAGTTAGCATCTGACTCTTGATTTCAGCTCAGGTTGTGATATCGAGCCCTGTGTCAGGCTCTCTGCACTGGGCATGGAGCCTGTTTGGGATTCTCTCTCTCCCTCTCTGTCTGTTCCTCTTCCCCATCTGTGTGCTTTCTCAAAAGGAAGGAAGGAAGGAAGGAAGGAAGGAAGGAAGGAAGGAAGGAAGAAGAAAAAGAAATCAAGAAAATTTGTACATTTAAGGGTCATGTCTTCACAGATTTAAAAGACCTAACACAATCAGTGATCACAACAAGGCACATCATTGTGAAAGTTTGAAATTCCTAGAATGGAGAGAAGATTCTAAAATCTGTCAAAGACAGGAGTTCCTGAGTGGCTCAGTTGGTTAAGCATTGAATTCTTGAATTCGGCTCAGGACATAAGCCTCATAGTTTCATGGGTTCAAGCTCTGCCTCTGGCTCTGTGCTACAGAGCCTGTTTGTGATATAATCTCTCTCCCTCTATCTCTGCCCCTCCCCCACTCACGCAAGCGCATGCACCCTCTCTCTCTCAAAAATAAACAAATAAATAAAAGCGGTCACAGAGAAAGAACATGAAACATACAATGGATTACAAAAGAATAACATTGAGCTTCTCAACAGCAACACTAGAAGTAAAAGAGGACAAATGCCTTCAAATTTCTGAGGGAAGATGAATTTTTTTTTACCTCAAATGCTATAATTCATGTATATCAATCAAGTGTAAAGAAAGACTAAAGATATTTGAACATGAAACGTCTCAAAAAATAAAGGATGAGCTCCAGAAGAGGGGAATAACCTAAAAAAGATGGTACCATGGGATCCAGAAAACAGAGCCAGTAGAGAAATCAAGTGTTTTTATGATCGTGAGGAAAACTCTAAGATGACAGCTGTATAGCAGAAGTAAAAAGCAACCAGTCCAGACTGAAATAGCATGATAGGGAACTCTAGGAGGTTGATCCCCAAGGGGAAAAAAAAATAGAATTGACCAATAACTCCTGTGCCTTCTTGTATTGAGTTTACAACTCTAGTTAGCTTATGATTTACTTAGAAAACTAAACCACATATAAGACCATTTTTAATTCCAAAGAAAAATAGAATTTGTAAGAAATGGTCTTAGAACATTCAGCCTGCCATAACAAAATATCACAGACTGGGTAGCTTATAAACCATTGGAATTTATTTAACACAGTTCTAGAGGCTAGAAGTCTGAGATCAGGGTGCCAGTAAGGTCGGTGAGAGTCCTCTTCTGCATTGCATACTTCTCATTGTAGCCTCACATGACAGAAGTGGTGAGGGAACTCTGTAGGGTATCTTTAATAAGAACATTAGCCCAGGGGCGCCTGGATGGCTCACTTAACCAGTTGAGCGTCTGACTTCACTCAGGTCATGATCCCACGGTTCATCACTTCAAGCCCACATCAGGCTTTCTGCTGTCAGCACAGAGCCCACTTGGAATCTTCTGTCTCCCTCTCTTTCTGCCCCTCCCGCCTCCCCGCTTTCCCAGTGCCTGCGTACATTCTCTCTCTCTCAAAAATAAACATTAAAAAAGAAAGAAGGAAAGGGAGAATTTAATATACCTAGACTTAATTATTACTTAAGTTATCTACCCTCAACATTCATGCCTTTTCAGTTCCCTCCAGTGCTAGATCTTCAATCCAGACTCACTGGGATCTGGAATCAAAGAGACATGAGTTCAAATTCTGTATTATGAGAAATCCAAATGTTCTTTTTCCCAAAACAGAGGATACTAATAAATTATGATTATTGTTTTTAACAAAGTAGACCAAGGTCACTGAGCTCTGTTCACAGTTACATTATTTTCATTAAGGGAAAATGAGTAACATCTGGTGGTTTCCTAATTAAATACCCTTAATTTTTTTTATTTTTATTTTAATTCCAGTTAGTTAACATATAGTGGTATATTAGTTTCACATGTACAATATAGTGATTCGCTACTTCCATACAACACGTGGTGCTCATCGGGACACATCTACTTTTTAATCCCCATCACCGAATTAACCCATCCTTTCATCCTCCTCCCCTCAGGTAACCATCAGTTTCTTCACCATAATTAAGAGTCTGTTTCTTGACCAAGAGAGCTCATTTTTTTTCTTTGCTTGTTTAATTTGTTTCTTAAATTCGACATATGAATGAGATCATATTGTTTTTGTCTTTCTCTGACTTATTTTACTTAACATTATACTCTCTAGCTCCATCCATGTCTTGCAAATGGCAAGATTTCATTCTTTTTATGGCTGAATAATATTCCATTGTATATATATGCCACATCTTCTTTATCCATTCATCAATCAATGGACACTTGGGCTGCTTCCATATCTTGGCGATTGTAAATAATGCTACTACAAACAAAGGGGGGGCATGTATCCTTTTGAATTAGGATTTTTGTATTCCTTGGGTAAATACCTAATAGCGTAATTCCTGGGTTGTAAGGTAGTTCTTTTTTTTTTTTTTTTGAGGAACCTCTATACTGTTTTCCAGAGTGGCTGCACCAGTTTGTGTTCCCACCAACAGTGAAAGAGGGTTCCTTTTTCTCCACATCCCCACCGACACCTGTTGTTTCTTGTGTTGTTGATTTTAGCCATTACTTTTTTAAGAGGGTTTTTTTATTTTATTATTTTTTTAATGTTTATTTATTTTTGAGAGAGAGAGCACGTGAGTGTGAGCTGGGAATGGTCAGAGAGAGAGGGAGACACAGAGTCCGAAGCAGACTCCAGGCTCTGAGCTGTCAGCACAGAGCCCAGTGCAGGGCTCAAACTCAAACCACGAGGTCATGACCTAAGCCAAAGGTGGCTGCTTAAACGACTGAGCCACCCAGGCACCCCGATTTTAGCCATCCTGACAGGTGTGAGGTGATTCATTGTAGTTTTGATCTGCATTCCCAGGCTGGTAAATGATGATAAACATCTTTTTAATGTGTCTGTTGGCCATCTGTATGTCTTCTTTGTAGAAATGTCTGTTCATGTCTTCTTCCCATTTTTTAATTGGATTATTAGTTTTTTGGGTGTTGAGTTTGATAAGTTCTTTATATATTTTGGATACTAACCCTTTATCAGATATGTCATTTGCAAATATTTTGTCCCACTCAGTAGGTTGTCTTTTAGTTTTGTTGGTTGTTTCCTTCATTGTGCTGAAGATTTTTATTTTTATGTAGTCACAATAGTTGATTTTTGCTTTTGTTTCCCTTGCCTCAGGAAACATAGCTAGAAATAATTTGCTACAGCTAATGTCAAAGACATTACTGCCTATGTTCTTTTCTATGATTTTTATGGTTTTAGGTCTCACATGTAGAATTTAATAAATTAGAATTTAATAAATTAAATAAAATTTAATAATTTTTTAATGTTTTATTTATTTTTTGAGATAAAGAACATAAGCAGGGGAGAGGCAGAGAGAGACAGGGACAAAGGATTCAAAGAGGGCTCTGCACTGACAGGCTAACAACAGCAAGCCCAATGTGGGGCTCAAACTCATGAACCACGAGATCATGACCTGAACTAAAGTCAGACACTCAACTGACTGAGCCACCCAGGTGCCCCTCGCATTTACATCTTTAATCCATGTTGAATTTATTTTTGTGTATGGTATAAGAAAGTAGTCCAGTTTCTTTCTCTTGCATGTTGCTATCCAGTTTCCCAAACACCATTTGTTGAAGAGACTGTCCTTTTCCAATTGGATATTCCTTCCTGCTTTGTCAAAGATTAATTGACTATATATGTGGGGTTTTTTCTGGGTTTTCTATTCTGTTCCATTGTAAATCCCCTTAATTTAAAAACACTGCTTGCTCACTCACTTGTGTGCTTACTCCTATATGTGTGTGTCTCCATAGATAAATTAGGGAGAAATCTGTCCTTTGTATTACAAAAATAGCAAAGGAAGTTGTAATTGGATTTCTCCATTGATACACTGTTTCCTCTCTAGGGTGAAGCAATAAAAAGAAGGTAGAGTATGTTCCCTAGCTAGAATTGTCATCTAAAAATCCACAGAAGTTTGGCTCTTCACTAAAAAAAGGTGGGGGGGGGCCTTTTTCATCCTCCACTCAACTCACCTCACCACTCAACTAAATCACTAAATGAGTAATTCCAGCTATGAGGTTCAGGATGTCAGGAAATTTGAGAGTTCCTACCTTCAGACAGAAGACTAGAGGAAGTGTGGCTAATATCACTATATTTTGAGATATTTCATTTGATAGAGAATAAATAGTAGTACAGCTCTTAAATGGATGTCTTAGTTTAAAATGAATTATTCAAATCTGTATCTTCTTTAAGATTTCCTGATGTAACTGATTTTTTAATTCTTTATTTTATGTTTAATGTTTATTTTTGAGGGGGGCAGACACAGAGAGAGAGCACGCACAAGCAGAGGAGGGGCAGAGAGAGAGGATCTGAAGCGGGCTCCACGCTGACAGCAGAGAATCCAATGAGGGGCTCGAACTTGCAAACTGCAAGGTCATGTCCTGAGCCGAAGTCAGATGCTTAACTGACTAAGCCAACCCAGGCCCTCCACACCTGATTTTTTGATTAGTGAACCAAATCCTGATGATGTAAGCGGGCTTTTGTCAAAGTCTACTCCTTAATTCTCCATTGCAATGCCTCATCCCATCTCATAGATACGTACACACAGTCATACCCTCACTCAGAGTAAATTACTGGTCTAGACTCAGATGCTGACTGTTTCCACATTTGGGAGTAACTGTTCTTCCTACTGCACTATGAACTGCCTCCTAAATTCTCCAACTGAGTCTGTGCCTGCCTCAGCCCAGTTATGCCAGTCTAGTTGCCTATGTCAGCCTTTCCAAGTCTGCCCCTTTTTACTTTAAGATATGACACTAGTTCTGACCTCTGGAGTATCACAGAATATGCCTACTAGTCTTTCAAGCTCTTAAACACAGTAAAGCTTTGAAGGGGTTCAGAACAACTCTCCCCAAAATGTGCTACTTTATGGCATGTGGACTATTTTGAGCTGAAGGTAATTAAGACCCAGCAGATCCAAGAAAAACTTCTGCCTTTCCCTAAACTACCTAAAAGAATTTAGATAAAGGGCCTAGTCCAGGAAGAAAGCTTATTACCACGAGATAACTTTTGTATCTGAATGACCTATCTGGAGGACAGGACAAATATCTAATTACCAAACATCTGCTCTTCTTATCTGCTTGTGGATCAATCTCCCACTCTTTGAAGCCCCAAGCCTCTGTCCCATTCCTTAGCTCAAGATGGCACATAAGCCTCAATTACCTGGCTTGTCCTTGGGTCTATCTTTCTGAGGTCCTTCTATATACATAAGTTAATTTGTCTGTCTCTTATTAACATGTCATATGTTAATTTGATTATTATACCAGCTGAAAAACCAAGAAGGGTAGGAGAAAAATATTTTCTCCCCAACAGCTCCTATCCACAGATGTTTTTCAACTCTTTTTCATATATGAATTCATGATAGCAAAGCTGCATCTAACTTGGCTTTCTTTCAAGGAATGTAGTTACTGGATTCATTGTAGCCAAATATCTCTAATTGCAGTGGTTTTTAGACTTTAGTGTGCATAAGAATCTCCAAAGGGGTGACTAAATTGCATTTTCCTGGGCCTCATCCCCTGTGCAAAAGATTAGGAGTCAGGGGGTCTAGGATGGAGTCTAGGAGTCTGCAGTATATATAAGTACTCAGGACATCCTGCTATCAGGGGTGCTACAGTCCACACTTTGAAATACTTTACTTGTTAACTTGTCCATAAAGCTCACATGGATCCACTCAAGTAATAGGAACACAAATTCTCCTTTTGCTACTTTGAAGAATATGCACCTAGAAGTCTGCTTTTCTCCTCTGATGGCATTAAATGTGAAAAGAAGGAAATCAAGAGTGAAACTGCTGGCAGTGTCCCTTTAAAGATCATCATTATTCTGAAAATGAAATGTTTGCTTGCTTCCTTCGCAAGGAAAAAGTTCTGCTTGCCGTGGGAGTAAAAGGTGTTATGATTACAAAATTTTTGTTCACCAGACAAATTCCAGTCCTTTCATATGGCTTTAGACAATGCTCTCTCTGTTTGTACAGTACTTCAAAATCCTGAGGAGGTGGTTTCAGTGTGGGCTAATGCCAGTGTTATTTAGAGAACATGCAAACAGAATCAAGACTTAGAGCTGCTCAAGGAGACAGAACAGTGGCCTCCCAAACAATAGGACTTGTACTTGCTGGAGCTACTGAGTCATCCTGAAACACAGATTGCCCATCTCTCTTAAAGGTGTGGTAAGTGAATACTCGTCAGGTTTAAAGGCCAGAATCTGGCTCAAACATTCCTTGGGATGCTCTCCCTACTCGTGATTCCAGGCTCTCATAAGATCAAAGGCAATGACAGAAATTTGAGAATTCAGTCGCAGCTCTGACACTTTATTGATTAAAAGACCTTGAGCAAGTCATTCTACTGGTCTAATAGAATAAGGATGACAATATTTACCTCACAGGGTGGTTTTGAAAATTAAGTTTAGTTTCTGATAATATATAGCACAGTATCTGGCAGTAAACCACTGCAACATTCATTTTTGATTCCCACCTCATAATTTGGTCTGGAGCCATTGCTACACCAATCCCTCAATGGCAGTGCGTATCTCCAGCCACCATTTAGCTCAGGGCAACACCCTTTCCAATGGACACTGTATGCCATTTAACATGGCTGATTTTATGGGCTGGCAGTTAAGAAGCGCTACGGTGTAATCATCAGTTCACCAGACTGATAGAGTAGCAAGCAGGTTATGAGTTTTAATGCTAATTAAGGATACTTGTCTTTCTCTTAAAAAATCCCCATTTTAACCCACTTATTTTCACATTTGTTAAATGAAGTTCGAAAACCAGATACAACATGGACACCTGTGTGGCCCAGTAGGTTAAGCATCTGGTTAACCAAGCATCTTGGTTTCAGCTCAGGTCATGATCTCACAGTTCGTGGGTTTGAGCCCCACATCAGGCTCCGTGCAGACAGCACAGAGCCTGCTTGGGATTCTTTCTCTCCCTCTCTCTCTGCCCCCACTCATGCTCTCTCTTCTCTCTCTGTCTCTCTCAAAATAAAAAGTAAATTTTTAAAAACTTTAAAAAAAGTTATTTTTAAAAAATTAGATACAACAAAACCTGGATTTACCTAACAGACCAGTTAAGGCAAGAACTCTCAATGGTACAAAGAAGGCTGTGTAATTTTCTGAAAACCTAATAAATGCTATGAATCCTCTCCCTTTCCTCTGGAGAAAAGTATACATACACACTAAATTTTGCATTCAGTTGATGGAGGTTTACAGACTCCCCACAGACCATCAATGAAACCCAGGCTAAGAAGCCCTGGGAGTGTACTATCACTCACTTACCACCCTTTCCCTAGTAAACTAGGAGCCTAAGCCCCTCCAACCATGAGAAGAACCTGGAACTTCTCTTAAACGCTGTTAAAACCCCACAGAAGACTTGTGTGGGCTCCTTGAACAGACACTTGGGTTCTCACAAGGACTACATACAGCATATGTCTAGGCAATGACGGGGTTGTCATAGTGAGGTGATTAGGAACTCAGTTTTATAGTTTGGTCAATATGTTTTACAGCTTCTGTAAATCAGGCAAAAATTGAAGGCAAGGTGGGGAGAAAAGTCTGAAGAAAACTCAGTTTTCTTGAAGGGCCTCATTCAAAGTTTAGGGGTCATATTACCCACATTGCTTGCCATATTGCAAGTATGCTGGAAAATGCTTCTACTTCATTGTCAGGGACTGCTTCCCACCTTCATAGTTCTGCTTTTTCTAATGGGAATTTCAGAATATCAACTTGTCAATGTTCCAATTCTCATATATCAAGAGTCAAACAGTGAGAGATCAGTTTTCCAGGTGACAAACTGATGGAGGAGACAAAGATAAAACAGGCTGCATATAGCAAATAACAGGAATCAGACAACAGGCAAAAAGCAAGTGGTAAACTATGTTCAATTAACTTCTATTATTACATATTTTTTAAACTTTAAGTGTAGGCATGCCATGGTTATTCTTAACCCATCTCCCTCCTACAGAGAGCTATGTTTTAAGGGTCGGAATGCAGTATCATTCAGATATAAAGAAAAAATCCTGGCCTTCCCCAACAAAATGTGAATGCAGAGTTTCTCCTCCATAAGAATCATCCCTAGTCCTTCAACCCTTAGTATTAAAGATATGCTTTTGGGGCGCCTGGGTGGCGCAGTCGGTTAAGCGGTTAAGCGTCCGACTTCAGCCAGGTCACGATCTCACGGTTCGTGAGTTCGAGCCCCGCGTCGGGCTCTGGGCTGATGGCTCAGAGCCTGGAGCCTGTTTCCGATTCTGTGTCTCCCTCCCTCTCTGCCCCTCCCCCATTCATGCTCTGTCTCTCTCTGTCCCAAAAATAAATAAACATTGAAAAAAAAAAAAAAAAAAAAAAAAAAAAAAGATATGCTTTTGAGGGGCACCTGCCTGGCTAGATGGTGGAGCATGAAACTCTTGATCTCGGGGTTGGTTAGAAGTTCAAGCCTCATGTTGAGTATAGAGATTAGTTAAGAAAAAATTAACATCTTAAAGAAAAAAAGATATGCTTTGGAGAGAATGCTGGTCAAGTCAAGTCAGGAGTGCAAGCTGTGGCCAATAACAAGACATATGTGGTTCTAGACAGAGATGATATCCAAAGAAAAACTTAAGAAGGTCAATGGTAGCTCTGAACACAAAATGAATTTGAATGATTCTGAATGATTTTCCAATGGGTAAATAATAAATTGAGATATGACAGGAAAAGGAGAAGTTGAAAGAGAACATTAGAACTGCAAAAGTAGGATTCATCTTGTTCTAACACTCAGCTAATACAGTAAAACAGGTCTTGTCTTAATGTGTTCAGAAATGAGACCCACTGAGTATACAAATGACAGTTATGCTACCTATCCATGGGACTTAAAAGATAAATACAAACGTATCCACCAATAGGGAGGATAGACTTTCAAGTTCTCAGAGGTTGAACCTGAATTTTCTGCTCTACTCTGCTATATTCTCTTCCTAAAAGACCTCATCTAGTCCCAGGCTTTAAATACCATCTATATACCAATTATCCTCAAGTTTATTTCTCCAGCCCTGACTTCCTCCATAGTTTTATACTCAACTGTCTACTTTGCAAATCCCAGGATAACCAATAAAAAAAATAACTTAAATACATATAAAAAATGAAACGAGAAGGGAATCAAATGGTACAAAAAAAAACAAACACAAAAGAAAGCAGTACTGGGGCGCCTGCATGGCTCAGTCAGTTAAGCACCCATCTCTTGATTTCGGCTCAGGTCATGATCTCACAGTTGTGAGATCAAGGCCCATATTGGGCTCTGCACTGGGTGTGGAATGGGTTTAAGATTCTACCTCTCCCTTTCCCTCTGCTCCTTCCCTGTTCACACATGCATGCAAACACTCTCACTCACTCACTCTCTCCCTCTCTTTCTCTCTTTCTCTCTCTCTCAGAAAAAAAAGAGGGGGGGTATGCCTGGGTGGCTCAGTTGGGTAAGCATCCAACTTTGGCTCAGGTCATGATCTCAGGGTTTGTGGGTTTGAGCCCCACATTGGGCTCTGTGCTGACAGCTCACAGCCTGGAGCCTGCTTCAGTTTCTGTGTCCCCCTCTCTCTCTGCTCCTCCCCCACTTATGCTCACTCTCTAAAATAAATAAACATTTTTTAAAAATGTTTTTAATGTTTGTTTGTTTATGAGAGAGAGACAGAGAGACAGAGACACACACAGAGTGCGAGTGGGGAAGGGCAGAGAGAGGGAGACACAGAATCCAAAGCAGGCTCCAGGCTCTGAACTGTCAGCACAGAGCCTGATGCGGGGCTTGAACCCACAACCTGTGAGATCATGATCTGAGCTGAAGTTGGACACTTAACCAACTGAGCCACCCAGGCACCCCAATAAATAAATATTTTTTAAAAGGTGACTACTGAAGAAATTGAGGAACAAAAATGATATAAGCAATATAGAAAATAGCAAAATGGCAGAATTAAGTCTTTTATTTAAAAAAAATTTTAAAAACACTTTTTTTAGAATTAAGTTTTTCCTTATCAATAATCAGTTTAAATATAAATGAGTTAAATTCACTTCTTAGATGATTGGCAGTATGGATTCAAAAAATTATTCATCTAGGGGCACGTGGGTGCCTGTCAGTTGAGCATCTGACTCTTGATTTCTGCTCAGATCATGATCTCACATTTCGTGGGATCTAGCTTCACGTTGGGCTCTGTGCTGACAGTTTGGAATAATCTCTCTCCCTCTTTCTCTGGCACTCCCCCGCTCGCTCAAGCTCACTCTCGCTCTCTCTCTCAAAATAAATAAATAAACTTAAAAAAAAAGATTCATTTATAAGCTATCTACAACAGGCTCACTTTAGATCTAAAGACAGAAATATGTTTAAAATAAAAGAATGGATGGGGCACCTGGGTGGCTCAGTCAGTTAAGCATCCAGCTTCAGCTCATGTCATGATCTCACAGTTTGTAAGTTTGAGCCCAGCGTCTGAGTTGACAGCTCAGAGCCTGGAGACTGCATCAAAGTCTGTGTTTCCCTCTCTGCCCCTCCCCTGCTCGTACTCTGTCTCTCTCTCAAAAATAAATAAACATTTAAAAAAAATAATAAAAGAATGGAAAAAATATATTCCATGCAAAGAGTAAACAAAAGAGAGCTTGAGTAGCTAATCTAATAGCAGACAAAATAGACTTTAAGTCAAAAGTTGTTATGAGACCAAAAAGAATATCATATATTGATAAAAGGGTCAATTCATCAAGAAGATATAACATAGACATACATACAAACAAAAGAGACTCAAAACATGTGAAATAATCATTGACAGAACTGAAGAGAAAAATAGATAGTTCTACAATAATAGTTGTAGACTTCAATACTCTACTTCTACTAATGGATAGACATCTAGATCCAATATCAATAATGAAATAGAAGATTTAAACAACAATATAAACTACATACACCTAATAAACATACAGAACACTCCACCCATCAATAGCAGAATACACATCCTTCTAAATTGCACATGGAATATTCTTCAGGACAGACCATATTTTAGGTTACAAAACAAGTCTCAATAAATTTAAAAAGACAGAAGTCACACAAACTATCTTCTCTGATATAAATAACTCTAGAAATCAATAACAAGGAAAACTGGAAAATTCACAAATGTGGAATGTAGAAATTAAACAACACACTCTTAAACAATCAATGAGTAAAAGAAAAAGATTGTAAGAGAAATCAGAAAATACTTTGATACAAATGAAAATGATAACACAGCATACCCAAACTTATAGGAGGCTGTGAAAGCAGTCTTCAGAGAAAAATGCATTCCTCTAAACGTATCCATTAAAACAGGAGATATCTCTCAAACCAATAACCTAACTTTATGCATTAAGGAATTAGAAAAAGAAAAATAAACTGAATTCAAAGCTAGCAGAAGAAATAATAAGGAACACAGATTAATGAAATACAGAACAGAAAATCAGAGGATCATAAAACCAAAAGTTGGTTTAACAGATCAACAAAATTGACAAAACTTTACCTAGACTGAGAAAATCTAAATAATGAAAATCAGAAATACTAGAGGCAATATTATTCCAAACCTTAGAGAAATAAAATAAATTATAAATGAATACTATGAGCGATTTTACATCAATAAATCACCAAACTACCAGACTGACTTAATATGAAATAGAACATCTGAATAGACCTGTGATAAGATCAAACCAACAATCAAAAACCTCTCAATAAAGAAAGTCCAGGACCAGATATCTTCACTAGTAAAGTCTACCAAACATTTAAAGAAGAATTAACATTATCAGTATCCTCTTTACTTATTATTGATATCTCCATTGTAAGAATATACAAAATTCCTTCCTGCCATGCATTTCAATTCCTAGAACCCCTTTCTCTCAAATCATTAAATAACTGGCTTATTCTTATCCTCAAATCTCAGTTTAATTGTTTCTCTTTCATGGAGGCCTTCCCAAATCCTACTAACAGGTCCCCCCTATTTATTCTTTATCACAGCATACTGTTTATTTCGGAACACTTATCCTGGAATTAACCTTCCTCATTTATTTGTTTGCCTTTTAATCTTGTTTGTCTTCTCACTAAATTGAAGTGCTATGAGGACAGAAGCCTCGTCCATCTTATTTTCAATTTACAGCCAGAGCATAGCAAAATACCTGACACATCGTAGGCATTCAGTAAATTTTAGTGAATTAATAACTAAAAGGAAACACTTTATACAATCCTTAGATGTTAATCAGTGACTAACAATTCGGCATAAGAGGGACGCCTGGGTGGCTCAGTCAGTTGAGCGTCTGACTCTTGATTTTCACTCAGGTCATGATCCTAGAGTTACAGGATTGAGCCCTGCATCGGACTCCATGCTTGGGATTCTCTCTCTCCCTCTCTCCCTCTCTCTCCCTCTCTCTCTCTCTCTCTCTCTCTCTCTCTCTCTCTGCCCCTCCCCCACTCATGCTCGCTCTCTGTCTCTCTCTCTCTAAAATTAAATATATATATATATTTTTTTTAATTTGGCATGAGAAATAACTAGGTTTCAAGTTAAAATTTAGCAAACTACAACATATTTTTCTCTGATCTCTTCCATCTTTCCCCACTCCAACTTTTTAAACATATAGATTACTATGTATTCTCCTAGAAATTTAAGATAAATGATTTTTTCTAACTGTAGCTAAATATTATCTTTTGGCATTATTCTTCATATAACCAAATATCATAATCCCTTAGGAGGCTAAAAAAGGTCAAACTACTAATACTTTATTTGGACATAAACTTAGATAAAAAGTCACTCTAGATACTATTTATTAATAGTAACTTATTGGTAACAGTAAACACATATCCGTATTCCCTGAAGGGAGATCCTGAATAGTAAGACATTGCCTGACTGTTTTTTGTTTTGTTTTGTTTTTCTTTTCAAATTTTTATTTAAATGCTTGAGTGTTAAGTATAGGCATATTAGCCTAAGATATGAGAGTTTTTTCTCAGTCTCTGTTCTCACAAGAGTCCCAGACCACACTGAAATGAGAGGGGGAATGACCACTTCATTTCAGCCACATTTTCAAAAGTTAATTTGTCACTTGTTGGGATAAGCACTGGGTGTTGTATATAAGCAATGAACCATGGGAATCTACCCCAAAAACCAAGAGCATACTTTACACACTGTATGTTAGCCAATTTGACAGTAAATTATTTTTTTTTATTATTTTTAAAAAAAAATTTTTTTTTCAACGTTTACTTATTTTTGGGACAGAGAGAGACAGAGCATGAACGGGGGAGGGGCAGAGAGAGAGGGAGACA
>NW_024420442.1:4310997-4352041 GCF_014898765.1 Herpailurus yagouaroundi | reverse complement strand
TCAGAGCCTGGAGCCTGTTTCAGATTCTGTGTCTCCCTCTCTCTCTGACCCTCCTCCATTCATGCTCTGTCTCTCTCTGTCTCAAAAATAAATAAATGTTTTTAAAAAATGAAATAAGTTACTAATAAAAAAAGTTAATTTGTCTGATTTTTTTTAAGTGCTGGTTTAGATTTCTAAAGCTACTACCCACAATTGTCAAGTGATCAGAACTTCTGGATAAATATCTTATAATCCGATGAGTTCTCACAATAAAAATGACCCAAAAATTTACTTGAGGCACTTGTACTACTATGAAGTCCCTGAAGCTCAAGGACTACCCAACTCCACACTTTACTTAGAAGTCAGAAAGGGAAAAAAAAAAAAAGAAGAAGAAGAAGAAATTAAATATTGTCAGCAGTTAGGACCCATCCACACAACCAGAAATATTCTCCTCAAAAATGATTATTATTTTAGCTAATATGTGTTGAATGTTTACAATGGACTAGGTTTTCTAAGTGTTACAGTTCTTATTGTATCTAAATCTCAGAGTAACTCTAAAAGGCAGGTGCTACGATGTTTACTTTACCACTGAAGAAACCAGGACTCTGAAAGGTTAGATAACTTGCCGAAGGCTCACAGGTAGTAAACAGAGAAGCTAGCAGTTGAAGTCATATAGTCTGATTCCTTTGACAGTATTATCCAAAAGGGTTATAGACTGGGGCACCTGGCTGGGGCAATTGGTAGAGTAAGCGACTCTTGATCTTGGGGTTGTGAGTTTGGGCCCACATCGGGTGTAGAGTTTAAAAAGTTCAAAAAATAAAGGGGATATGGATTCTATGTCTTAATATATCAATATTTACTCAATAGGCTCAGTTAATAGGTACAATTGTAGGTAGTCCCATCCCTACTTTTCTGCCCCTTTTCCAACAGAGAATCCTGAGCAACAGGAGTTAAGATGCTCATGGAAAAAGCCATCATTTCATGTTGAAAAAGAAGGGGAGAAAATTCTATGAACAATAAAAAAAAGTGATTGCATTTCCAGGAAAGTAGCAAACCATATACCCCTAGGTTACCTTGCTGTGGTCATAAAGTCTGCCAGTTACATTTCAGTAACTTTTGTAGCCTTGGACTACAGTTTACTATTATTGACCTCAAAGCTAATCACTGTATCTATTTCCAGTCTAACAAAAACTACTTTAGGATAAAGTACAAGAGCTAAGTCTTCATTTGTTGCAAGGATAACTCAGATGCTATAGGCTTCTAATTTCTGTTTCTATTTCACCTTGGTATAAAGTGCCATATCTTTTCTCCAGAGGTAATCATAAAATCCATTAATGGGTACGACCTCAGGAGGAGTCAGGGGTTGAGATCCAACACAACGCCTCTTCTGCAACCTCCTACCAGCATTAGAGAGTCCATTAATCCTAGGAAGTTCCGCTTTCCTTCAAAGAGATAAAGGAGCTCCCACTTCCAAGGAGGTCAGGGATAGATGAAGTGAGAGGCAGGAATGACTATTACCTAGTAACAAGAATATTTATTACCTAGCAATAAAAGTATTCTTGTGTTTTAACATGATTGTTCTAATGTTATATCAAAATAGCTGCATCAAACTATCGCCAGTACCTAAAATGGCTATATCTAAGTATTCCCTGGACTTCTGGTTCTATGATAAGATGGAAGAGGAAATGTACTTCTCCATATTCCTTTCACTAAGTATAATTAACAACCCTGAATATTATATATAAACACATAAGGTGACTCTGAAAGGTGGAGAGAAGAAAGACCAGGTAAGGACCTTGAGACTCAAGGTATGGCATAGTGTTAAATTCCCTGGATTTCCCTTTTGCCTAATATCCTGGATTGGGTACATTAGAAGCTTGTAACCAGGACACACCCATGAATGCAGTCTAAACATGCTTTAAGTAAAACTTGTTCTCTCTAGCCAAAGGACCAGGATAAAGGCAGTCCAGTAAGACAGAAAACTTTTAGACAATAACCACCTTACTCCAGCCAAACACTATGGGATAAAAATTGTGGTTGCATCTCAACCCATTACAGAATAAGACAGGTAGGAAACCTAGACTTCTACCTTTACAAAGCCATAACTAGTCATCTCTTCCCCTGTATCAGGGTGGTGCAAAAAAGGCAGAGTAGATAGCCAAAACTTCCATTTTGACCCAGTGGTAAGGAGGCCCCCCATTCCATGGTGATAGTGGAGGCCATGTCAGGTGCAGTAATGAGGCATTCTTTCTCCTCCCAACCAAGATGATATCAGCAGAGGCCTAGTAAAGACTTGAAATTTTGTCTCTGCCCCAAAATAACAAAAGGCTCTTCCCCATGGAATGTCAAAGGTGGCCTAGTAGAAAACATGGACTTGCATCCCTAATTGGCAGTAATGAAGCAATATA
The DNA here is from genome assembly GCF_014898765.1 of Herpailurus yagouaroundi. NCBI lineage: Eukaryota > Metazoa > Chordata > Mammalia > Carnivora > Felidae > Herpailurus > Herpailurus yagouaroundi. The sequence goes on along the minus strand of NW_024420442.1, from coordinate 4,349,654 downwards.
CCACTTCCAATTCTTGTGTGGTGACTACAGAGTCCTATGAATGTTTAATAAGATCCACAGTCTCGTAACATAATAGCCCCAATTGCCAGGACACACTAAAAATAATCATTCATCATACTAAGATTCAGGAAAATCTCAATATGAATGAGGAAAAGAAAATCATCAGATGAAAACAAGAAGTTACAAATAACAGAATTACGTGACAAGGATTTTAGTCATCATGGTGCTTCGATGAAAAATTATGTAAAAGCTTGAAGAAAATGAAAATATAGAAAGTCCCAGAGTTCCCATCAAATAAATATAATGTCCAAGCAAAGAAATAAAAGACATAAAGAAAAATCAAATTTTAGAACTGAAAATATAAACCAAAATGAAAAATTGCTAGAAGGGGCCAACCGCAGAACAGAGTTGATAAGGGAAAGAATGAGTAGATGTAAACATAGGACAGTAGAAATTGCCCACTCTGAGAAGTATGAGCAGGAACTCAGGAAGACTCAGCTTATCAAAGCTGCCCCAGCGATGAAAACAAGCTCTGTGTTTGAAGACCCAGTGATCAGCAAATCCTCCAACATGATGATGAAAGGCAGAAACAAAGTACTGGCCACATCCTTCGTGATGCAGACTCTGGAAGCTGTGAAAGGAAGCATTTTGAGAAGTACCATGCTTCTGCAGAACAGGCAGCCATCAAACGCAACCCCTACACCATCTTCCACCAAGCACTGGAGAACTGTGAGCCTGTGATTGGGCTGGTACCCATCCTCAGAGGTGGCCATTTCTACCAGCTCCCTGTGCTACTGGCTGACTGGCGTCGCCACTTCCTGGCCATGAAGTGGATGATTACTGAGTGCAGGGAGAAGCACTGGAGGATGCTGATGCCAGAGAGGTCATCACATGAGCTGCTGGAGGCTTTTCACAACCAGGGCACTATGATCAAGAAGTAGGACATGAACAAGATGACTGAGGCCATCCATGCCCTAGCTTACTACTGCTGGTGTTAGAGAGAGGGTAGAGGCTCAAGGAGCAGCCCAGGGCTCTCTGCTGCAAGAAACAATAGGAGCCACTGTCATGATGAAAAACACTTGTGTGTTAAGGGTATAGTTCCTTTTTAAGCTCAGGCAGGCCTCATAAGGATGGAGCAACATATTTATTGCTTCTTAGTCCTTTCTTTGGGGGCTAGAACTTGTTCTTCCTGTTTTATCACCTTACAAAGAGAGAACATGTCAATGTGGATTTCCCCCAGGAAACTTAGGGCCCATCCAGCAACTCTTCCTTCAATTTGGGTAGAACTTAGGATGATATGAAAGGAAGCAGTTTTAATATTAGAAAAGCTTTATTAAAAAATTCTCACCCTGAACTGGTGTAGTATGTGATATGGTACTGCCATTTATTAAAACCAACTAGAAATGAAGAGGAAGAGGAAGAAGAAGAAGAAAGGAAAGAAGGAAAGAAATAAAGAAGAGAAAGAAAGAAAGAAAAAGAAGGAAGAAAGAAGGGAAATTACTCTTTCTGAAAAACAGAAAAAAATAGATGAAAAAAAGATACTTAGGGACCTGACGTTCTGTAACAAAAGATCTAACATCCATGCCATCAGATTCCTATCAGGTTATAAGAAAGAATGACACTAAAGTAGTACTCAAAGAAATAATGGCTGAGGGGTCCCTGGCTGGCTCAGTCGGTAGAGTATGCGACTCTTGATCTTGGGGTCATGAGTTCAAGCCACATGTTAGGTATAAAGCTAACTATAAAACAAACAAATAAGTAAAAATAAATAATGGCTGAAAATTCCCCAAATTTGCCAAAAGACATAAACCTACAAATGCAAGAAGCTGAGCAAACCTTAAACAGGATAGACCCAAAGAAATTCATGTCACAATACATTATAATCAAACTGCTGAAAATTAGAAGCAAAGAAAATCTAGAAAGTAGCAAGAGATAAATGACACTTTATTTCCATGGGAAACTAATGCAAATTACAGCAGATTTCCAATACAAGTTCAGGAGAAGTACAACCTTCTCTACACAACTCCTACTTGTGACTCTACCTTGAGGCCAGAAGGAAGTGGCACACTATTTTTAAATGCTAAGCAAAGAAATATCAACCCAGAATTCCATATGCAGTGAAAATATTCTTTATGGAAAAAGGAGAAATCAAGACTATCTTAGATGAAGGGAAATTAAGAGAATTTGTCACCAGAAGACCTACCCTAAAAGAATGGCTAAAGGCAATTAATGAAACAGGAAGTAAATAATAAGAGAAGGAATCTTGAAACATTAGGAAGAAATAAAGTATAATGGGAAGAGTAAAAACTTTGGTAATACAATAGACCTTCCTTTTCCTCAAGTTTCTCTACACTAATAATGAACTGTCTGAAAAAGACATTTTAAAAAATCACATTTATATTATCAAAAGAACAAGAAACTTAGGAATAAATTTAACCAAAGAAGTGAAGATTTATACTGTGAAAACAGTAATTGATTGATTGATTGATTTAAGAAGTTGAAGAAAGTGTAAATAATTGGAAAGATATCCCATGTTCATAGTTGAAAGGATATTATTTTTTTAATTTTTTTATGTTTATTTATTTTTGACAGAGAGAGAGAGACAGAGCATGAGCAGGGGAGGGGCAGAGAGAGGAAGACACAGAATCCGAAGCGGGCTCCAGGCTCTGAGCTGTCAGCACAGAGCCCGACGCAGGGCTTGAACTCACAGACCGCGAGATCATGACCTGAGCCGAAGTCAGACGCTCAACCAGTCGACTGAGCCACCCAAGTGCCCCTTGGAAGGATATTATTAAAATTTCCATACTACCCAAAGTCATTTGTAGATTCAATGCAATCTCTACCAATATTCCAATGCCATTTTTCACAGAAGTAGAACAAACAGTCCTAAAACTCATATGGAACCACAAAATACCCTGAATAGCCAAAGCAATCTTGAGAAAGAACAAAGCTGGAGACATCACATTCCTGATTCCAAACTATACTACAAAGCTATAGTAAACAAAACAGTATGGTACTGGCATAAAAACAGGCACATACGCCAATGCAACACAGTTAAAAGCTCCAAAATAAACCCACTCATATATGGTTAACAAATATGTGACAAGGGAGCCAAGAATAGACAAGGGGGAAATGATAGTCTCTTTAACAAATGGTGTTTGGAAAACTGGATAATCACATGCAAAAGAATGAGCTCCAGTCTTATACCACTAACAAAAATTAACTCAAAATATTTTTTTTAGTTTATTTATTTTGAGAGAGAGGTAGCATGAGTGGGGGAGGGGCAGAGAGGGAGGGAGAGAGAGATGTGGGGCTCCATCTCATGAACTACAAGATCATGACCTGAGCCGAAACCAAGAATTGGATACTCAACTAACTGATCAATTCAGGCACCCCAAACTCAAAATATTTTAAGGACATAAATAAAACACCTGAAGCATTATAACCCTTAGAAAAAGACATAGGAAGAAAGCTCCTTAACATTGGTCTTGGCAATGATTTTTTGGATGTGATGCCAAAAGCACAGGCAACAAAAGCAAAAAAATCAAGCAGGATTTAAACTAAAAAGTCCTGCACTGCAAAAAAAAAAATAATAATAATAATAATAATCAGTAAAATGAAAAGGCAACCTATGAAATAGGAGAAAATATCTATCTGTCTAACCATCTATCTGACAAGGCATTAATATACAAAACATATAAGGAACCCTATAAGGAACTCATATAAGGAACTCCTCCATATAAGGACCCAATAGCAAAAAGGAACTTAAAAATCCAATTAAAAATGACCAGAGGAACTGAATAGACATTTTCCCAAAGAAGATATACAAATGACCAATAGGCACATGAAAAGGGGCTCAACATCACTAGTCATCAGGGAAATGCAAATGAAAACCACCTGTTAGAATGGCTATTATCAAAAAGACAGGAGATAATAAGTGTTAGTAAGAATGTGGAGAAAATAGAACCTTCATGCACTGTTGGTAGGAATGTAAATAAATTGGTACAGACACTATGGAATAAATACAGAGGTTGTTCAAAAAATTAAAAATAGAACTACCACATGACACAGCAATCTCACTTCTGGGTGCATATCCAAAGGAAATGAAATTAGGATCTCAGATATCTGGACTCCCATGTTCATTGCACCATTATTCACAATAATCACTACATTGAAACTGCCTACATGTCTAAGGATGAACGGAATAAGATGTGACACACAGACACACATGATGGAATATTATTCAGCTATCAGAAAGGAGAAAGGCCTGCCATTTGCAACAACATTTGGACCTTGAAAGCATTATGCAAATTGAAGTAAGTCAGAGAAAGACAAATACTGAATGATATCACTTATATGTGAAATCTAAAAAGCCAAACTTATACAACAGAGTAGAATGGTTCTTGCCAGGGTCCTAGCAGTGGGAGAAATGGGAATGTGTTGGTTGAAGGGTACAAACTTCCAATTTTAAGATGAATAAGTTCTGGAGATCTAATGTACAGCATGATGACTATAGTGAACAATACTACATTATATATTTGAAAGTTGCTAAGCGAATAAATCTTAAATGTTCTCACCACACCAAAATATGGTAATTTGAAGTGAGAGAAGTGTTAACGAACCCTGCTGTAGTTACAATTTTCTAATAAATACACATGTATCAATTCATCATGTTGTACACCTTAAACTCACACACTGTTATATGTCAATTATATCTCAGTAAAGCTGGAGGAAAAAATTAGAAGGAGGAAGGGAGGCAAAAACAGAGGGAAGAAGGGAGGAAGGAAAGAGAAAAAGGTTGAAGGGACAAGACTAGAAAAAAGAGTTAAAAAAAAAAACAAAAAACTGTCCTCACAAAGGATCTGATTTTAATTGAATCAGTCTGTGTGGCAATTTATTTTCCAGGACATTGTTGAAAATAATAGAACAATCAGCCAGCAATTAGTGGTGCTTAATAGGTGGGCGTGCTCAGGGAAAGAGACAAAGAGAGCCCTGCCAAACAACTATCATTCTAAGGTGACTGTGCACATGCCCAATGCTGTGTCCTCCAAGAAGTGCCTATCAGAAGTGCATACAATAGAGAGGAAATACATTTCATTAAAAATGATCCAGTTAAAATAAATGATCCAGTTACCAGAAACAAACAAAGAAGTATAACAAACACCCCCACATACACACAGGTGGGATGGAATGTGGACCTATAACCAGAGTTGCTACAACATGTTACCTAAAATGTCCCATTTCCAACAAAAAAATTACAAGACATGCAAAGAAACAGCAAAGTCTGACCCATATATGGGGGGCAACAGAAATTGGCTGAGAGTGGACAGACATCATATTTAATGGACAAAGATTTCAAAGTGGCCAAGAGAAACATATTCAAAGCAGTATAAAAATATCATGCTTAAATAAGTAAAGGTATGGTGACAATGTCTCATTAAGTAGGGACCATCAATAAGAGGACAGAAACTATAGAGTCGCCTGGGTAGCTCACTTGGTTAAATTAACTTCAGACTCTTAATTTCAGCTCAGGTCATGATCTCACGGTTGGTGAGTTTAAGCCCCACGTGGGGCTCTGTGCTGACAGTGTGGAGCCTGCTTGGGATTCTCTCTCTCTCCTTCTCTCTCTGCCCCTCCCCAGCTCGTGCTGTCTGTCCCTCAAAATAAATAAATAAAAACTTTTTTAAAAAAGGTTAAAACTATAAAAAAAGAACCAAATGGAAATTCGGAAGCCTAAAGTATCATAACTTAAAAGAAAAATTTACTAGAGGGGCTCCACAGTTAATTTGAATTGCCAAAAGAATTAGGAAAGAAAGAAAGAAAGAAAGAAAGAAAGAAAGCAAGCAAGCAAGCAAGTATGAAAATAGATATTATGTAATCAAAAATCAAAATAACACAGAGGAAAAAAGAAAATAAAAGCTGCAGTGTCGGGGTGCCTGGCTAGCTTGGTAGAGCATGTGATTCAATCCCAGGATTGTGAGTTTGAGCCCCACATTGGGTATAAAGATTACATTAAAAAAATAGCTTCAGAGAAATATGGGAGCTGCAAAGTACACAATGTGCATGTAACAGAAGTGCCAGAAGGGAAGAGATTAAGGTGCAGAAAAAATATTCAAAGATATAATTGCTGAATATTTTCAAATGTGATGAAAAACTTTATACATCTAAACGGCTCAATGAATTTCAAATACAATAAAAGCAACCAGATCCACAGAAAGATACATTATAATAAAAATGCTGAAAGCCAAAAGACATGGAGAAAATCATGAAAGCAACAAGAAAACAGAGTCATTTATAAAGAAATCCCAATAAAATGAATAGCTGACTTGTCATCAGAAACAATGGAGGACAGAAGGCAGGAGAGAAACATATTCGAAGTGCCAAAATAATAACAAAAAACTACCAACCAAGAATCCTATATCCCTCAAAGCTATCTCTGAATAATAAATGTGAAATAAAGACATTCCTTGATCAACACAATATGAGAGAATTTGTTGCTTAGCGGACCTACCTTATAAGAAATACTAGGCTGAAAGCAAGTGACCCAGACAGTATTTCAAATAAAAAAGCAAAAAAAAAAGCAAAAACTACTTGTAAAGTTAATTATATGTCATAATAAAAGACAGTATAAACGCATATTTCTTTCCTTTTGTCTCTTGACCAACTTAAAAAAACAATTAAAAATATATGTATAATTGCACTGAAGGGCCTACAATATATAGAAATGTAATAGGTTTGCCAATAACGCAGGGGAGGTGGTAGGGAACAGAGCTGTACTACATGGTAATGTGGATCAACAGAAATAAATGAAGAAACCAGAAATGGGAAATAAGGTCAATATAACAAAAGCTAAACATATATATACATGTTCCTCTTGCTCCTGTTTCTTTAAAATATATAAAATTGTATGAAGTAGTAATTATAGCACTATGTTATTGTGCCTTTACCATATATAATACATGTATCAATAACATCACAAAAAGAGGAAAAAGGGAACAGAGGTACACAGGAGTAACCTTTCTGTGTCTCACTGGAACTAAATTAGCATAAATCTGAAGCAAATTTTGATAAGATGTATATGGTAAGCCTAAGGGACCATGAAGGAACGACGAAGGAAATAATTCAAAACTATAATGGAAAAGTTAAAGAAATTAAAATTGTACGTTAGAAAATATTCACTTAAAGCAAAAGAAAGCAGTACATGAGAAACAGTAACAAAAAGGCATGGGACATATAGAAAACAAAAAAGGAAAAATAGTATAAACAAAATTATATTAGTGACAATGTAATTAAAAGGCAGAGTTTATCAAAATGGATAAAAATCAAGCTCTACCTGTATGCCACCTACAGGACACACACTTACTATTCAAATATATAAACAGACGGGGCACCTGGGTGGCAGCTAAGCAACCGACTTTGGCTCAGGTCATGATCTCGCTGCTCATGAGTTCGAGGCCCCCATCGGGCTCTGTGCTGACAGCTCCGAGCCTGCAGTCTGCTTCAGATTCTGTCTCTGTCTTTATGCCCCTCCCCTGCTCGCACTCTGTCCCTGTCTCTCTCTCTCTCTCAAATATAAAAAAATAAAACATAAAAATTTTTTTACTTAAAAATAGATATAAATAGATTGAAAGTAAAAGGATGAGGAAAAATCTATCCTGCAGTAAGGATAGCTGCAGGATAGCTAAGGATAGTAAGAAAGCTGGAATGGCTATACTAATATCAAACAAAATGCACTTTAAAACAAAAAAGTGCTTTTAGAGATAAAGAGGGATATTTTACAATGATAAAAGGGACAATCCATCAGGATTATATAACAAGTAGAAACCTACACATTCAATTATAGAGCACCAAATTACATGAAGCAAAATCTGACAGAAATTAATAAACAATCGATTCTACAATAATACTTAGAGAGCAAAAAATCCATATTCAATAATGGATACAACAACAAGACAAAATATTAACAAGGAAATAGAAGAACTGAATAACACTATAAAATACCTATACCTAGGGGCGCGTGGGTGGCTCAGTTGGTTGAGCGGCCGACTTCGGCTCAGGTCACGATCTCGCAGTCCGTGAGTTCGAGCCCCGCATCGGGCTCTGTGCTGACAGCTCGGAGCCTGGAGCCTGTTTCGGATTCTGTGTCTCCCTCTCTCTGACCCTCCCCCGTTCATGCTGTCTCTCTCTGTCTCAAAAATAAATAAAGGTTAAAAAAAATTTTTTTAATAAAAAAAAATAAAATATCTATACCTAATGGACATATATAGAACATGCCTCCCAAGAACAGCAAGATACACATTCTTCTCAAGTGCACATGGAATGGTCTCCACAGTAAACCAAATGGTAGGCCATAAAACAAGTCTCAGTACCTTTAGGAGGACAGAAATCATACAAAGTATGCTCTTCAACCACAATAGAACAAAACTGTAAATCAGTAACAGAAGGAAATTTGGTATGTTCACAAACACGTACAATTAAACACCACACTCCTAAATAATCAATAGGTTAAATAAGAAATCATAAGGGAAACTTGAAAGTACTTTGAGATAAATGAAAATGATAACACAAATACCAAACCTTACAGGATCCAGTAAAAACTGTGCTTAACAGGATTTTATAGCTATAAATGCCTTTAAAAAAAAAAAGAAAAGAAAGAAAGAAAGATCTCAGATCAATAAGCTAACCTTCCACCTCAAGGCACTGGGAAAAGAAGAGCAAACTAAACCTAAAGCAAACAGAGGTTAAAAAAATAATAAAGATTAGATCAAAGGTAAAATAGAAAATAGAAAAACAATAAAGAAAAATCAATGAAACCAAGATTTGGTTCTCTGACAAGATCAACAAAATTGACAAACCTTTAGCTAGACTGATCAAGAAAAAAAAGACATAAGACTCAAATTACTAGAATCAGAAATAAAAAAGGTAGCTGCTAGAGACTAAATGTTTGTGTTCCCCTCCAAATTCCTATTCAGAAACCTAATCCCCAACATGATGATATTTGGAGGTGGGGTCATTGGGAGCTCTCATGAGTGGAATTAGTGTCCCTATAAAAGAGACCTCAGAGAGCTTCCCTGCCCACTTCTGCCATGTGACATCACCATGAGAAGACAACAGTCTACAACCAAGAAGAGGGCCTCTCCAGAATTCAACTATGTTTGGCCTCCTTATCTCAGACTTCTAGCCTCAAGAACTGTAAGAAATAAATGTCTGTTGTGTATACGCCACCCAGTCTATGGTACTTTGCTATAACAGCCCAAGCTAAGAGACATTGCGGAGATAAAAACAATTATGATGCTAATACACATTATAGAAATAAAAACAATTATAAACAATTATAAAAAAATTGCAGGCCAATAAATTAGATAACGAATGAAATGGATACATTGCTAGGGAACACAAATGAGCAAAACTGATTCAACAACAAACAAAAATATGAGTAGACTTTTAACAAGAAACTGAATCAGTAATCAAACACTTCCCAACAAAGAAAAAGCCCAGGACCAGGTGACTTTACAGGTAAATTTTGCCAAATACTTAAAGAATTGATGTTGATTCTTGAAAAATTTTCCCCCAAAAAAGAGGGAACATTTCCAACTCATTCTATGAGTCCCTTGTTACACTGGTGCTAAAATCAGACGACGACATGATGTGAAAAAAAATCTACATACCAGTATCTCTTAATACAGACTCGAAAATCTTCAACAAAATACTAGCAAACCAAATCCATCAACATATAGAAAGAATTATACACCACGACTAGCTGGGATTTATCCCATGAACAGGAGGGTATATTAACTTGGAAAAAAATCAATGAATATAATACACCATGTGAACAGAATTAAAAAACAAAAAACACACGGATCATCTCAATAGATGCAGATAAAACATCTGAGAAACTCCAGCACCTTTTCATATCAGTAATACTCAAACTAGGAATAGAAGGGAACCGTCAGTCTGATAAAAAGCATCTACAAAACACCTATAGCTAACATCCTACTTAATGGTAAGAGATTGGTGTTTTCCCTCTAAGACTAGTAACAAGACAAGAATGTCTGCTCTCACCACTTCTATTCAAAATTTTTACTGGAGTTTCTAACCAGGACACCTAGTCGAGAAAATGAAATAAAAGATATCTAGATTGGGAAGGATGAGGTAAAACTATCTCTATTCATACAAGACAACATCTGGTATGTAGAAAATCCTAAAGAATCCATTTTTTTGAGTAGGCTCCACACCCAACATGGGTGGGGCTTAAACTCACAACCCTGTGATCAAGAGTCACATGCTCTACTGAGTGAGTGAGCCAGACACCCCAAAAGAACCCATTTTTTAAATTAATTTTATTTTTTTAATTTACATCCAAATTAGTTAGCATATACAAGAACCAATTTTTTTAAGTACACCTGAGCTGAGATCAAGAGTCCAACACGTCACCAACTGAGCCACCCAGGTACCTCCCAAAAGTATCCATTTTTGAAAAACTGTAAAAATTAATAAATGAGTTAAGCAAGGCTGCAAAATAGAAGACAAATATATAAGAATCAATTGTCTTTCTATACATTTTCAATGACCAATATGAAAATGAAATTAAGAAAACAATTCCAGGGGCGCCTGGGTGGCGCAGTCGGTTAAGCGTCCGACTTCAGCCAGGTCACGATCTCGCGGTCCGGGAGTTCGAGCCCCGCATCGGGCTCTGGGCTGAAGGCTCGGAGCCTGGAGCCTGTTTCCGATTCTGTGTCTCCCTCTCTCTCTGCCCCTCCCCTGTTCATGCTCTGTCTCTCTCTGTCCCAAAAATAAATAAAAAATGTTAAAAAAAAAAAGAAAACAATTCCATTTAAAATAGCATCAAAAAGAACACAACATTTAGGAATAATTTTAATAAAAGAAATGCAAAACTAGCTGGACACCCAGGGAAGAAGGGATGCTTGAGTTTGAAGGCAGTCAGCAGACAGAATCCTTTCTTGTGCGGAGGTCAGTCTTTTTTCTCTTAAACCTTCCAACTGATTAGATTAAGTCCATCCACATTATGGAGAGCATCTAAAAAATATCTTCCCAGCAACATCCACACTAATATTTGACCAAATATCTGGGTACTGTGGTCTAGCCAAATTGATGCATGAAATTAGCCATCACAGATTGGAAGACATAATATTGTTAAGATAGTAGTACTCCCCAAATTGACCTAAAGATTCCATTTAATCTATATCAAAATACCAACTTGCTATGTTCTAGAAATTAACAAACCGATCCTAAAATTCCTATGGAAACTCAAGGAACCCACAATAGCCAAAATAATCTTAGAAAAGAACAAAAGTTGGACTTAAAATTTCCTGAGTTCAAAATCTACTACAAAACAACAGTAATCTAGACAGCATGGTACTGGCATAAGAATAGACATATAGATGAGTGGAATATAATTGAGAGTCTAGAAAAAAGCCCATGTATATGGTCAGTTGATATTCAATAGACACACCAATACAATTCGGTGGGAAAGAACAGTTTTTTCAATAAATGGTGCTTGGACAACTTGATAGCCACATATAAAAGAATGAGGTTGGATCTGTATATCACACAACATACAAAAATTCAAAATGAATAAAAACCCAAATATAAGAGTCAAAACCATAGGGCCGCCTGGGTAGCTCAGGTGGTTAAGTGGCTGACTCTTAATTTCAGCTCAGGTCATGATCTCAGGGTCGTGAGACTGAGCCCCACATCAGGCTCTGTGCTGACAGTGAGGAGCCTGCTTGGGATTCTCTCTTTCCCTTTCTCTCTGCCCCCCAACCACTCTCATTCTCTCTCTCTCAAAATAAATAAACTTATAAACATTTTTTTAAAGAGTCAAAACTATAAAACTCTCAGAAAATAGAATATGGATTTCTCAGTGGAATCTTAGATATGACACCAAAAATGCAAGCAACATAAGAAAGACAAGTAACTTAAATGTCATAAAAAATTTTAAGAAACTTTTGTTTCTTAGGATTCTATCAAGAAAGTGGAGACAACTCACAGAAATGGAGAAAATTTTTGTAAATTATATACCTAATAAGGGACTCATACCTAGAATATATAAAGAATGATTAAAACACAATAATAAAATGACAACCCAATTTTTAAAATCAGCAAATTATCTAAACAGACATTTCCCCAAAGATATGGACAATAAACACATGAAGCAATGTTCAATGTCATTCATTATCAGGGAAATATAAATAAAAATCACAATGAGATACCACTTCATACCTACCGGGATGGTTATACAAAAAGGAAAAGGATAATTAGAGTTAGTTTGGTGAGGATATAAAGCCATAACCCTTATACACTGCTGGTTGGAATATCAAACTGTGTAGCCACTTTGGAAAACAATCTGGAAATTCCTCAAAAAGTTAAGCATAAAGTTACCATTTGACCAAGCAATTCTACTCCTCCTAGATATATGCCCAAGAGAAGTGAAAACACATCCACACAAAAACTTGTGCACAAAAGTTCATAGCAGCATTATTTGTAATAGCCAAATGGCAGAATCTACTCAAATGTCCATCAAATGACAAAGGGATAAACAAATATTGTATCTTTGTCTAATGGAATGTTAGTCAACCATAAGAAGAATGAAGTACCAATACATGTTACAACACAGATGACCCTTGAAAACATGCTAAGTAAAGGCAGTCACAAAAGACCACATAATATAATATTCCATTCACAAAATGTCCAAAATAGAGAGAGAGAGAGAGAGAGAGAGAGAGAGAGAGAGAGAGAGAGAGAAAGGTAGATTTGTGGTTGCTTAGAGGGTTGCAGGGTTTCTTTTTGGGTGATAAAGATTGTGGTGATGATTACACAATTCAATATATTAAAACCATCGAATTGTGTACTTTAAGTGGCCAAATTGTTTGGTATGTGAATTATGTCTCAATAAAGTTGTAAAAAAATATAGATAAATCAAAATGGAATTCTAAAGAAGGTATGAGGAAATCAAAAGAATGAAGGAAAAATAAACACAAAAGTGAAGAACAGAGAGAACAGAAAACAAAGAATGTTACACTTAAGCCCTAACATATCAATAATTACATTAAATGTATACAGTCTAAATACACAAATTAAAAGACAAAGTAGAATAGTTTCCAAATATGACACAATGATATGCTTATAAAAGAAACTTCAAATATCAGAATATACGCATGTTGCAAGTAAAAGGCTAGAAAAAGTTATATCATTCATATATTAAACAAAGAAAAGCAAGTGTGGCTATATTAATATCCAATAAAGTAGAACAGAGCAATGAAAATTATCAGAGATAAAGAGGGAGAGGACATTATATAATGAAAGTGTCAGTCTATTAAGATGACATAACACATTCCCATTGTTTATGCCCCGAACAACATAGCTGCACAATATATGAAGCAAATACTGATAGAATGAAAGGAGAAACAGACAAAAAATTATAATTGAAGACTTCAAAACTCTTGTTTCAAAAACTGACAGAACTAGGCAGAAAATCAACAAGCATATAGCATTCAACAACACCATCAACTGACAGGGTCTAAATGGCATTTATAGAACACACCAGTCAACGACAGCAGAATACACATTCTTTTCACATGCACATGGAACATATACCAATAAACAAAATCAATAACAGATAACAGGAAAATCTCCAAACCCTTGGAAACAAATCAAAATCTAAATAATCCTTAAGGCAAAGAATAAGTCTTAAAGAAATTAAAATAATACACTAAATTGATTGAAAATAAAAATAAACATATCAGACACTGAAGGATATAGCTAAAGAAGTGCTAAAAAGAAATTTATAGGATTAAATGCTTATATTAGAAAAGAGAAGGGACACCTGGGTGGCTTAGTGGGTTAAGCTGTCTGACTCTTGATTTTGGCTCAGGTCATGATCTCAGGGTCAGTCGTGAGACTGGGCTCTGCTCTGGGCATGGAGCCTGCTTAACAGTCTCTATCCCTCTGCCCTTCCCCTGCTCATGCTCTCTTGCTCTCACTCTCTGTCAAAAATTTAAAAAATAATAATAAATAAATTAAAATTTAGAAAAAAAAAAAACAAAAAGAAAAGAGAAAAAGTCTCAATAACCTAAAGGCCTGACTTAAACTAAGAACAGGGGCACCTGGATGGCTCAATTAAGTGTCCGACTTCAGCCCAGGTCATGATCTCACAGTTTGTGAGTTTGAGCCCAGCATGGATGGGGCTCTCTGCTGACAGCACAAAACACGCCTCAGATCTTTTATTTCCCTCTCTCTCTCTCTCCTTCTGCCCCTCCTCAGCTCACACACTCTCTCTCAAAAACAAATAATAAAACATTAAAAAAAGAAACTAAAAACAAACTCAAAGCAAGCAAAGGGAAGGAAATAAATAGTGGAAGTCAATGACATTGGAAACAGAAATAATAAAAGTTGAGCTTATCAGTCTTGGGGCACCTGGCTGGCTCAGTGGGTAGAGCATGTGACTCTTGATCTCAGGGTTGTGAGTTCAAGCCCCATGTTAGGTGTCGAGTTCACTTATTAAAAAATAAAGTTGAGTTTATGAGTCTATATAGTTCACAGACTCTACCTTCTTCCATTTTGAAAATGAGAACAGTATCTGTTCCTCTCCCAGTTTCCTTACTGGGAAGTAAGTCCATTTTCATGATTCCTTAAAGATTCCTAAACAGCAGTGCTATAATCCCATCTGTGATCAGTCCCCTAGGATATAAACTGTGCCAAAAGACTTGAGGTCACAAGCTCAACTTTTATCTTGACATTGGATTCATTCTTACCATGCAGAGTTCTACCCTTTGGGACGAAGGCAGAAGCCAAATGGAATTTGAATACTTCTCTGTTTCTTACAACAATATCAGCCCTAACCACCAGACCCTAGCTCTCAATGGCCATCAGAGTAACTCTGTAGAACCCGAAAACTCTGGAAAACAGTTTGAAACTCAATATACTAAACAATAAAAATAGAAAAAACAAGGCTCCATAAACTCAATTTTCAGCAAGATTACAATCTCACTGCCTGACCATGGCTTTTTCTTTTCTTTTCTTTTGTTTAATGTTTATTTACTTATTTTGAGGGGGGAAGGGGCAGAGAGAGAGGGAGAGAGAGAATCCCATGCAGGCTCCATGCTGTAGCACAGAGCCTGACGCAGGACTCAATCTCACAAACCATGAGATCATGACCAAAACCAAGAGTCGGAGGCTTAACTGACTGAGCCACCCAGATGCCCCATCTGACCATGTCTTATTAACCTGTGCCTGTTTGCCCTCCTTTAAAAAATGTAGACATTATACTCATTCTTGTGTGAACACACTAATGGGAGAGTGACTCTGGAACCATCCTCTTGTCTTAAACCTTGATAAGTATAACGTCATAATCATTAGTAAACCTCAATGCAACCTCTAGATATACTTTGGTGATAGAGTTTCTTTTCCAATAGCCTAGAAGTACACAGTTTCAGCATGCAGATAAACTCCTTCAAGAGCAACAAAACATGAAATACAACAACCTTGGATAAAAATTTAAAAATCACAGCACAGAATAAATTGATTCCTGAAATATTTACTAAAATAGCAGCCAGTATCCAGTAGTATATCACTGAATACCTTCCTGCGACAGGAGAATCTGAGCCAAAGAGGTTTTATCTTCAATGTATTTTTGGAACCTGTATTTATGAACCCAATCTGCGTTGTTCATTGAAAAGTAGTTGTTTGGGAATTTGTTATGCTCTACTAAATGAGAATATAAAGGACAAGAAATATGCTCCATTATGAGCATAAACACTCTTTCCTGCCTCCTCCTTTTGTTTTTCTGCCTGCTCAGTACTGGGAAAGGCCCTTGGGAGATACAAAAAGGTAAAGGAATGGACCCTACATTGATGGAATTTATGGCCTAGTTGAGCTAACAGACCTAAGAAGTATAATAATGCAATAAACATGATAAGGTTGCTGGTGAGTACTCTGGGAGTGTGAAGGCTATGGGCTGTTGGGTCAGAGAAGACACCAAGAAAGAGACTAAACCTGAATTAGGACTTAAGAAATGGCTAATATTTGGAGAGGCAGTAAGGAAAGAAAGGGCATTTCAGCCAGGTGGAGCAAAGTGATCAAAGATTCTAAAGAGTCAGAAATGTGTCAAGCATGCTTGAGAAACAATGGCTAGAATGGATGGTCTATGTTGAAGAATAAGAAGGATACAAGTAGGTCAAGACTATGGATGATATCCCATATTAAGGAGCTTTGGCCTCAGCACATTAGCTACTACTAAAGTGTAGCCGCCCACATCAGAATCACCTGGACAGAGTGTTTAAAATGAATTACAGGCCCAGAGTCCAATGACTCTGATTCAGCAGGTTTAGGGCTGGGGCCAGGGAACCTGTATTTTGAACAAGCATCCCCCCCCCCCCACACACACACACAGACCTCATCAAGTGATTCTGATGCCTGATAGAATATGAGAACTGCTTCAAGCAATGGAAAGTCAATGAGAGGCTTTTAGAAGAGGAGTACCATAGTGATACAGCAGTGATTTAGGAAAATAAATCTTCAGTTGTATGCTGGGTTGATTGAAGAAAAGGAGATATGGAAAGTCAGAGAGAAGGCTTTCCAACAGTCCAGGTGTTCAATTTAATCACTGTGATTTATCCATCCCTCTGCTCCCAGGGCCTAGCATACAGTCGGATACACAGTAATTCACTCAGAGGCAGACATACTTGTGAAGTTAATGAAGCTTAATGCTTTAGAGTCCCTTACTTGCATAGACCCTTTCCCAGTCCCTTCTTTTTTTTAATGTTTATTTTTATTTTGAAATAGACAGAGAGAGTACAACCAGGGGAGGGGCAGTGAGAGAGGGAGAAAGAGAATCCCAAGCAGGCTCTGCACTGTCACTGTCAATGCAGAGCCCAGTTCAGGGCTCAATCTCACAAACCAAGAGACCTGAGCTGAAATCAAGAGTCAGATGCTCAACCGAATGAGCCACCCAGGTGGCCCTCTTCCTTTTTTTAATTTAAAAAATGTGGGGTGCCTGGGTGGCTTAGTCAGTTGAGTGTCCAATTCTTTTTTTTTTTTTAACGTTTATTTATTTTTGAGACAGAGAGAGACAGAGCATGAATGGGGGAGGGTCAGAGAGAGGGAGACACAGAATCTGAAACAGGCTCCAGGCTCTGAGCTGTCAGCACAGAGCCTGACGCGGGGCTCGAACTCACGGAGTGTGAGATCGTGACCTGAGCCGAAGTTGGCCGCTTAACCGACTGAGCCACCCAGGTGCCCCACCAATTCTTGATTTTGGCTCAGGTCATGATCCCAGGGTCATGGGATCAAGCCCCACATCAGGCTCCACACTGAGCATGGAACCTGCTTAAGATTTCTCTCTCCCTCTGCCCCTCTCACTCGTTCATGCACTCACTCTCTCTAAAAAATTTTTTTAATTTAATTTTAAAAATAACTCACATATATACCTATTTTTGAATTCTTTAAGATGGCCCCCCAAATTGTATAAAGTCTCAGACTCCACAAATACTAGATCCAGCCCTTTATTCAGTGTTTAATTTTTTTAAATTTATTTTTTTAAGTTTCTTAATTTATTTGGGGGTGGGGGGTAGGGCAGGGAGGGTTAGAGAGAGAATCCCAAGCAGCCTTGTGCTGCCAGCACAAAGCCTAATGCAGGGCTCTATCTCACAAACTGTGAGATCATGACCTGAGCTGAAATCAAGAGTCAGATGCTTAACCGACTGAGCCACCCAGGCACCAAAAGTTTATTTATTTTGAAGGAGAGAGAAAGAGTGCGCCTGTGCATGCATGAGTCAGGGAGGAGCAGAGAGAGAGGGAGAGAGAGAATCTCAACCATGCTCTGCACTGTCAGTGCAGAACTCGACATGGGGCTCAATCTCACAAACCGTGAGATCATGACCTGAGCTGAAATCAAGAGTCAGACACTTAACCAACTAAGCCACGCAGATGCTCCTTAATTTTTTTAGTAATACCTACACCCAACATGGGGCTTGAACTTACAACTGCAAGATCAAGAGGCACATGCTCTTCTGACTGAGTTACCCAGGCACTCCTGTATTCAGTGTTTATTGAGTTGAACTCAAAGATTTAATTTTTTGTGGGGCGCCTAGGTGACTCAGTTGGTTAAGCATCTGACTCTTGATTTTGGTTCAGATTATGATCTCAGTTTGTGGGTTTGAGCCCCACATAGGGCTCTGTGCTGACAGCTCAGAGCCTGGAACCCGCTTTGGATTCTGTGTCCACCTCTCTCTCTGCCTCTCCCCTGCTCACTCGCGCTCTGTCTCTCTCTCTTAAAAATAAACATTAAAATTTTTTAAATAAAAAGTGTTCATTTAAAAAAAGATTAATCTTTTGACAAATCACTTAATGTATTCTTCCTCCTTGCTATACCTGTTTAACCCCAGTTTATTCTCAACATAATAGATGGATCCTATTAAAAGAAAAGTCTATATATATATATATATATATCACTCTTGTGCCCAAACTCTAGTCTCAGAGTAAAAGTCAAATCTTTACAATTGCTATAAGGTCCTATACAACCTGGATCCTTGTTACTTCTCTTATCTCATCTCCTACTATCCCTTCTGCTCACTGTGTTCCAGTCCTTTTAACCTCTTTGTTGTTCCTACACCATGCCAGGAATATTCCTGCATCAAGGCCTTTGACACTTCTGTTCCCTTTGCCTGGAATTCTCCTCCTTGCAGATGTTCTCATGGCTCACTCTCTCACATCCCTCACAGCTCTGCTTGAATGTCACCTTGTCAGTGACATCTTTTCTGACCACTTTCTCTAAACTGCAATCATGGGGCGCCTGGGTGGCTCAGTCGGTAAGCATCCGACTTCAGCTTGGGTCACGATCTCCCGGTTCGTGAGTTTGAGCCCCGCATCGGGCTATGTGCTGACAGCTCAGAGCCTGGAGCCTGTTTCCGATTCTGTGTCTCCCTCTCTCTCTGCCCCTCCCCCGTTCATGCTCTGTCTCTCTCTCAAAAATAAATAAACATTAAAAAAAAATTTTAAATAAATAAATAATAAACTGCAATCTTATATACATACTCCCTATACCCTTCTCTGTTTTAGATATCTTCTTAACACTTATCACTATATAACATATATTTCAATTTTTGTTTTTTACCATTAGAAATATAAGATCCATGAGGTCAGGGGTATTTGTCTCTCTTGTTTTCTGGTATATCCCTACCGCTTAGAACAGTACTCAATGCATAGAGGTTGCTCAAAAAAAATCCTCATTGAATGAATGAACGCCACTTTTTAGCTGTGTAACTTTGGATAAATCACTTAAGCCTCAGTTTTCTCATCTATAAAATTAGATAATAATAGCACCTACTTCATAGTCTTCTGAGGTTGGGAAGGAGATAATTTATTACATTTAGTACAGAATCTTGCACAAAGTAGGCAATAAATGTTAACATGGGTCCTTGATAACTTAATCCAAAGAATACCACCTACTCTACTTCCATAGAAGACCAGCCTGAGCCAGGCATAACCTACTTAGCCAGGCCTGGCCAAACTCAACAACAGATCTGCAACTACAAAAGCTATTTCCCTCCACTGATGAATGTCACTGACAAGTACAGAGGCAAATAGACACACAGAGAGGCAGATGTGACACACCAGAAGCTCATCCGGGACATGGTCTCAGGCTAGAAGAACTGGAATCTGTCTTGTTTTACAGAGACATGAAAAGGGAACCAAGCTACATGCACATTTTATTTGTAAGGAGTCAATCACAGTAGGAGTCCCACTAAAAGACACTCAGCACCACCCAACACATGCATACATCCTGGTGTGCATATCAAATAAGCCTTCTCTTTATTCCTTAAGCATCATGGGAAGCTAAATCAAGAGAAAACCTACTTACAGCAGGGGTCCTAACTATTGGTATAATATGATTGTTACCTAATTTGGAGTCACCATTCTTTAAGCGAGAGCCAGCCCCTCTCACTCGCACCTAAGCATGCTAAGCTCAGTCAGGACCTAACGGGACCAATGTTGCTTCCAACATCTGCTCCTGGACTTAATCCTGGTTCTTCACTGTCTACTTAAAGACTATAGATATGTGTCTTCCTGGAAGAAAAGGGGGCTAGGGAGACAAAGAGTCTTTCATACCTTTATGTTACAATCTGCTCCTAACATACATGTGGGTCCAGCTTTAAGATCATAACTCTTGTTTCCTCTACATCTACTTGAAGAATAATTTCCTGTACACACTAATAATAGCAAAAATTACTAGCTGAAATTTAGCAATTACTATGTATGAAGCACCATATGGCCTTTATACTCATTGGTTTAATTTTTTAATGTTTATCTTTGAGACAGAGAGAGCACAAGTGGGTGTGCAGCAGAGAGAGAGAGACAAGCGTGAACAGGGGAGGGACAGAGAGAGAGGGAGACACAGAATCTGAAGCAGGCTCCAGGCTCTGAGCTGTCAGCACAGAGCCCAAGGCGGGGAATGAGCCCATGAACTGTGAGATCATAACCTGAGCCAAAATCAAGAGTCGGACACAACCAACTGAGCCACCCAGGTGCCCCTACACTCATTGGTATTAAACCTCCAATAACAGGCAGGAGCTATTGAGGACAATCAGCCACAGCTGTGAGCTGCCTTGTGGCCATGGGCCTCAACAAGGGCCACAAGGTGACCAAGAACATGAGCAAGTGCCTCACAAGGCACACCAAGTTCACGTGGGACATGATCAGAGAGGTGTGCAGCTTCACCCCATACCAGCAGTGAGCCATGGAGCTGCCCAAGGTCTCCAAGGACAAGTGCACTCTCAACTTCATCAAGAAAAGAGTAGGGACACACATCCGTGCCAAAGGAAGAGAGAGGAGCTAAGCAACATCCTGGCAGCTATGAGGAAAAGGGTATCCAAGAAGGACTGAACCCCTCCCCTCTGTATGTAATAAAGTTTTTTTGGAACTTGAAAAAAATAAAAATAGAGAAACCATCAGTAACACATTAGGTAGGTACCATTTCCCCCATTTTACAAAGGGGGAATCTGAACTGACTCAGAAAGACTAATTTATTTACATAAGTTCATATAGCGAGTCAGTGATAAAGTCAGGATTCAAACTGATCTGCCTTGCTCCAAATCTATACTTGCCACTACAGAACACCGCCATTCTAGAAAAAGATAATTTAACCATATGCATGAAACTAACTTGAAGACATAAAGTCCATATCAATTAGGCGATGTAAAATTGAGAGAGACCAAGAGCAGTTTCATCCAACTCAGAAAATAAGAGCAATAGCATTTGGTTTTAGATAATAAATCTGCTCCTGATTCAGTCCTTCGGTAACTGTCAGAAAGGTCAATATTCACTTTCCCAATTTAGTTGGCTCCCTCTTGGTTGATTAAGAAGACTCTGTCTGCTTGGTCCTCAGATATCATAAGCAGCCAGGTTCAGTGTGCTGGTGTATCAGTCTGGGTCCAATCAGGTGAAATAAATGACATGGTAATTTTAACAGGGAAAGTTTAATATAAAAACTATTAATTATATGGGGTGCCTGGGTGGCTCGGTTGAACATCTGACTCTTGATTTTGGTTTAGATCATGATCCCAGGACTGTAGGATCAAGCACCGTGCAGGGTTCTGCACTGAGCACGGAGCCTGGTTAAGATTCTCTCCCCCTCTGTCCCTCCCCCCAGCCTTGCACACACTCTCTCTCTCTAAAATTAAAGAAAAAAATTTAGTTACAACAGAAAATTATAGTAAGAAGGGATTGGCTAGGAAGAAGTAGAGACCATTCTAAATACAGAAATAGCAGGGGCACCTGAGTGGTTGAAATCAGTTAAGCATCTGATTCTTGATTTCAGCTCAGGTCATCTCATCTCACAGTGCGTAAGTTCAAGCTCTGTGCTGACAGAGTGGGGCCTGCTTGGGATTCTCTCTCTCCCTCTCTCTTCCCCTCCACTGCTTGCACACATGCATGCTCTTGCTCGCTCTCAAAATAAATAAACATTAAAAATAATAATAATAGTGGTGCATGGGTGGCTCAGTCAGTTGAGTGTCCAACTTTGGCTTAGGTCATGATCTCAGGGCTTGTGAGTTTGAACCCCACATCAGGCTCTGTACTGACAGTGCAGAACCTGCTTTAGATTCTCCCTCCCTCTCTGCCCCTCCCCCACTCAGACTCTCTCTTTCAAAAATAAACATTAAAAAAAATAAAAGAAACAAAAGAAATAATAAATACAGTAAAACTTTGGCCTGTGAACATAATTCATTCCAGAAACAGGCTTGTAATCCAAAGTACTTGTATACCATTGACTCAGTTGTGATCCCATGACATTCAGCATCATATACTACTCATATTGCAAGACACTGCTCGTTTATCAAGTTAAAATTTATTAGAAATCGTTGTTCATCTTGCTGAAAACTTGCAGAACAAGTTACTTGCAATCCAAGGTTTCACTGTACAGAAATAACATATATAAGGAGCAATCACTACCCCCAATGCAGAGATTGAATTCCCAAGGAAGAGTTCCTCCTCAGTCTCACAACCCTCCTCCAATAGGGCTGGGATATAAACATTGGGGAAGAGGACATAGCCATGGCTGACTGGATGGCAAAGAGGTTGCTGTGATGCCACACCAGTAAAACTTGCCAGAAATTTGTTCTTTGGAACTTGTCAGAAATTCATTGTCATGGGAGTTCATGGGAAGTGTTTTAGCAGAAGCACTCCACTGCAAAATCACCTAAGAGAGCATTACCAGGAAGACCTTAGGGCAGCTGGGAGCTGCTGGATCCCTTGTACCATAGAAGCTAGGCCCTGGAGAAGCCACCCATACTACAGGAGTTAGACAACGGGGAAGCCATTTGTCCTGCGTAAGTTCATTGTGTAAGCACATTGGAATTAGAAATCAATTTTTTTCTCCTTCTAATGTATCTTTAATGCTTTCTGACAAATTTTAATATCATAACTAGAAAAGGTAATCCATTTAAAAAGTCCAGATTCATTTTCACAGATCAGTCAGTAAGAATACTTATGGCAGGGGGCACCTGGATGGTTCACTCTGTTAAGCCTCCGACTTCGGCTCAGGTCATGATCTCACACTTGTGAGTTCAAGCCCTACATCAGGCTCTGTGCTGACAGCTCAGAGACTGGAGCCTACTTCAGATTCTGTGTCTCCCTCTCTCTCTCTGCCCCTCCCCTGCTCGTGCTCTCTCTCTCAAAAATAAATATTAAAAAATAAGAATACTTATGGAGCTGAAAAATAAAAAAACTCATACTGTCAGATCTGTTAAACCTTGGTATGTGCCTGAGCAGCCTCTTTTTCCTGTTTTTAGCTTCTACCCAATGCTATGTCTTTTCTCCATTTCTGTGCCTCCCACGTGGAAAATATTCCAATAAATATGTTTTTATAATTTTAATTTGCTCTGATTCCAGTCAGTAATAAATATGCATTACATAAAAATTAGAAAAGTCATCACTCTTACAAAAGAAAATTCAAAATATTCCCTAACTCAAGAAATAACCACAATGAACATTTTAATATGTATGTGTATATATATACACACACATATATATTATATATTTATTAATTATTTATTATTTTTATATATATTATATGTGTATATATATTATATACATATATAATATATATATACATATATATATAATATAGGGAGGTGTGTGTATATATATCCCAAACACATGCACACATACCCCTGTGTGTACCTGCATGTCTATGTTCATGTATACCTGAACATCTAAATATGTACATTTATATAAATAAATGTATATGTAGATATAAATATGGAAATACTTTAAATTTTTTTAAGTTTATTCATTTATTTTGAGAGAGAGAATGCAAGCAGGGGAGGGGCAGGGAGAGAGGGAGAGAGAGAATCCCAAGTAAGCTCTGCACTGTCAGTGCAGAGCTGATGTGGGGCTCAAACCCATGAACTGCAAGATCATGACCTGAGCCAAAACCGAGTCACACTTAACTAACTGGGCCACCTATATGGAAATATTTTATAAACAAAAGGTTACAAATATTAAGTATCCTTTTGACTTTTCATTCTATAAGACTAAGAGCATTGTCTATATCCCATAGAAGAATAAGGAAAACACCTTGGTTATTCATGAATCATTAATCCTTAACATTGTGACAATATTTCATAGTGGTTAAGAGCAGAGTTCAACAAATGAATAGCCCAAAGTCTACATCCCTCCATTTGTTTTTGTAAATAAAGCTTTACTGGACACAGCCTTTTCCATTAATTTATATATTGTTTATGACTGCTTTTATTCTACAACAGCAGAGGTGAGTACTTGCAAAAGAGACTATATGGCCTACGAAGCTTAAATAGATTTATTATCTATCGCCTTACAGAAAAATTTGCCAATTCCTCGCTAAGAGCATGGAATCTATAGTCTGCCTGCCTGTGCTAAAATTCCACCTCCAACACTGACTGACTGTGTGCCTTGGGCAAGCCACTTCAACTCTCTGAGGCTCAGTTTCCTCATCTTTATAAAATGGAAATAATAACACCTTCTTCATAGGCTATCAGAAAGATTAAAAATGAAATGTAAGGTACTTGCAACTGTTACAACATTAAAACCTAATAAATGCTTGCTATTGTTATTTTTTATAAGCACACCAAATATCAACGAAAGCAATCACATACAGTATATCTTTGGCCCAGTACAATACCCTTGGGGAATGGACTTAATCAGCTGCATCTTTCTTTTGTTTTTCTTTCAGTACACAAAATGGAGTCTTAGAGAAACAGGAAATCAGCCTGTTTATATAAAAAATGAAGTATACCAGCTCTTTCCCTTAGGAAAAGCCCTAGCACAGGAGGCTGAATCCCTTACCCATTCAGTTGGCAGAGTGAAAGAGAGAGCAACAAAGGAGGTTTGAAACAAATTCAGATCTGGACATAAATGTTTAATGTGCTGCAGGAATATATACAAGCTGTAGGAATTTCCCTAATCTCATATCACAGTTCCATTTCAGCATCAGTAAGGAGGCTTTGTGTACATCAAGATGACACCTTCCCAGCAATATCATTACACCAAATGTGTAGCGACCCACTCTCTTCACTTACCAACTAATTTAAAAGCATAAAAAAAATGTGGAAATAGGAGTACCTGGATGGCTTAGTTGGTTGAGTATTCGACTCGAACTCAGATCAGGTCTTGATCTCAAGGTCATGAGTTCAAGCCCTGTGTTGGGCTCCATGCTGGGTGTGAAGCCTACTTAAACACATACACACACAACAACAACAACAACAAAAATGAAGTGGTAATAATGTTAGGTGATAAAGTAGTTTGATTTGGGTTTAAACAAGAAATTATTACACCATAATTTATTTTCTTAAGCCTATTTCTTAGAAGCTTTAAAATATTATTTTCTTAAAACTTAGCATCTTTTCTGACAGTATTATCAAGCACTACAGAAGTAAGAGGAAAGTTTATTCGGATAAATTGCTTCAGACAAACAAAGTAAATCCAGGGAACCTACAGACTGATTTATTTCTATCCTCTGAAGTTGGGCTTTTGTGAGCCGCTAAGGAGAACTGAACTGGAGTTTTCTTCTAACTTCAGTATTCATCCCTCTCCAATTTTTGACTGTTCCTACCAACAGAATAGATAGGCATATGGGTGGATGTGGCATGGAAAAGAATGGGACACAATATGATACGGTAGTAATTAGTCTCTCCACAAATTGATG
Organism: Herpailurus yagouaroundi; assembly: GCF_014898765.1. Taxonomy (NCBI): domain Eukaryota; kingdom Metazoa; phylum Chordata; class Mammalia; order Carnivora; family Felidae; genus Herpailurus; species Herpailurus yagouaroundi. The sequence continues at coordinate 4,323,955 of NW_024420442.1, read as the reverse complement.
CTCATCATTTTTCTCGATTTTTGGTTTCAAGTCCAGATAAAAATGCGTGCAACATTTTACACTATAACAAAACAGTTAGGACAATGGCTTATTATTTTTATTCTGGAATTATTCCTTTCTAGAATATGGGGATATTCCTTTGGGCCACTTGTAGGTAAAAATGTGAGGAAACATGATATGATATAATAAGCTCATATCGCCAAACACTACACTTAGATAACAAGTATGGTCTGTTTCACCAGCATGGGATAAAAATATGACCTCAAGTCTCATCATAGTTCCATTTCTGCATCAGTGAGTTTTGAGGGCACCTAGATGATACCCTCAAACATCATTATACTGCTAGAGGGGCACACCATACCTCTTCCAATGTTGACTATCTTTTATTATTAGTCATGGCTCTTTCTGGAATTCCTCATCCAACCATTTCTGCCTATGGAATTTTTTTTTAAAGTAAGCTGTATGCCCAACATGGGGCTTAAACTCCCAACTTAGAGATCAAGAGTTGATGTTCTAGGGGTACCTGGGTGGCTCAGTCAGTTGAGCATCCAACTTCGGCTCAGGTCCTGATCTCACCGTTTGTGAGTTCGAGCCCTGCTGAGCATGGAGCGTGCTTAAGATTCTCTCTATGAAGAGGCACCTGGGTGGCTCAGCTGGTTGAGCATCCAACTTTGGCTTAGGTCATGATCTCGTAACTCGTGAGTTCGAGCACCGCATCGGGCTCTATGCTGACAGCTCAGAGCCTGGAGCCTGCTTCAGATTCTGTGTCTCCCTCTCTCTCTGCCCCTCCCCCACTCACACTCTGTCTCTCTCTCCTTCAAAAATAAATAAACATTAAAAAATATTTTTTAGGGGTGCCTGGGTGGCTCAGTTGGTTGAGGGACCGACTTTGGCTCAGATCATGATCTCGCGGTCTGTGAGTTCAAGCCCCGCATTGGGCTCTGTGCTGACAGCTCAAGAGCCTGGAGCTTGCTAAGGATTCTGTGTCTCCCTCTCTCTCTGCCCCTCCCCCACTCATGCTCTGTCTCTCTCTCTGTCAAAAATAAATAAACATTAAAAAATCTTTTTTTAAATAAGAGACTCCTGAAAAACCAATGGGTCAAAGATGAAATCAAAAGAAAAACCAAAGAATATCTTGAAACAAATGAAAATGGAAACAAAATAAACCTCAAAATTTATAAAATAATTATTTAATAATTGACAGGACTAAAAGGAGAAATAGAAAATACAATAATAGCACAGGGAGATTTCAACATATTTCTCTCAACAACTTACCAGACAAAAATTCAATAAAGCTATAGAAGATATAAATAACACAATTGACAAACTGGACTTAACATATAAAAAACACTGCACTGAATTTTGCAGAATATATATATTTCAAGTGCTCATTGAACATTTACTAAAATTGACTACATGCATTACAAAGCAACAAGTTTTTTTAAGTTTATTTATTTTGAAAGAAAGAGAGAAAGAGCAACTAGGGGAGGGGCAGAGAGAGAGAGGGAGAGAATCCCAAGCAGGCTCCATACTGTGCAGAGCCCAATGGAGGGCCTGAACTCATGAACCATGAGATCCTGACTGAACCACAGCTGGAAGCTTAACCGACTGAGCCACCCAGGCATCCCCAAAGCAACAAGTTTGAAAGGAATAAAATCACAGAATATGTGATCTCAACAGACTGAGGATAATCTAGAAATAATAAGACAATAACTAGAAAGTCTCCACATGTTTGAGAGATAAGAAATTCATTTTGTAAATACTCCATGGATAAAAGGAAAAAAACTCTCAGTGAAATTTTAAAAATATTTTGAACTGAATTATAGTGAAAATATGCTCTCTCAAACTTTTGGGATGCTGTGCTTGGAAAGACATTTAAGCAGGGCTGTCTACATAATTTGCCAGGCCCAGTGCAAAATGAAATTGCATGGCCCTTTGTCCAAAAAGCTGGGCTGTAAGGGGAAGTCCCATTAAAGATACTATATAAAGCTTTGTCCTTTTCATCACATTCTTGCTCTCAACTTGTTGTGGTATTTTCTATTTGCTATTTAAATATAATCTTAAGAATCTTTAAGAAAGAAAATTTTTAATTTTAAACTCTTAGCATGAATTTTTACTGTTCATCTTTATGTTCTGCATAAACATATGACATATTTACATGTGAGAATCCTGTAAACATGGAGCATCACAAACACCATCTACAAACAGGGTAGCAAGGAATTTCAGACATTTGTATGGCACATATTACCAAGTTCATGTGCATGCTCTATTGCCCCATAAGATTCCATTTTAGAAGCAGTACTAAGATAAAATAAAAAATTTTAAGATGGCAACAGCATAAACCAAGTTGGGGGTGGGGAGGGCTTCTGAGTGTGGTACCCTGTGTGACTGCATAGGTAACAATCCATGAAAGTGGCCTTCTCCTTAAGTGTATATCTTAGAAAAGAGAAAAGGCTGATAAATCAAGGCAGATCTAGTATCTATCTCAAGAAGTTAGAAAAAGGACACAAAATTAAACTCAAAGAATGTAGAAGGAAGGAAATAAGAAAGAGCAGGAATGAAGTAGAAATCAAATATAAACATCAACAAAGACAGACGTTGGTTCTTTGAAGAGAGAAAATTGAAACACCCCTAGCAATGTAATTCCCACATTAAAAGAACAATCTAATTATTATCTTAATACATGTATAAAAAGCACTTAATAAACCTCAAAGAAAACTTTCCTTAATCTGATGAAGAGAATCTCACCTTGTGGGCCCAAGACGCTCCTGCCCTGCCCAGAGACACCTTTATAAACCGTAAACAAATAAGTATAGAGTAGGTTAGCAAGTGATATGATCAGGTAAGAAAAAAAAAAGAGCAGGAAAAGTAAGTAAGAGTACTGAAGGAGGGTTTCAAGTTAAAGTCAAACAATCAGGGAAGGCCCCGGTAAGAAGATGACCTTTTTTTAATATATTAAATATAATTTATTGTCAGATTGGTTTCCATACAACGCCCAGTGCTCATCCCAACAGGTGCCCTCCTCAATGCCCATCACCCACTTTCCCCTCTCCCCCACCCCAGATGAGTGAGGGAACAAGGCATACAGATCACTGAGGGAAGAGGACCGGAGGCAGAGGAAACAAGTGATAAAGTCCTAAGGAAGACAATGCCCAGTGTGTCACAGGCACAGCCAGTGTGGCTGGAACAGAGTATTGGGAGAGAAGTAGGATATAACACCAGAGAAGTAATGAGAGTCGGATCACAAAGGTCTCCAGAAGGCTATTGGCATCACTTGGGTTTCACCTAACATGATATGGGAGGTATTGGAAAGAGGGATTTGAACATGACTGGATTTATGAATAGGATTGCTCTGACTGCTGTATTAAGAACAGACTGAAAGCTAGCAATAATGGAAGCGGGGGAGACCAGTTATGAGGCTATTGCAATAATCAAGGTGACAGATTGTTGAAGTTTGAACTAAGGAGGAAGTGGTAGAGGTGAGAAGAAGATAAGGTTTTCTTCTCTACCTCATCACCAAATTGTGTACCATTTCTGAAAGGCCCTGTGGCATAACCAAGGAAAACAATTTTACAATAACCTTCATCTTCCAAAACAAGTCACACTGCTGCTTCAATGCATGATCTTTTAATTCTCCCCATTATAAAATTTCTCAGTCCTCCCTCAGGTAGCGCTTCCCTAATTAAACAGTGCATCAGTGGCCCAGTGTCTAAATTATCAATAGCACATTTGTCAGTCAATAGTAATTCAGGCAAGATGTCAAAATATGGGAAATATTTTTTATAAAACTGCTACAGGTAAGGATGAAGATTGCAAGCTCTCCCGGGGCGATTTGTGAGTTAAGGTAAAAGGTAAATGAAAGGAAGAGGCACTAGGATGCAATTACTACCCTGGTTTCCCTTCAAATGCAGCACACTTGAATCTCTTTTATCTTGTTAAATTGATTACAGGCCTTGAAGTTTCATCACTCCAGGAACCATAATGAAGGGTAACCTGCCATGTATTAGTCTAACCCTAGATTACAATTCAAGTCAATAAAATCAGGAAACTACCAAAAATGGTCATTAATGCCATAAACGAATCCAGATAATCTAATTCAACTGGTCTCTTACAAGAACAGGAATACAAATTGCTGTGCTGGGTTATTTGGGGAAGAAGAAAGGGAATGAAAAAAATAAGGAAATGCTTCTCTGTTGATATTAGCTAGATGATCTATGTTTGGGATGGTTAGAACAGAAGTCAGGCTACAAGTCCCATGCCAATGCTAAAAATACTTTTTGAAAAAGTTAAAAATTTACCAACCCATGGTCACATGTGGGCTGAGAGTATATTGTGTTTGGCCCAAGCAGTAATTTATTTTTTTAATTAATTATTGAGAGAGAGAAAGCACGTGCAAGTGAGTAGGGGAGGGACAGAGAGGGAGGGAGAGAGAGAATCCCATTCAGCATGAGGTCTGACTCAGGGCTCCATCCCACAACATGCGAGATCATGACCTGAGCCAAAACCAAGAGCTGGACACTTAACTGATTGATAGGCAGTTAACTGATAGGCACCCCTGGCCCAACTAGGGGCCAGAAAATGAAGAAACATTATTAGTCAATTTCCACCACTAAATTTGGATACACAAAATGCAGACCTACCTCAAATTCAGATTAGATCTCAGCAACCTTGGGTTTAGTCATGGTTTCTCCATTAACTAGCACAACATTAAGAAAACCTGTTAACTTTTCTGGGCCTCAACTTCCCAATTTTTTAAAGTTTATTTATTTTGAGAGAGAGAGGAAGAGAGCGCACAAGTGGGGAAGGGAGAGAGACAGAGAGGGAGAGAGATTCCCAAGCAGGCTCTGCACCACCAGTGCAGAGCTCGAAGCAGGACTCAAACACACAAATCGTGCCTCAACTTCCCCATTAAAAAAAATGGGCTTCAGGGACCTGACTGGCTCAGGTGGAAGAGCATGATCTTGGGGTTGTGAGTTCGAGCCCCACATTGGGTGTAGAGATTACTTAAATAAATAAAACTTAAAAAAATAAAAATAACAAAAATGGGCCTAGATACAAATCTGTCTCCCACCTATTCTACATTCCTAGAAAGTACTAAAGAATTCACAGACACACGTCAAAGGAGAGGAAAGGGATTACTCAACAAAACATGCCAGAGGTTAGCTGCTTAGGGACAAAAAAAAAAAACAAAAAACAAACCAATCATGATCCAAACTTCATATCATGTGCCAAAATAACTCAGATGGATAAAAGTATAGATGGTAAAAAAAAATTTGCAGCACAAAAATGAGAAGAAAATGTTTGCTTAAATGGTCATGTCATCAGATGGTAAAGAATTTTATAAATTTAAAGATGGAAGAAATACAAAAGGAAAATATTGGAAACCTTCTACACAAAAAAAGGAAACTAAAATACTTATAAATATTAACAAGCATAAGAGGCAAATGCAAAATGAGAAAATACATTGAGGTATGTCCAACCTCAATTTGACAGCATCTGCCTCTCTAAGTCCTAGACAAAAGGGAAGGAGGGGTGTAAACTGTTAGTAGCTAGGGGGGATATGTTTAAGTTCATAGACCTAATAACCACATGACTGCTCCACAACCAAATTAGAGGGCTGTAACTAAATGCCTGAATAACTACCCAACAGCAACCACCCTGTAAATTAGACAACTCCACGGGGTAGGCATCACAGGGGTTGTTACCCTAATTTTGTAGATGAGAAAACAGGCACAGAAAAGCTAAATGAGATTGCCAAGTCATAACAACGGATAAGTATTAAAACCAACTTTGGAACCCAGCTGGGATTCTGCCTCAGTTGACCCATCTGTGAAATGAGGAAGTTGGTTAGAACCCTGGTTCTCAAAGTGCATGTTTTGGCCAGCACCAGCAGCCTCCCATGGGAACTTATTGGAAATTCAAATTCTCAGGTCACCCCAAACCCTGGAAGCCTGACCTTGGCAGTGGGGCCCAGCAATCTGTGGTCCAATAAGCCCTTCAGGTGATTCCCATGCACACTCAAGTTTGGAGAACCACTGGATTGCATGATTTCTAAGGTCTCTTACAACCTAAAATATTTACATTAATATTTGAGCATTAATCTCCAGGGCATTTTGCATAAAACCATGTAGTCTTCCTGATCTGGAACCAAAAAGTTAAAAAAAAAAACGAAGTATCATTGGAGTTTGTTAGTGGGAGAAAACACTCCTTTCCCTTGGTGGAATCTATACCTATTGTGTTTGTTAAAACTACCTATCTTATTTGGAGAGCCTGGCTAGCTCAGTTGATAGTGCATGTGACTCTTGATCTCGGGGTCATGAGCTTGAGCCTCATATTGGGAAAAGAGTCAATGTTATTAATTTTATTTAATAGATTTTTTAATGTTTTTTTAAATTTTTTTAATGTTTATTTATTCTTGAGAGAGAGACAGAGCACTAGCTGGAGATGGCAGAGAGGGAGGGAGACACAGAATCTGAAGCAGGCTCCAGGCTCTGAGCTGTCAGCACAGAGCCCGATACAGGGCTCAAACCCAAGAACTGAGAGATCATGACCTGAGCCGAAGAGACACTTAACTGACTGAGCCACCCTGGTGCCCCAATGTTTATTTGTTTTTGAGAGAGAGAACGAGCATGCATGGGCAGGAGTGGGCAGAAAAAGAGAGGGATGCAGAGGATTCTAAGTGGGCTCTGTACTGACAGCAGAGTCCGATGTAGGGCTCCAACCCACAAACTATGAGATCATGACCTGAGCTGAAAGACACTTAACCAACTGAGCCACCCAGGTGCCCTGGAGAAAGAGTCCATTTTGCTTCACTTTAAAGTTCATTTATTTTTGAAAGAGAGAGAGCGTGGAGGAGGGGCAGAGAGAGAGGGAGAGAGAGAGAATCCCAAGCAGGCTTGGCACTGTCAGCACAGAGCCTGACATGGGGCTAGAACTCACAAACCATGAGATCATGACCTGAACTGAAATCAAGAGTCAGAGGCTTAACCGACTGAGCCATCCAGGCACCCCAAAAAGAGTTCATTTTAAAATAAAACTGCAGCTGCACAGACCTCATTTACTCAGACTGATTAGCTGGACAGACTCTCTTAGGACAGTAAAAACAGCACTACTAAAAATCAGCAGCTCTGCTCAGTTTCTTAATCCTTCTGAGCCTCATTTTACTCATCTGTGAAGTACAATGAGTTCAAACATAAGCATCTACAACCCTGGTTCTTAAACTTTGGGTACATTAGAGACTCGGGAGTTAAGACAGCAGAGCAGCATGGAGACCCTGAGCTTGTCTCAAAAACAAAGCTAGATCAGCATCAAACCATTTTGAACACCTAGGAAATTGATCTGAGGATTGACATAACAATCTGCATCACTTGAGCCACAGAACTCGGCAGGTACATGGTATGGAGAGGTGAAGTGGGGGAGAGAAAACCTGCAGGGGGTAGGAAGCCATTTTCGCAGAGAGAGCACAGAGAGAGAAAGAGAAAGGGGGAGAGCGCGACACACCAGGATCATGTAAGGAGAGCACTCTGCCCAAACATACCTGGAGAGAAAGAGTGAAAACACTCACAGGGGACTGAACAAGAAATCCGTTCCCCAAAAGCACTGATGGGGAGAAAAGAGAGAGTTTCAATACTACCAGGATTCTATAAGCAATGGAGCACAGAGTCTGAAGTTTTGGAGCTCAATACCTGGCAGTTCTCTGGTAAGGAGTCAGGGCAAATCCCCAGGAGCAGGCAGCATGGTCTGAGGGCCCATGTGCTACAAGGGTAGAAGCAGTTCCCCTGCTTGGAGTACATTTGGTAGAGACCATATGGCCTCCCCACATGCAAGGTCCCAGTGGACCCTGGAGAGCAGTCACATTTGCTGGTATTGGGACAAAGACACCAGAGTGCGATGAAACCTGGCACTGGCTGTGTGTTGTGATTTGTCATAATCTCTGAACCTCTGCCACTGCACAATCACACAAATGTTTTCTGGGGCAAGCTGGCACTCAGCCACTGATGAGTGAGACCCTCCCCCCACAGAGTTGGCATGTATCCAAGCTGTGGGGGGGGGGGTCTCTGAAGTGTGGGGGTTTTTCAAATTTTATTTACTTATTTTGAAAGAGGGAGAGAAAGAGCATGGGGGAGGGGCAGAAAGAGAGGGAGAGAGAGAGTCCCAAGCAGGCTCTGCGCTGTCAGCAAAGAGCCCGATGTGAGAGGCTTGAACTCACGAACTGCGAGATCATGACCTGAGCCAAAACCAAGTGTTGGACACTTAACCAACTGAGCCACCCAGGCACCCCTGAATTGTGGGGTTTTGAAACACAACCCCATCTGAGATAAAACTCTGGAGAGAGGTGCCCCCTGACAAGCGGACAGGTTGGACACGGACAGGGTAGAGGTGAGGAGTGGATGGAGGACTGAAACAAAGGATGGGTGCTTGGTCACAGGTTGGTGAGAGTGCAAAGTTCCTGCGCCAGAGACAAGGGGTCTGGCTGAAGCCATTTCCACATCTCCCACACACGCACGTGTGCACACACACACTGATCCACCCCACTAAGCTAAGCAGTGCCACCTAGTGGAGAATGGAGTCATTACACCAAGCCCCGCCCAACTGCACCCTCCAAGCACATCCCTCAGAAAGCAAGCACAAATCTGTCCACCCGCTTAGTGTATAGACTATACTGTGCATCAAAGTTTCAGTTCTAGGGGAAATTGTATCTAACTTCATTAAGGTTCGTTCTGTTTGCTGGTTCATTTATTTGTTCATTTTCTTGGCTTCTGTTTTTGCTTAAATTGATTTCTTTTTTCTTAGTTTCTATTTCTTGGATGCAGAAAGAGAAATTTTTGTTTTTATTTTCTTACTTTTTTATTTTTAAATGTTTTATTCTATTTCATTTTATTTTGTTCTATTCTATTATATAAATATTTTTTAATTTTTAAATTTTTTCTTACTTTTCTTTTCTTTCCTTTCCTTTTTTCTCTTTTCTATCAAGGTTCTTTCAACAAGCAGAACAAAACACAGCTAGTATCTTTCAACAAGCAGAACAAAACACACCTAGGATCTAGCTTCCTTTATTTGATTTTTTGTTGTGATTCTAATAATTTTAATTTTTTATTTCATAATTTTTTTTCTTCCAAAATGACAAAGGAAGGAACTCACCCCAAAAGAAAGAACAGGAAGAAATGACAGCCAGGGAATTAACCAACACAGATATAAGTAAGATATCTGAACTAGAGTTTAGAACCACGATAAGAATACTAGCTGGGGATGGGGCACCTGGGTGGCTCAGTCAGTTGAGCATCCGACTTCAGCTCAGGTCATGATATCATGGTTCATGAGTTCGAGCCCTGCATCGGGCTCTGTGCTGATGGCTCAGAGCCTGAAGCCTACTTCAGATTCTGTGTCTCCCTCTTTCTCTGCCCTCTCTTACTCACACTCTGTCCCTTTCTCTCAAAAATAAATAAACATTTAAAAATTGAAAAAAAAGAATAGCAGGGGTTGAAAAAATCATAGAAGACACCACAGAAACTCTTTCTATGGAAATAAAAGAAAATCTAGTCAGGCCAAAATTAAAAATGCTATCAACAAGATGCAATCTCAAATGAATGCCACAATGGCAAGGATGGATGAAGCAGAGCAGCAAATCAGTGATATAGATAAAATTATAGAGAATAATGAAGCAGAAAAAGAGGAAAACAAAGGCAAAAGAGCATGATACAACACTTAGAGAACTCAGTGACTTATTAAAAAGGAGTAACAACCCAATCATAGGAATCCCAGAATATGAAGAGGGAGAAAAAAGGACAGAAGGTTTATGTAAGCAAATTATAGCAGAAAACATTCCTAATCCAGGAAACTCCCATTAGATTCAACCATCACCAGGGCATATCATAGTCAAATTCACAAAATACACAGATAAGGAAAGAATTATGAAAGTATCAAGGGAAAAAAGTCTTTAACCTATAAGGGAAAACAGATCAGGTTCACAGCAGACCTATCCACAGAATCTTGGCAGGCCCAGAAAGGAGTGGCAGGAAATATTCAATGTGAATTAGAAAAATACGCAGTCAAGAATTCTTTTTCCAGCAAGGTTGTCATACAAAATACAAGGAGAGATAAAGACTTTCCCAGATAAACAAAAACTAAAGGAGTTCATGACCACTAAACCAGCCCTACAAGAAATTTTAAGCCAGATTCTTTGACTGGAGAAAAGGCAAAACAAAACAAAAAAGACCAAAAGCAAGAAAGACCAGAAAGGACCAGAGAATATCACCAGAAACACCACCTCTACAGGCAATGCAATGGCACTAAATTCATATCTTTCAGTACTCACTCTAAATGTCAACAGACTAAATGCTACAATCAAAAGACACAGGGTAGCAGAATAGATAAGAAAACAAGACTCATCTATAGACTGTTCACAAGAAACTCATTTTAGACCTAAAGACACCTGCATATTGAAAGTAAAGATATGGAGAAACACCTATCATGCCAATGGTTGTCAAAAGAAAGCTGGATTAGCCATAGTTATATCAGACAAACTAGATTTTAAAAGACTGTAAAAAGAGATAAAGAAGGGCATTATATCATAATTAAGGGGTCTTTCCACCAAGAAGACCTAAAAATTGTAAATATTTATGCCCCCAACATAAAACACCCAAATATATGAATCAATCACAAATATAAAGAAACTCTTTGATAATAATACCATAATAGTAGGTGACTTCAACACTCCACTTACAGCAAGGGACAGATTATATAAGCAGAAAGTCAAGAAGGAAACATGGCTATGAATGACACACTGGAATGGATGGACTTAACAGAACAAAAGAGATGAACATAGGAGAAGGGAAACAAAAATAAGATAAAAACAGAGAGGGAGACAAACCATAAGAGACTCTTAAATACAGAGAACAAACTGAGGGTTGCTGGAAGAGTGTTGGGTGGGGGGATGGGCTAAATGGGTGATGAGCATTAAGGAGGGCACTTGTGGGATGAGCACTGGGTGTTACACATAAGTGATGAATCACTAAATTCTATTCTAGAATTTATCATTACACTATATGTTAACTAACTTGAATTTAAATGTTTTTAATTGCATTTAAAAAAAAGCTACTTATCTTAAATCATTTGCATATGACATATTGGTAATCATAAACTAGTCTTTCTTCCTGAGGTCTGCATGGAGAGGGAAGCAATGAGCCCTCCTCACAGAAGCAAACTGAAGGCAATGTGGCAGGTGGGGTGACAAAGAGACCACCTGTCAATTACCACTTCATAGAAAATGAGTTTAGACCTAGAGGCCTCCAGGGTCAGCAGGAGAAACTTGCTGGAGGGAACAGCACTTTGACCTTTCCTGAGCTCTTCCTCAACTTGCCCTGACCTTGACCATATATTTTTTTTTAATTGAAATCCAAGTTAGTTAACATATAGTGTAATGATGATTTCAGGAGTAGAATTTAGTGATTCATCACTTACATATAACACCCAGTGCTCATCCCAACGAGTGCCCTCCTTAATGCCCATCACCCATTTAGCCCATCCCCCCACCACCTCCCCTCCAGCAACCCTTAGTTTGTTCTCTTTATTTAAGAGTCTCTTATGGTCTGCTTCCCTGTTTTTATCTTATTTTTCCTTCCCTTCCCCTATATTCATTTGTTGTGTTTCTTAAATTCCACATATGAGTGGAATCATATGGCATTTGTCTTTCTCTGACTGATTTATTACACTTACTATATAACACATTCTATTTCCAGCCAGGTTGTTGTAAATGGCATGATTTCATTCTTTTTTTTAAGTTTATTTATTTATTTTGAAAGAGAAAGAGGGAGAGAACACGAGAGGGGCAGAGAGAGAGGGAGAGAGAGAATCCCAAGCAGGCTCTGCACGATCAGTGCAGAGCTCAACACGGGGCTCAAATACATGAACCTCGAGATCATCACCCAAGCTGAAATCAAGCACCCTGAGACACCTAGGCACCCCCAAAATTTCATTCTTTTTGATTGCCAAATAATATTCCATTGTGTATACACAAAACATCTTCTTTATCTATTCATCAGTTTATGGACATTTGGGCTCTTTCCATAATTTGGCTATTGTTGATAATGCTTCTATAAACATTGGGGTGCATGTGCCCCTTCAAATCAGCATTTTTGTATCCTTTGGACAAATTCCTAGTAGTGCAATTGCTGAGTTTCAGGGTAGTTCTATTTTTAATTTTTTCAGGGAATTCCATACTGTTTTCCAGAGTGGCTGCACCAGTTTGCATTCCCATCAGCAGTGCAAAAGGGTTCCCCCTTTCTCCACATCCTTGACAACATCTGTGGTTTCTTGAGTTGTTAATTTTAGCCATTCGGACAGGTGTGAGGTTGTATCTCACGGTGGTTTTGATTTGTATTTTCCTGATGATGAACGATGTTGAGCAACTTTTCATGTGTCTATTACTGGTCAGATTTAAATACCAGCTCAAGGCTGACAGGGAACCCACTAGGCAAGGTTCTCCAGCAGTGGTGGCCACCATGCCAACCACAGCCCATCGTCCTCACCCCAGAAGCACTGCCACCACCACATCCTCGTTTGTTCTCACCTGTGTCCCTGCTTCCCAGTCATAGCTAGTGAGGAGGCACCTGGCTGCCCCCAACATGTCTGATGAAAGCGACATAAAACCAGCTCCATTTGCCCAACCAGGAGGAGGAGGCCACATGACACCAGAACGATACAATATGGTGCTGAGGGACTGCCCATCATCTTTCCCCACTGACACCCTCCTGAGCCTCCCGTCTTAATTAGGGGATGGAGAACACTTGAGCCTCACAGACAATGAGGAGGAGGATAAAGGCATTGACACAGGCAAGCAAAAGACCCTCAAGCTATGCTCAGGAGGCTCTTTTCTGCCAGGGAGGCTGTGGCACTGGCATCACAAGGTGCAACAAACGTGGATGGCCACCTTGTTGTTGAAGACTGCACGGAAGAAAAT
>NW_024420442.1:4263112-4280997 GCF_014898765.1 Herpailurus yagouaroundi | reverse complement strand
CAAACGTGGATGGCCACCTTGTTGTTGAAGACTGCACGGAAGAAAATTCTTCAGGAAAGGCAAATCTCTCCTGTTCATAAACGTTCTCAAGCCCACCTAGAATACAGCCAGTATGTCCAACAGTTAAAGCCCTCCAAAATGGTGAGTTTGAAATTGCTCAAACGAAAGCCAAATTTCATAAAGAAGTCATGATATTTTAAAAAGTGCTTGTCTCTATCAACCTCTACTTGACAAAAGTTGCAAAATCCTCAATGCAAATTATGAGTCTGCAGAAAGCAAGTGCTAATGGAAGACAGGTTCTGAGGAGGCAGCCTGTGAAGAAATGAAGAGACAGTTCGAGGAAGTGACAAAGCCTGAAGACACAAGTTCTCCTGAAGGAATTCCTCATTTTTGGTTAGTGTTTAAGAACACACAGATGCTCGGAAACAGTTCAGAAACACGATGGGCCGTTCTAGAGCACCTAAAAGGTAACAGACTCAAGTTCTCAGAGACTGGTGAGACTGAGTTTCACAGAATTTCTCTTTGAACCCAAAGAATATTTCTCAAATGAGGTGTTGACTAAAACATATATGTTTAGTTTAGGTCCAGATGATTCTGGTCTTTCTCCCTCTCGGGAACTTGAGAGGCTTCGTAAGATGCTGAATACATTGGAAGAAGGTGGGAAACGTCACCCAGCAAACCATTAAGCTTCAGAAAAATAAGAGAAATGGAACTCCATGAAGAGTCTACAAATAACTTTCAGGTACTCTTTTTCAATTACTTTTGTATTCCTGAAATGCCAGAGTTTCAGATGCTATATAGCTAAAACTGATAAACATTTTCAGTCAGGGCACCTTTTCCATGATCCTACAATCCTAAAATAGGTATTATACTTCACTGGAGAAGCATCTGATGACTCACGGTGACTCAAAGTTTCCCAGTGCTGTAAAAGAAGTGGGTGAGGAGGAAAATGACAACAATACGACGATGATGCAGACGTGACGCAGACCAGGAAGGAGCATCTTAAAGCAGCACCCTTTGCAGAGTGCAAGCTGCAGTCAACCGGGTGTGTGTGTATCATTGACCAGTAGCCTAAATGTGACTATGAGTTGCCTACAGCCTCATCTTTTTACATTTCTGGATAGCTATATCAGACACTTTTAGGGGTTTGTAAGTCAGTGTTTTCTTCTCAGAATTTCAATGGTCCCCTTTTGTGCCCTATATGGAAATCACTGCATCCTTGAATGTCCAGTTTGGTTCTTGGGAAGTACTTCTGTCATAGCTATAAGACTACAGCTGTAAGTATCAGAATACTTAGGGACCAAGAGTGGTTTAGAAAACCTTCCTGAGAAACAGAATGAAGCAGTTTTGAAGCCAGCTTGAACGACTTGTGCCTTCCTCCTTACATGGTGGAAATGTAGTCTCTTGTCACAACTAGTAAACAATGCCCTTTTAACCTGACCATGTGTGTGGTTAATAGTTCTAGTCAGAACATATTTGATAACTATTAGTTTGTTTGAGGATTTTGGTACTGACTGTTAAAAGAAACTTAGTCAGGGGCGCCTGGGTGGCGCAGTCGGTTAAGCGTCTGACTTCAGCCAGGTCACGATCTCGCGGTCCGGGAGTTCGAGCCCCGCGTCAGGCTCTGGGCTGATGGCTCAGAGCCTGGAGCCTGTTTCCGATTCTGTGTCTCCCTCTCTCTCTGCCTCTCCCCCGTTCATGCTCTGTCTCTCTCTGTCCCAAAAATAAATAAACGTTGAAAAAAAAATTTTTTTTAATAAAATAATAAAAAAAAATAAAAAAAAGAAACTTAGTCACAGTCAGGTGATTAACCTCTGAGGTGTTAATAAAGTCTTGTCTTCATCTTACATTTTATCATAAAATACATTTGACCTGCTAAAGCAGTTTTATATCACCCTACCTGCTAGGAATGCTATCTTTTCAACATTTGGGAAGCCTTTTTCAAGCTCGAGATTTTTTTATCATAGCCCAAAGTATCAAGAAAATCTTTGAAATTTCACTTAAGGGAACCCCAAGCACTGATTCAGAGTATCTTCCCCCACCAGCCATTCATTGGCTATTGACATTCCACTCAATGGGCTATTTCTTTGGGCTGAGACATTGTGTGTTGATGTAACAAGTAATTCAAAACAGCATCTGTACATGATAAAACTATGTAAATACTAGTGATTGTTTATTAGTATCTTTTTACTGGGGTTAGAGACACTAATGAATATGGACAGGAAAGGAAGGTAGTGCTAAGCAGTTGTAGACTTTGCTGAAAACCTCACCTTCCTATCTTGCTGAAAATCACCTGAGCAAAAACAGTGAAATAAATCCTCTTCTCCTCCATGGTGGCAACAATTGACGGCTTTATCTTCCCTCACAATTTCCGACAGGCAACTCTAAACAAATATATGATCTAGACAATGTGCAGTCCTTGCAAACACGGTCACAACAAATTATAACCAAATCACCCTCCCAAGCCCCTTTTATAAGAAAATTCTGGAGCCATTTCTTTTCTCTCTCCTCAGCAACTTTCATCACTTATTTGAGGCTAAACCTAATGAAGAGACGCCTTCCAAATCAGAACAACGCTCATGATCTCAAGGAACACCCACCCTTTTCTAATACTCAGGAATCCTACCTTGGAGACTGATTTACTAAATAATGCCAGGTCCTCGAAGGCTTCCTTGCCATTGACTCTTCAATAGAGCCTCAGGGAGAAGATGAGGACTTCTGGATAGACAGGCTAGACCAGTGGTCCCAAACTTTGTTGCACATTGCACTCACCTGGGGATCTTTTTTTTTTTCTTTATAGTTTATTTATTTTGAGAGAGACACAGACAGCGTAAGTGGGGGAGGGGCAGAGAGAGAGAGGTAGAGAGAATCCCAAACAGGCTCCACACTGTCAGCATGGAATCCGACACTGGTCTTGAACTCATGAACTGTGAGATCATGACCATAGCTGAAACCAAGAGTCAGATGTGGGGCACCTGGGTGGCTCAGTTACCACCCCTAGACATTCAGATTTAATTGCAATGAGGTGCAACCTGAGTATCAGGAGTTTCTAAGTCTCCCCCAACCAGTGATTCTAATATGCAGCACAGTTTGAGAACAACTGGGGCAAATCCTCAAGGTTACCAGAGGTTTTTCTGTATATTTTCTGAAAGTTCCCTGGATTTTTTTTTGGGGGGGGGTAGTCATATGCAGTTACGGTGTGTGTTTGCACACATGCAATTTCAGCTTTTTTTCTTTTTTTGAGAGAGAGCTTGCACGCACAGGGAAGGAGCAGAGGGAGAATCTTAAAGAGGTTCCATGCTCAGCACAGAGCACGATGCGGAGTTTGATCCCACGACTCTGACCCTGGGATCATGACCTGAACCAATATCAAGAGTTGGATGCTCAACCGACTGAGCCACCCAGGTGTCCCAACTTCAGTTTTTTGATAGGAGTATAGTTTTTCATTCTTTGCGATATGATTTAGCTTTATGTTAATTTTCTATTCCTTTGCATTTCTTTTCATTACTAATGTGAATAATTATTCTCCCTCCCCCCAACAAAAAACTCAATATACCTGTGAGCAAATTATCTGTCCAAAAACAGACATTTACAAGCCACAACCACTCTTGCATAACCTAGGGGAGACCAATTTGGATTTTCTTTCCCATGCCCTGCTCCTCCTTGAGGATATAAACATCAGGGGAAACGTCTAGGAAAGGATGGGTTGCAATGAAGCCCTCTCTTAAATCAGTGATCTTAAGGAGCCATTCTGTTCAGAGCCTTTGGCTGACAGAAATATTCAATTATTCCCAAATAAACGGAAATCAGGCAGCTTATTCTTTTTTTTAAATTTTGTAATGCTTACTTATTTTTGAAACAGAGAGAGAGAGAGAGAGAGACGGAGCACAAGCGGGGGAGGGGCAGAGAGAGAGGGAGACACAGAATCCCAAGCAGGCTCCAGGCTCTAAGCTGTCAGCATACAGCCCGACTCGGGGCTCAAACTCACAAACTGTGAGATCACGACCTGAGCTGAAGTCAATGCTTAACTGACTGAGCCACCCAGGTG
The DNA here is from genome assembly GCF_014898765.1 of Herpailurus yagouaroundi. Lineage (NCBI taxonomy): Eukaryota > Metazoa > Chordata > Mammalia > Carnivora > Felidae > Herpailurus > Herpailurus yagouaroundi. The sequence continues at coordinate 4,276,949 of NW_024420442.1, read as the reverse complement.
CCCCAGCTACTTCTTCTTTTATCTCATTAGCGTTAGCCCTAATGTTGCTTTCTAGAAAGACTGCTGCTAGGAGTGGGGTGGTGAATGAATACATCTGTTTATGTAATACAGTGACCTTATTTTACTTCAATGTCTAGGGCCCTGGAAGCTTTTAATTTGGGGGGGGAGGTAGATTTTAGAGCTCATTTAGACCAGTGCCTCCCAGTCAGCTCTGCCACTTCTTGTTTGGACAAATCACCTAACCTCATTGTACCTGTTTCTTCATTTATAAAATGGAGAGAGTAGTACCAACCTCACAGGGTTGTTGTGAGCATGTTTAAATGAGGTAATACTTAATGTAGCATGTAGAAGAGTTCCTAAGTCAGAAATTGTTTGGCTAGCCATCCTTATCAGTTCAGACCCTCTGGCAAAGCTTTGTGCGCATTTAGCTATTTATCCTAAAGGTCCAGCAAGGAAGTTGTCATCATGCCATTTTATGAATGAGAAGCAACTGAAGCTCAGAGAAGTTAGCAACATACCAGGTCATTCAGCCAGTAATGTGTGGAGTTGTGAGATAATCCCAACTGCATCTATCCAATCTCAAAGTTCACACATGCTCGTTCTACTTTGCCCTGTTGTTCCAAATTGCATGTGGAAGGAATTCAGCTTACAACATCATCGTCTCTGTGCCTGAGGCTCAGGCATGTGAGGGCATGCTATGCAAACTGGTACGTCTGATGTGAAGAAAGTGTGTCTGCATAGTACGTAGGGAACCCCGTGTGAGAAGCCAGGTCATGTGCACTGCAGTGTAGGATAGGATGGTGCAACAGAAACCTATTTTTTTAAGTTTATTTATTTATTTTGAGAGAGAGAGAGAGAGAGAGAGAGAGAGTGAGGGTGGGCCGGGAGGGGGGGGGGGGGAGAAAGAATCCCAAGTAGGCTCTGCCCTGTCAGCACAAAGCCCGATGCAGGGCTCAAACTCACAAACTGTGAGATCATGACCTAAGCTGAAGTCAAGAGTCAGACACTTAACTGACTGAGCCACCCAGGCGCCCCAGAAACCTATTTTTAAGAAATATTGAGGGAAAACTTCATCCTAAGGGAAGAGGGATGCAGGAATGAAGAGTCTGGGTTAGTAAGCCTACCTTAATTCATGAGAGTGACAAAATATTTGAGAGCAGCACCATGTCTTAAGTGCATGAGTATGTCCTACTAAGATGGAGTTTTGTCACTAAACTCAAATATCAGTGGTCCCAGCAACACTATTTGGGGCTCCTCTGACAGAGGACAACATGATTCAGAATGCCACCCCCCCCCCAACATACACACATCTTCAACTTTATCATAGGCAACTCTGGTAACATAAGGTGGACCATCAGAGCAATGGTACCTGTCAACAGAGAACTTGTCTACTCAGTAAAGCAGCAGTGACACACACTATGTCCATCAGTGCTGAAGAGGCTATGGAGCCTAATGAAACAGGGCTACGAAATGAACTGACACTACCTTACCAGCAGAGTGATGGTATCCAGTGGGCCAGTAGATCTGTGAAAAATACAATGCCCAGAGAGAACCACTGGATCTAGTGAACCAACAGAGTGACATCAGGTACAGAATATAAAAGACACATACACACCTCTTGAATGTCTCACACACATAGCAGATAATAGAGTTTCTTCAAGCCCCCACCCCACCATATAAAATACACAAGTTAGACAGCATAGAAATACATTCATTCATTCACTCAACAAATACTGATTTTGTAACTTCTGTAAGGACACCAGGTACTGTGGATGCCATGGATATAATGATGATGGAGCTTACAACTTCTGCAAGGCAAAATTATGTTATTTAAGTAATTATACAAATAAAAAAATTGCACTAATGACAAATGCTATGATAGAGATGGATATTGTTCTCTAAACATAATAGGAAGATTTCTACCTACTCAGTTAAAATGAGATCTGAGGGATGAATAGGCATTAATGAGACAAAAAGGGAAGGGAAGAGCATTTCAGGCAATGGAACTAGCACATTCAAAAGCCCTGTGGCAAGATAAAGACTGATAAGTGCAAAGACTTGAGGACATAATAACATTATGAGACTAAAGACTCAAATGGAGTAAGACCAAACTGAACCTTGTAGACCATAATAAGTAATTTGGTCTTTATCCCAAGATTCATGGGAAGATTTTGAAAGCTTTTCAGTAGGATAGAGGATGTCATATGATTAATTATGAGAAATCACTCAGTCATGCCACTGCTCTGCTTAAAATCTTCTAAAGGCTTTCGGTTATACTTGAGAGAAATCCAAGTCCTTACACCATGACCTGCAAAGCTCTGACCCCTGGATACTTGTCCTATTCTGCCCTTGTTACCTCTGCTCTAACCACATTGGCTTCCTTGCTATTCCTAAAAATGCCAACCTTGTTCCCACCCAAGAGCCATTGGACTTGCTGTTCATTTTACTTGGAATGTTCTTTCCCCAGAAACTTCCATGTATCACCCTCTCTCTTGTTCGGGTCTCTGTTCAAACAACATCTACTTAGAGAAACCTTCTCTGCCAAGTCCATCTAAAATAGCACCCCCTGACACTATTCCCTTGTCTGTTTAATTTTTCTTCATGACATTATCACTACCTAACATTTTAGTAAATATTTGCTTATTGCCGATCTCCCACAATAGAATGTAACTCTATGAGGGCAGGGGCTTTGTTTTGCTCACTGCTATATAACCAACATGTAGAATGGTGTCTGGTATATAATTAATACTTGATAAACATACTTTGATTGAATGAATTAATGAATAAATTAATTAATTAATGACTACAATGTAAAGAATATATTAGAAGGGGGCCAGAGTAGATATAGGGGAGACTAGTTAGGAGACAAAGTATAGTATTCCAGATGAGAGTTGATGACAACTTGGACTGGGATGGTAATGGAGGAGGTGGTGGAAATGAGTAACTTAGAAAGGTATTTGGGTTGGTAAAATTGATAGGACTTGAATGTGGATTAGATACAGCAGGTGATAAAGGGGGGGAGAATGTTAAGGATAACTCCCAGGTTATATAATAGATTCTACTTGTACAATATTTTGCAACAACTTTCCAGCAAGCATACTATTTCAAATATTCTTTGTTGAGGACCCTAAAATGGCATTTCCGTATAATGTAATCATACCTGCAGATGTTACTACTATAGAGCCACCATCAAAAAGACTAGACTTGGCCTTGTTCTAATAGGGAAGACTGCTCTAAAGTAATTGTGTTATCTGGCACAGGATCAACATTCCCCTCGTCCTTAAGATGCCATCCATCATGGCTAACCATATGCATTTGCAGTAAAGTACATTTTGTCCCTGGAACGAAAGCAGATCAACCAGGCCACAGGTGGATGGCATCTTAATTCCACATTCCACTTCATCTACATTCCACATCTCCCAAAACTACATTAACTAATTTTGTAAAGTGTATTTATTTATTTATTTTGAGAGAGAGAGAGAGATTGAGAGAGAGAGAGAGAGAGAGAGAGAGAATGCGAGCAGGGGAGGGCCAGAGAGAGAGAGAGAGAGAGAGAGAGAGAGAGAGAATCCCAAGCAGGCTCTGCACTGTCAGCACAGAGCCTGAAGTGGGGCTCAAACTCACAAACTGTGAGATCATAACCTGAGCTGACATCAAGAGTAAGATGCTTAACTGAAAGCCACCCCATCACCCCTACATTAACTATTAAAAAGAAAAACTACAGGGGTGCTTTATAGATGGTTCCCCTCAAAATTTAAGGTGGCATTCACAACTTGGTAGTCAAGATAAATCATTTTAATGCACTATTTAAAAAATAAATAAAAATTAGGGGTGACTGGGTGACTCAGTTGGTTAAGCTTCTGACTTCAGCTCAGGTCATGATCTCACGGTTCATGGATTTGAGCCCCACGTTGGGCTCTGTGCTGACAGCTCACAGCCTGGAGACTGCTTTGGAGTCTGTGTCTCCCTCTCTCCCTGCCCCTCCCCCGCTCATGCTCTCTCTCTCAAAAATAAATAAACATTAAAAAAAAGAAAAACTAAAAATTGAGGGGGATTTTACAAAATACTGGACTTTATCCTCAAAACAGTCAAGTTGCCACCCCAAAATATGCCTCTTTGGCATAAGGATTATCTTGAGCTGGTTATTTTTAAGAAATAGCAGACATAGGAGAAGCTCTGAAAACCAGAAGAAGTTACCCTTTTGTACAAAACACTTACATATATAAGGGAAATCTCCATCTGTAAGGGTGTCTCCCTCTCTGTACCAGGAAGAGGAAGATGACTGAATCTCTACAAACTCTTATCAGTGGAGAAGGCTACAACTTAAACCTGCACAACAACCTTACCCTTGTTTACTGTGCTTTGCCTAAAAACCACCCATAACTGGCCTTGTACACCCCACCCCCCACCACCAACACCTTTTGTGTTTAATTGGATATGGTATTTAAGGTGGTCACTTGGGCCATTTCTGGAAGTTACTCAGTTTTCCTGGGTATCTCCACATACACAGGAGGGATACATGTTATTACACTTATGTTTATTTTTCTATTAATCTGTCTGTTATTATGGGGGGGGGTCTCAGCCAAGAACCTAGAAGGATAAAGAGAACATTATTTTTCCTCCCCTGCAAAGTCATCAAAAACAAGGAAAATCTGAGAAACTTGCAACCATAAGGAGCCAAAGGAGACATGATGACTAAGTGTAATGTGGGATCCTGGATGGACTCCTGGAATAGAGAAAGGAATTCATATAAAAACTAAGAACATCTGAATAAAGTATGGAGTTTGGCAATAGTATTGTTAATAAATTGTGACCAATGTGCCACACTAATGAAAGATGCTAATAATGGGAAACTAGGCATCATGTATATTAGGAACTCTTCATACTATCTTTGCAATTTTTCTGTAAATCTAAAACTATTCTAAAATAAAAATATGTTTAAGCTACACACACACACACACACACACACACACACACACACACACTCTTACCAATACATGATCTCACTCCATTACTTTACTCATGTGTAAATAGACCAGAACTCTCTCTTTCAGCTGATTTCTTACAGGTGGTTTTAAAAATACTTGATATTTTCAGATACAGTACTTTCAAATCCTGAGAATGTCAAGGGAAAAGCTAAGAGAACTCTCTCATTGGTAGAAGAAGGAAAATGGAAGGAAAAACTTAATACAAAACAATTCCTACTTATCCATCCAGAATTACTAGAATATTGAGCAGGATTGGGGGTTCTATATGTTTTTGCTTTCTTTTGATAGTTTGTAAATTATTGCTTATCTAGTATTTGTTCACTTATCACCATACTTATCCTCCAGGAAATAAAAGAGTCACTCAATTTTTTAGAGACTTTTCTGTTAAATTGTGATAAACATAGGTAAGCAACTCAGAACAGTAATTTCATTAAGTTATTCCCTCATTCCCTACACACACACACACACACACACACACACACACACACACACACACAATTAATGTAAGGGAAGGGTGATGCAGCAAGGGAGAATTAAAGCTTAGAAGAAAATACTAAAGCAGCACAAATCACAAAAGCACAAAATTTCAGAGCTAGGCTAAACCCTAAAGACCATCCGCTCCCAAATCATGCAGAGGGGAGCCTAAGACCCAGAGAGATTAACTGATTCACTTAGGATCACAACCCTTCGATGTTCTTTCAACAACACTAAGCAGGCTCACTCTATTCTTCAGTTTTGTCTATACATAGATCCAATAAATTATTTAAAACATCAGTAAAAAAGCTCATAGAAGCCATCTGACATGTGTTTATTAAACAAATTAGGAATGATATTATGTATAGTAGAAGTTTCCATAAAACTATTTTTACACCCTGCTTATGACTAGCTGTGGTATCTGGTTCTTTTTAATAAAACCCAACTTTATCCCAAGAATCAGAAATGGATCCATGGGGGTGCCTGCAGAGCATGGTGTCAGTAGAGCATTCAACTCTTGATCTCAAGGTTGGGAGTTTGAGCCCCATGTTAGGTGTAGAGACTACTTAAAAACCTTAAAAAAAAAAGAAAGAAATGGATTCATTAATGATATACACAAGAGTCAAGAAACTTAAGTTCTATTTCAGACATTGAATTTTACTCTGTGACTTGCACTTCAATACAAGTGAGCCTCAGTCTCCTCCTTAGTTAAATGGGAACAAAAATTTCCTATCTTACCCAGGGGTCATGAAAATTATTAGAGCTTAATACCCTCTCTTATCTTTCCCACCTGAAGAGTGATGGGACTCTCCTTAGTGTTGTGAAGTCCTAAGTTCACTACTCTGAGCAGCCTAGGCTACTATCTGCTCTTCTTACTAACTTATCACCCATCATTCCAAGGGTCACACATTCTTATAGCACCTGGTTTCCCCTTAACGTCTTTGGAAAGTATAATAGAAAGAGCAAAGGGCAGACAGGAAGTCAGAAGAAAGTGTTCTATGCTCAGAGCTGCCACTGACTTTCATATGATCTTCAACATGTCAATTCCTCCATGTGTATAATAAGAGATCATGCCCCAGTCTAAGGTTCTTCATGGATCTGAGGATTCAAATGAACCCTTTCAGCTTGGACAAATGACTCTAGAATTCTGTATTCACACATAACCAGATAGGCTGAAAGTGCAGATGACTGTGGCCTTCTATATCCATATCAAGCTTTCAAATCAGCTACAAGGTTCATCTCAGCATGGGGACTTCTGGTGCCTTTGGCCACTCTAAGACCTACACAGGGGGTTGGTGAGATGACTTGGGGGGAGAGAGGTTGAAAGGGACCCAAGTCCAGAGGCAATTAATTAACCTTGAAGTAATTAAATTATCTCTACCCCATACTCTGTATTCCCTTAAATAGAAGGGAGGGAAAGCCAATAATGATACTGTTTCTGCAATAAAGGTTGATAATTACAAAATGAAATTTTTCCGTTAAGAGAGATGGGACATTCACCCTATTCATATTTATAAGACTAGTAATTCTGAATCTCATATGTCTGGTATTTCACAGGCAAGGAAGAAAATAAAAATAAATGTTCATTTACCATCAACTTTCATGAATATTAGCCACCTCTTTCAATAAACACATACTAATATCCATTAGCCTGTGTCCCTTGAACCCTTCAGCAGACACACAGCTGGAGCCATTATTTGTCAGAATGAGAAAGTGCATGTGTATCGAATTAAATTGGAGGGAGTACTGGGGGCACACCTGCCTTACTCTAGTACTTTCCCATTTTTCCTTATCTCAGCTACCAGCCCTATCTAATACACACTCTGTTGAGAATATGGTACCCCTTTAATTCTAATCTCAACACAGGTGTAGAAAACCACTTTCAGGGGCGCTGGGTAGTTCAGTTGGTTAACATCCAACTCTTGATTTCAACGTGAGGTCATGATCTCACATTTAGTGGGATGGAACCTCGTGTCAGGCTCTGCTCTGACAGTGTCAAGCCTGCTTGGGATTCTCTCTCTCCCTCTCTCTCCCTCTCTCCCTGCCTGCTCCCCCTTCAAAATAAATAAACTTTTTTTTTAAACTGCTTTCAACAAAGATCCCAACTAGAGGGGAAGGGAAGGAAAACTAAGTTACAAACAGAGAGGGAGGCAAACCATAAGAGACTCTTAAATACAGAGAATAAACTGAGGGTTAATGGGGGTGGGGAAAATGAGAGATGGGCACTGAGAAGGACACTTGTTGGGATGAGCACTGGGTATTGTATGTATGTGATGAATCATGGGAATCTACTCCTGAAGCCAAGACTACACTGTATATACTGTATGTTAGCTAATGTGACAATTTTGTTTAAATCCCAACTAGAGGCTCTCAGCTCACTTCCTGAGGAAAATGGCCAAGCAACATGAGCCACAAGGGTAGAAACCTCAAACTCGGGTTTTTGAGGGTTGAAAAAGAATATGGGAACCAGATCATTAACAGCCTCAAAGGCAGTGAACAAGTTCTAGGTCCAGATAGGATGGAGTAAGTACATTCCAACCAGCCTTTTCCACTAAATGCAGCTATAAAACCTGGGCAGAAGGCACGGAACAACTATTTGAGGAAAAAGTAGAAAGTAGCAGGCAGAATGGGGAAGAAGACCAGAATTAAAAGTACCACTGAACCAGTACTGAGCTTCTCATTTTTCCCCCAGTGGCCTCTGGACCAAGTCCAAGACAGCCCAAAACCCAGAACTGGGGACCAGGTCAGGACAGAGAGCACTCTAAGAGAAGCCCTCTAGTTCAGGTTCAAGGCATGGGAAAGTAGTCCCCTAACACCCAGAGCCAGTAGAATAAATCCCCTTTTTCTGTGTTTTTTTTTTCTTTTGTTTGTCTTGCCTTTGTTGTGTCATATCCAAGCCCCCAGGCAATTCCATAAAGAAAGAATTGGCAAGGCATGGGGGGGAGGGGTGGCACCCGAGGGCAGCTAAACACGGAGGGAAGGTGAGAGGAGCAGTGGTCCCAAGAGTAGGGAAAACAGCATTGTTTTTCCTCTTTCTGTGCTCCCATCACTTGGCCCCACATGTGAGCACAGCTGCAGGAAATGCACAGCGGAATGGTCTAATGAAGGCCAATTTACTGGCCAAAGGACCAAAAAGGAAGCCTCAAAGAACAAGAAAGTATGGGGAATATGCCAGAGAAGGAGGAGCCTGGCCCCAAAACTTGTTTATAAATTCCTGGGCTCACTACTAAGCTATGCATATGTGGATCAGACCCAAATATGTATCCCAAAGTTCTTCAGAACTGAGCACCAGGGTAGACCACTGCCCAAGTTTTCATACTGGCCACTGGGCAAAATAGATACAAATAACATTGCAAAAGCTTTGAAAATGGAACTAACACTATAAGCAAAATCCACAGAAATCTGGTCAAAACTTACAACCCAAACCCAAACGAGTAGACTGTCTGCTAAAAACAAAAATACCAACATTCTCTATGGCTCTAAACAAGACCCAGACTCATTTAAAATTTGGAAGACAGAATTCAAAATTACTCAGCATATGAAGAACTCAGAAAATCACAACTTGCATGAAAAAAGGCAAATTTTGAAATGAACAGAGAACTGTACAGCATCTCAGAAAAAAATAGAAAATATGAAGAAAAACAAAATAGAAATTTGAGAACTGAAAAGTACAGAAGTAAAAAGAGTTTTTTTAAAACTCACTAGATAGACTCAATAGTATAGTATGACGCAAAACAAACATCTAATAATGAATAAAAACTTGCAAAATTTGCCAAAAGATATAAACCTACAGATTCAAGAAACTCAGTAAATCACAGACAAGATAAATCCAAAGAAATCCATGCCCACAATGATACTTAAATTCCTGAGGGGCACCTGGGTGGCTCAGTTGTTAAGCATCAGACTTCAGTTCAGGTCATGATCTCACAGTTCATGAGTTCAAGTCCCACATTGGGTGAACAAGCTGAAGCCCCACTTTGGGTGAGCACAAGCCCCACTTCTGGCTCTTTTTCTCTCCCCCTGCCCCTCCTGGGATTTTCTCTCTTTGCCCCTCACTCACTTGCACCCTCTCTCAAAAAAACAAAAAACAAAAACTCCTGAGAACTGACTTATACAGGAATACCTTGCTTTATTGTGCTTTGCTTCATTGAGCATCACAGAGAATTTTTTTTTTTAAGTTGAAGATCTGTGGCAGTCCTGCATCAAGCAAGTCTATTGGCATCATTTTTCCAACAGCATTAGCTCATTTCATGTCTCTGTGTCACATTTTGGTAATTCTTGCAAGATTTCAAACTTTACAGTTATTATTCTATTTGTTATGGTGATCTGTGATCAGTGATTAGACTCGCTGACAGCTCAGACGATTAGAACTTTTTAGCAATAAGGTATTTTTAATTAAAGTATGTACATTGTTTATACATAATTTTTTTGCACACTTAATTGACTAGTATAGTGTAAACCTAACTTTTATATGCACTGGGAAGCCAAAAAATTCATTTGACTCACTTTATTGTGATAGCACTTTATTGCAGTGGTCTGGAACACACCTACGATATCTCCAAGGTATGCTTGCAGCAAGTCTTAAAATTGAGTCATGTAACTTATCCAACTTTATTCTTTATTTTCAAAATTTTTTGGATATTCTATTTTGCTTTCTAAATAAATTTTAGAATCAACTTGTCTATACACAAACATACCCCTAGAATTTTGATTGGAAATGCATTAAATCTATACAGAGGTTTGGGTAAAATTGACTTTACTATGTTTAGTCTTCCAATATAATCATGGTTTATCTCAATTTGTTTAGGTCTTTGATTTCTTTTGTGGCAGTTTATAAATCTCAGAATACAGAGCCTATGCATGTTTTATTAGATTTGTATATAATTTCATTTTTGGAACTATTGTAAATGGTGTATTTAAAAATTTTTGGTTTCTAATTCTCAATGCTAGCATCTACAGATACAATTGATTTTTGTGTCTGGTATCCTGTGACCTAACTAAAGTCTCTTACTAGTCCTAGGAGTTTTACTGTAGATTTGTTGGGATTTTCTACATAAAAAATCATGTTTGCAAACAGGGACAATTGTATTGCCTCCTTTTAATCTGAATGCCTTTTATATCTTTCTCTTTCTTTATTGTGCTGGCTAGGACTTCCAGTGCAGTACATGGGTGAATAGGAGTGGTGAGCGGGCGACTCCATGCTTTGTTCCCAATTTTAGGAGGAAAGCATTTGATCTTTCACTATTAAGTATGATGTTAGCTGTTGGTTTTTTTATAGATACCTTTCATCAGATTGAGGAAGTTCCCTCTATTCCTAGTGCACTGAGAATTTTTTATCATGAATGGATACTGGATATTGTAAAAAAAGAATTGATTGGCGCATGTGGAGTCACTCCTTTAGACTGTTGATAGAGATTAAACTGATTTGACTTTTGAATACTAAACCAGTCTTGCATTCCTGGAACAACCCCCCTTGGTCATGCTGTATTATTTAATTTTTCTAATGTTTATTTATTTTTGAGAGAGAGCATGAGTTGGGGAAGGAGCAGAGAGAGAGAGGGAGACACAGAATCCAAAGCAGGCTCCAAGCTCTGCGCTGTCAGCACAGAGCCCAACGTGGGGCTCGAACCCACAAACCATGAGATCATGACCTGAGCTGAAGTCAGACTCTTAACCGACTGAGCCACCCAGGTGCCCCTATGCTGTATTATTATTTTTATACTGCTGGATTAAATTTACTAATATTTTGTTGAGGAGTTTTGCATCTATGTTCATGGGGAATACTATAATGTCAGTAGTATTCTTTTCTTATACTATCTATATCTGGTTTGGACATCAGGATAATATTGGTCTCAGAAAATGTGGTGGGCAGTGTTCCCTCTTCTATTTTCTAGAAGAGATTAAATAGAATTGGTATCATTTCTTGGTTAAATGTTTGGTAGAATCCTCCAGTGAAACCATCATATCCTAGGTTTTATTTTTCAAATGAGTTTTCACTATAGATTCAATTTATTTCATAGTTATAGAACTATTCAGACTATTTTTTTTCTTGGGTGACTTTGGTACTTTTTTATTTTTGAGGAATTAGTTCATACCATCTAAATTATTGAATTTACAGGGTGCCTGGCTGGCTCAGTTGGCATGTGACTTTTTTTTTAACATTTTATTTATTTTTGAGAGACAGAGAGAGATAGAGTGCAAGCAGGGGAGGGGCAGAGAGAGAGGAAGACACAGAATCTGAAGCAGACTCCAGGCTCTGAGCTGTCAGTACAGAGCTTGATGCAGGACTCAAACCCATGAGCCACGAGATCATGACCTGAGCTGAAGTCAGACAGTTAACCAACTGAGGCACCCAAGCACCCCGAGTATGTGACTCTTAATCTCAGGGTTTTAAATTCAAACCCCAAGTTGGTTGTAGAGATTACTTAAAAAAAAAATCTTTAAAAATAAATAAATAGTTGAATTCCTGAATTTACCTAAAGAAAATGAAAACACTAATTTGAAATGATATATGCACCCCTATGCTGATTACAGCATTATTTACAATAGCAAGATACAGAAGCATTCCAAGTGTCCACTGATAATGAATAAAGAAGTGGCATATATATACAATGGAATATTACTCATCCATTAAAAAGAATGAGATCTTGCCATTTGTGACAACATGGACAGACTAAGTGGATATTATGTTAAGTGAAGTAAGTCAGACAGAGAAAGACAAATACCATATGATTTCACTTATATATGGAATCTAAAAAACAAAACAAATTAACAGACAAAAAGCAGACTTAAATACAGAGAACAAACTGGTGGCTGCCAGAGGGAATTTGGGTGGGGCAATGGGCAAAATAGGTGAAGGGGATTAAGAGGTACAGACTTCCAGTTATAAAATAAATAAGTCAGGAGAAGAAAAGCACAGCATAGGGAATATAGTCAATAATGTTGTAGTAATGTTGTATGGTGACAGATGGTGACCACACTTAGTGGTGAGCATTGAGTAAGGTATAGAATTATCAAATAACTGTGTTGTGCACCTGAAACTAATATAACATTGTATGTACTTCAATAATTTAAAAAATTATGGAATCATCACAAACTTTACATTGTAAAATAAATAGGTCATGGGGATATAATGTACAACATCATGACTATAATACCATATTACAAGGTAGAGGGAGGGAAGATGGCGGCGTAGGAGGACGCTGGGCTCACCGCGCGTCCTGCTGATCACTTAGATTCCACCTACACCTGCCTAAATAACCCAGAAAACCACCAGAGGATTAGCAGAACGGAGTCACCGGAGCCAAGCGCAGACGAGAGGCCCACGGAAGAGGGTAGGAAGGGCGGCGAGGCGGTGCGCGCTCCACGGACTGGCGGGAGGGAGCCGGGGCGGAGGGGCAGCTCGCCGGCCAAGCAGAGCCCCCGAGTCTGGCTTGCAAAAAGCGGAGGGGCCTGACGGACTGTGTTCCGACAGCAAGCGCGACTTAGCGGCTGGGAGGTCATAAGTTAACAGCTCTGCTCAGAAAGCGGGAAGGCTGGAGGACAAAGGGAAGGAAAGCTGCTGAGCCCCCGGACGACAGAGCTCAGTTTGGTGGGGAACAAAGGCGCTCGCCAGCGCCATCTTCCCCGCCCATCCCCCAGCCAAAATCCCAAAGAGAACCAGTTCCTGCCAGGGAACTTGCTCGCTCCGCGCAAACACCCAACTCTGCGCTTCTGCGGAGCCAAACCTCCGGCAGCGGATCTGACTCCCTCCTGCTGCCACAGGGCCCCTCCTGAAGTGGATCACCTAAGGAGAAGCAAGCTAAGCCTGCCCCTCCTGCCCCTGTGCACCTTGCCTACCCACCCCAGCTAAGACGCCAGATCCCCAGCATCACAAGCCTGGCAGTGTGCAAGTAGCCCACACAGGCCACCCCACCCCACAGTGAATCCCGCCCCTAGGAGAGGGGAAGAGAAGGCACGCACCAGTCTGACTGTGGCCCCAGCGGTGGGCTGGGGGCAGACATCAGGTCTGACTGCGGCTCCGCCCACCAACTCCAGTTATACACCACAGCACAGGGGAAGTGCCCTGCAGGTCCTCACCACGCCAGGGACTATCCAAAATGACCAAGCGGAAGAATTCCCCTCAGAAGAATCTCCAGGAAATAACAACAGCTAATAAGCTGATCAAAAAGGATTTAAATAATATAACAGAAAGTGAATTTAGAATAATAGTCATAAAATTAATCGCTGGGCTTGAAAACAGTATAGCTGACAGCAGAGAATCTCTTGCTACAGAGATCAAGGGACTCAGGAACAGTCACGAGGAGCTGAAAAACGCTTTAAATGAAATGCATAACAAAATGGAAACCACCACAGCTCGGATTGAAGAGGCAGAG
>NW_024420442.1:4257526-4258112 GCF_014898765.1 Herpailurus yagouaroundi | reverse complement strand
CCGGATGGCCAACAGGCACATGAAAAGATGTTCAGCGTCGCTCCTTATCAGGGAAATACAAATCAAAACCACACTCAGATATCACCTCACGCCAGTCAGAGTGGCCAAAATGAACAAATCAGGAGACTATAGATGCTGGAGAGGATGTGGAGAAACGGGAACCCTCTTGCACTGTTGGTGGGAATGCAAATTGGTGCAGCCGCTCTGGAAAGCAGTGTGGAGGTTCCTCAGAAAATTAAAAATAGACCTACCCTATGACCCAGCAATAGCACTGCTAGGAATTTATCCAAGGGACACAGGAGTACTGATGCATAGGGGCACTTGTACCCCAATGTTCATAGCAGCACTCTCAACAACAGCCAAATTATGGAAAGAGCCTAAATGTCCATCAACTGATGAATGGATAAAGAAATTGTGGTTTATATACACTATGGAATACTACGTGGCAATGAGAAAAAATGAAATATGGCCTTTTGTAGCAACGTGGATGGAACTGGAGAGTGTGATGCTAAGTGAAATAAGCCATACAGAGAAAGACAGATACCATATGGTTTCACTCTTATGTGGATCCTGAGAAACTTAACAG
>NW_024420442.1:4167717-4257426 GCF_014898765.1 Herpailurus yagouaroundi | reverse complement strand
CTGAGGGTTGATGGGGGGTGGGAGGGAGGAGAGGGTGGGTGATGGGTATTGAGGAGGGCACCTTTTGGGATGAGCACTGGGTGTTGTATGGAAACCAATTTGACAATAAATTTCATATATAAATTAAAAAAAATAAATAAATAAAATAAAAAGTACAAACTTCAGGTATAAAATAAATAAGCCGTAGGGATTTAATGTACAGCAGTTGTAATATAGTCAATACTGTATCAATTTCGTATGGTGACAGATGGGGACTAGACTTGTGGTAGCCATTTTGTAACATACATGGATTTCAAATCACTATGTTGTGAAACTTATTATAATATGCTATGTCAATTATACCTCAACAAATTTTTTTTAAGGAAGAAATAAAGCCCCTGAAAATCAGTCAAAAAAAAAAAATACCATATTGCATACTTGAAAGTTAAAAAGAGAGATCTTAAAAGTCCCTAACTGAAGGAAAAAAAAATTTTGTAACTATGTGTGGTGACAGATGCTAACTAGACTTATTGGGGCTGATCATTTTGAAACATATACAAATATCAAATCATTATGTTGTACACCTTAAACTAATATAATGGATTGTACTATAATAAAACTATGATGGAGTCATGAAGCTTATGGCACCTAACGATATCCTCTGCTTTTGTTTCCCTTGCCTGAGGAGACATTTACATAAATATGTTGCTAAGGACAGGGCACCTGGGTGGCTCAGTCAGTTAAGGCTCTGACTCTTGATTTTGGCTCAGGTCATGATTTCATGGTTGGTGAGTTCTAACCCTGTGTTAGGCTCTGCATTGACTAGGGAGAGCCTGCTTGGGATTCTCTCTCCCTCTCTCTCGGCCCCTCCCCCACTCTGTCTCTCAAAATAAACATATATATATATATATGTTGCTAAATATATATTCATCATTTTGTGCCAGCACTATATTGTTATGATTACTATAGCTTTGTAGTATATCTTGAAATCCAGGATTGTGATACCTCCAGCTTTGTTTACTCTCAAGACTTTTTTGGCTATTCAAGGTCTTTTGGGGTTTCATACAAATTTTAAAATTATTTGCTCTAGTTCTGTGAAAAATATTACTGATATTTTGATAGGGATTGCATTGAATCTGTTGATTGCTTTAAGCAGTATGGACATTCGGATGATACTAATTCTTCCAATCCATGAGCATGGTATATCTCTCCATTTGTTTGTATCATCTTCAATTTCTTTCATCAATGTCATATAGTTTTCACAGCATAGGTCTTTCACCTCCTTGGTTAAATTTATTCTAGGTATTTGTTTCTTTCTGGTGCAACTGTAAATGGGATTGTCAATTTCTCTTTCATTATCAGCATATATAAATGTGACTAGTTTCTGTATATTAATTTTGTGTCCTACAAATCTACTGAATTCATTTATTGTTTCTAATAGTTTTTGGGTGGAGCCTTTAAAGTTTTCTATATATAGTAGCATGTTATCTGCAATTAGTGACAGTTTTACTTCTTCCTTACCTGTTATTTGCTTTTCTTGTCTTACTGCTGCAGCTAGGACTTCCAGTACTATGTGGAATAAAAGTGATAAGAATGGATATCCTTGACCTTAGAGAAAAATCTTTCAGATTTCCACCATTGAGTATGTTGTTAGCTATGGGTTTTTCATATACGGTTGAAGTATGTTCCCTCTAAACCCACCTTGTTGCATGTTTTTATCATAAATGGATGTTATATTTTCTCAAATGCTTTTTCTGCTTCCATTGAGATGATCATATGTTTCTTATACCACCTCTTATTAACATAGGTAGCACATGGATTGATTTCCAAATATTGAACCACCCTTGCATCCCAGGAATAAATCCTACTTGATCATGGTGAATAATTTAATGTATTGTTAGATTTGTTTGGCTAATATTTTGTTAAGGATTTTTACATCTATATTCATCAGAGATATTGGCCTGTAGTTTGTTTCTGTTTTTGTTTTCATAGTGTATTTGTCTTATTTTGGTATCAGGGTAACAGTGGCCCTATACAATAAATTTGGAAGTTTTTGCTTCCTCTTCTACTTTCTGGAATAGTTTGAAGGGCACCTGGGTGGCTCAGTCAGTTGAGTGTCCGACTTTGGCTCAGATCATGATCTTGCAGTTTATGAGTTCAAGCCCCACATCAGGCTTGCTGCTGTCAGTGCAAAACCCACAGTGGCTCCTCTGTCTCCCTCTGTCTCCGCCCCTCCCCTGCTTGTGCTATCAAAAATAAATAAACTTTTAAAAAAGAAGAAGAAGAAAGGTATTACCTCTTATTTAAATGTTTGGTAGAATTCACCTATGAAGCTATCTAGTCCTGGATTTTCATTTGTTGGGAGTTTTTTGATTACTGATTCAATTTCATTACTACTAATTGGTCTGTTCAAACCTTCTATTTCTTCTTGTTTCAGTTTTGGAAGATTATATGTTTCTAGGAATTTATCCATTTCTTCTAGGTTGTCCAATTTGTTGGTATATAATTTTCCATAGTATTCTCTCATAATCATTTGTATTTCTTTGGTGTCAGTTGTTATTTCTCCTTCTCCATTTCTGATGTTATTTGAGTCCTCTTTCTTTTTCCCTTGACAGGTCTATCTAAAGGTTTATCAATTTTGTTTATCTTTACAAAGAACCAGCTCTTGGTTTGACTGATCTTTTCTATTGTTTTATTAGTCTCTATTTCATTTATTTCCACCCTAATTTTTATGGCTTCCTTCCTTCTACTAGAGTTGAGCTTTGTTTGTTCTTTTTATAGCTCCCTTTAATGTAACATTAGGATGTTTGAGGGTTTTTTTTTCATTTCTTGAGGTAGGCCTGTATTGCTATAAACCTCCCTCTTATAACTGCTTTTGCTGCATCCCTAAAACTTTGGGCCATTATGTTTTCATTTTCATTTGTCTCCATGTATGTTCTAATTTCTTCTTTGATTTCTTTGTTGATGCATTGGTTATTTAGTAGCAGGTTGTTTAGGCTCCGTGTATCTGCGTTTTTCCCAGTTTTTTCTCTTATATTTGATTTCTAGTGCATACCATTGTGGTCAGAAAAGAAGCTTAATATGATCTCAATCTTCTTAAATTTATTGAGACTTGTTTTGTTTTGTGTATGTGTCTTTTGGTCTGAAGTGAATCTCTTATAGGCAGCATATAGATGGGTGTTGTTTTTTATCTATTCAGTCACACTATGAATGACTCCATCATTTTTAATGCCCATACCAGTGTTTTTCCCCCTAATGTACACAGAGTATGTCTACAACAAAATAAATCTTTAATAGCAAGGAAGAAAGAAAACGGAAAGAAGTTCACTCCACAGGAGAGGAAAAACACACAAACAACATGAAGTTCTTTGGCTGGATCTTTCACTTCAA
Organism: Herpailurus yagouaroundi; assembly: GCF_014898765.1. Taxonomy (NCBI): domain Eukaryota; kingdom Metazoa; phylum Chordata; class Mammalia; order Carnivora; family Felidae; genus Herpailurus; species Herpailurus yagouaroundi. The sequence goes on along the minus strand of NW_024420442.1, from coordinate 4,254,057 downwards.
GTCACATGAATATTTTATCAGCATAGCTTACCAATACAACTTGGTCTAAAAAGGACAGAGAACTTACAAAAGACCGGAAAGTGTGAAGAAATATAATTATGGTACCAGGAGGAAGATATTATTTTGACAAAAGAACTATTAAAAGGATCCTGAGGGAAAACACTAATCAGAATTTTTGATGCTGAGTACAAAGATAAATGAACACATAAATAACAATGCATCCTTGTTATGTTTTAGCCCTTACCACATTCTAGACCAAAGCATTTAAGCTAAGATATGACCATTTCCTCTCATCAAAACTGTACTTTATTAACATAATCTTGAGTGTGGCCCTAAAACTGCAAAAGGATTGAGGTATATCACTGTAAAATAGGACAGCCTCTACCAATTCCTCAAATTATTATCACTTCAAAGGAAAGAGGCAAGAATATAGGACCATTATGGGAACCAAAAGACCAGGATGCTGTGATTCAGTAGGACTTTCATTTCCAACTTCAAAGGGCTTCATTAATCTCCTACCAATCCATCTAAATTTAAGGGAGAAGGAAATTAATGGCTTTGAACATGAATTCTCTGCCCCAACCTGTAGCTTTTAGTGACACGGAAGACAGAAGAAGAAAAAGAAACGTTCAGAAGACCCAGAAGAAACTCTCAGTCCCCAGAGAATAGAAGCGGGTAAAGGAGAATTTACATCATGGCAAGACTATCAATATGGGATCTCTCTGAATCAAGGCTATAAGACAGTGTTTGGGCCTCTGCTTTTTGTGATGTGTAAATAGTAAAGTTAGACTGTGTCCTCTGCATTCCATTTGTAAAAATCTCTTGTCTACAGATCTAGTGGTTTTCCAAGTAATCTATATGCATGATGTATTTGCTTGTAAAATACAAAATTGATGACTTACCTATGATTTATCACTCTTACTTATTGTCATGCTGAGCCTAATCAACTGACTACCCAGCAGTGTTTACTTAAAGTGCACACCAATTGCTCAGCCTTGGGTCTGATAAGTTCCAAGAACTGGAAGACTTCAGGTAAAAAACTAAAGGCCTTTAACTCACTTTATGGCTTTTGAAGATGGGTTTTTGTTATTTATGTCAGTGACTGATTATCTAAGTAAAACAGAGTCCCAAGGTAATAGGGCTAATTCTTGTAGTTAAAGCTTTGCCCTGCCCTGGGCAACTATGCTTAAAATGGATACCAGTGGCCCAACATTCTTAATGAAGAAAGTCAATACTGTGAGGATTGTTCAAAGTGTGATTCCCAAGCCCACCAACATCAGAATCACCTAGAGATGAATATTAAAACTACAGAGTCCTGGTTTCCAACCCAGATCTGCTAAATTAAAACCTATAGGTTGGAGCCAAGGAACCTACATGTTATTAAGCTCCCCTGGGTGATTTTGACACTAACATTTGAGAATCAATGGCTTAGTGCAAACTCATCTCCATAACTAGATCTCAATCAGTCAATAATCAAAAAGGCATTTCACTGCCCAGATACAGACCTGATCCTCTCAATGAGCCTCTGTTTCCTTTCTCTAAATAGAGATAACAGTAGTACCTACTTCTTATAGACTGTGGAGAAAATTAAAAGATGTATATGTACAAAGCCTCATACAATGCCTAGCATATGATAAATAACTCAGTAAATTTTAGTAATTATAGTAAGAAAAAGCCCAAGCTCCTTATTGAAGCCCTTCCAATCTTTATGAATACCTACATTACCTCATCTCCTGCCACTCCCCCAACCACACCGGGCAATTTATACTCAAGAAAAACAAAACCAATTGGAGTTTCTTCATGTACCAATACACCAATGCCATTTTTTTTTATCTTTACTGCATTGCTTATGCTCTTTCCTTGGCCTAGAGTACCACAGAATGCAGTTCCTTGACTTAGAAAGCTCATACTTGATCTCCAAGGTCTAAATCATTGGCATCTTCTCTGGGAAGTTTTTACTGGACCCCTAAGTTAGGAGCCTCACCTCTTTGTTCTCTCAGCACCTTGAACTCTTTACCTATTTATGTGTTTGTTTGCCTATCTGTCTTTCTTCATTTGAGAGCAAGCTCTTTGAAATTATGGGCAATGGGATTTTGTGGGTTTTTTCTCTGATTGTTGTTTGTAATTTAAAAACATACAGAGGGGTGCCTGGGTGGCTCAGTCAGTTGAACATGTGATTCTTGATTTCGGCTCAGGTCATGATCCCAGGGTCATGGGATTGAGCCCAGCGTGGGGCTCTGCGCTGAGCATGGAGCCTGCTTAAGATTCTCTCTATGAAGGGGCACCTGGGTGGCTCAGTTGGTTGAGCGTCCAACTTTGGCTCAGGTCATGATCTCGTAATTCGTGAGTTCGATCGCCACATCGGGCTCTATGCTGACAGCTCCCCTCTCTCTGCCCCTCCCCCACTCACGCTCTCTCAGAAATAAACATTAAAAAAAATTTTTTTTAAAGATTCTATCTGTCCCTCTGCTCCTCTCCCCTGCTCACATGCTCTCTCTTACTCTTAAAAATAAAAAAAGGTAAAAATATACAGAAAAGTACAAAGAGTAATATAACAATCACCCATGTTTCTAACATCCACAAGTAACTATTATTGACATTTTGGCATTTTTGCTTCTAGTCTTTTCTCTTTACTACTTTAACAGTAATTTATGAAAACACTGTTCATTGTTTCAGAATAGAATATTATAGGTAAATCCAAATGTCCCCTTGACCTCCACCCCTATGCTATATTTCTTCCCTACCTTTCCATACACTAATATGAGTTTAATCTGTATCTTTACAGTCTTTTTGATATATTTACAGACTTATCTGTATTCATAGAAAATATATAGTATTGGTTTACACATCATTTTCAAATGTCACATGGCTATGTGCATCATTCTGCCACTTCTTTCACTCAAAACTATTTTTGAAATATATCCACGTTGAGGGGCGCCTGGGTGGCTCAGTCGGTTGGGTGGCCGACTTCGGCTCAGGTCACGATATCGCGGACCATGAGTTTGAGCCCCACGTCGGGCTCTGGGCTCACGGCTCAGAGCCTGGAGCCTGTTTCAGATTCTGTGTCTCCCTCTCTCTCTGCCCCTCCCCCATTCATGCTCTGTCTCTCTCTGTCTCAAAAATAAATAAAACGTTAAAAAAAAAAAAGAAATATATCCACGTTGATACACATATCTGGCCAATTCTGTTTAATTGCTGTATAACAATCCATTACGGAAATGTACCTCATTTTATTTAACCCATTCCCCTGTTGATGGGCATTTAGATTATTTCCAAGATTTTGCTATTAACAAAAAATAGTTACAACAAATGTGCTTTATCAAATATCTCTTGGTATCTATGTATAAATATTCCTTTAATAAAGAGACCTAGAAGTAAAACTGCTGGATTGTAGGGCATATGAATTTGTTTCATGGACCCTGACAAAGTGTTCTCCAATGTACCGATCCCCAATTTTTATGTCCATCAGCATTATTCAAGAGCTGTCACTTCCCTGCATCCCTACTAACACGTGCCATTGTGAGCCTTCTAAACATTCCCAGTACTACCACAGAAAAAAGAGTATCTCATTGCTGTTTTTGACTGTCTTGTTCATCTCTAAATCCCCAGCTCCTAGCAAGTACCTGGCACTGTTGATTGCTTGGTAAATATTTGCACAGCTCTCATTCTGATAATGTCACATATAGGTACTGGCCCTGACCTGCTGATACTTCAGAACCCACCCAGGTGTCTACTTTCAGCAAGAACTAGAATGAAATCCAAGTCTCCTCACCTCTAGACAAACCTGTGAGGAAACGGTAAAGGGAAAACCGCAGATGATGTAATGCTCTTTAGAGATTTATCATTCTTTAAACTGGCATTCAGGGAATGATTCTTGACCTTTGGATCAATAGTCCTTTAAAATCAATCAGGTTGGGGTCTAGCTCCTTCCACCTGAGAGCTTAGAGCACATCTGGAAAGACAACAGGAGTAGGAAACAACGAATTTGTTCCCCAGTGGCTCTGTTGCACCAGTGGAAGGGAGTCAGATATGGAAGGAATCGTTTAGCTTTCTAGTGGTCTCCCTAGAGGTACATTTTATACACATTATGTGTTCAAGAAAACATGATTCCCTTTCTTCTGGCCACATGTAGACAGTATTTACCAGTATCCCCTATAGAGAGTTGTATTTGTGTGATTGATTTTTGCCCATTAAACATTAGGATATAGGATAATTATTAGTCTCACAAGATGGAAAACAACAACAACAAAGCATAATTGATCTATCTACCAAAGCAAATGTTATGCAGTAACCATTGAAAAAAATTCCCAAAAGATTCTAGGACTGAAATAAACATCATTCTCGTAAGTAAAAAAAGAAACTTACCTAATCAGCTCTGGTGCCTAATCAAGTCATAAAATGAAAGAGTAAGACGTTACTAGCAAGTCTCCACTACCACTGTTAAGCATGAATTTAGGTTGGTGGCGTCATAAATGAAGAGTCCTCAATGAGAGCTAAAGTAGCGAGAGGCTGCAACACTGCAGATTCTAACCTGACGCCTGGAAACACACACACAAGAGATAGGCAGATATATAAAGACAGCCAGGAATGGGATATAGGGAGGAAAAAATGGAGAAGAGGGAAATCTTGTATGTATAGCCCTAGACCATCTGATTTAAGATTAAAGTTCCCATATTATGTGTTAAGATTTTTTTTTCTCATTTTATAGGGACTTTTTAAAAAGTTTACTTATTTTGAGAGAGAGCATGTGTGCATGATCAGAGGAGGGGCAGAGAGAGAGAGAGAGAGAGAGAGAGAGACAGGGAGAGAGGGAATCCCAAGCAGGCTCCATGCTGTCAGCACGAAGCCCAAACTCATGAACCATGAGACCATGACCTGAGCCAAAATCAAGAGTCAGACACTTAACCACCTGAGCCACCCAGGTGCCCCTAGTGACATTGGTTTAATTCTGAAGGTTTTTCACCTATAAAACCCTTCTTGACAAGGCTGGATCCATCTGATTCATCTCTATATAGAGACTGCTCCTGGTATTATATACATATATTGTAGGTTCTCAAGCAATGGGGATTAAATGAACGACAAGGATAAAATATTGAGCAAAATGCTGGGAGACGTACTTTTCTAGGAGCCCCATAGGGTGGAAAGGAGACATTACCACATGATATTTGGGTCTTTGCAACAATAAAATCATCTACACGTCCATCAAACAAATATTTATTTAGTACATCCTCTGTGCCAGTCACTGTGGTAGAGAAGACATATACAATCCTACCTACAAGGTAGTGGATACTAGTTGGCACCTACAATACAGTGTAATCAGTATTCTGATGGATGAAAAGAAGGTGCTATGGGAGCTGTGTGACTCCAGTTTCAGGAATCAGAGTAGATTTTTCAGAAGACATTCATTGAACACCCATTGAGTGCCTGGTCCTGTGTTAGATGCTAGGTATACAGAGGTGCCTGAGGTATTTGCTCCTGTTCTAGAAACTCAAGGAGCTCCTGGGGAACATAAGAGAGACATAGCTACCCAGTAACCCCGAGGCAGTGGGAAAAGTGCTGAACAGGATACATGCTGTGAGAGCCACAAAGGAAGCCCCAACTAAGTCAATGTTTCCAAGCCTGTCTCTCTTAACCCAACTCCACAACTACAATGGAACAAGTGGTTTCATGTGGCAATACCTGCAATGTACCCAAAATGAGGACTTCATCATTCTAGGACTTCCTGGAGGTAAAGCTACTCAGTCCCAGAAGGAAACCACAGTGGTTTCTGAACTCTTGCTCATCCCAGTGGTGCCAGGCTTAGACATTCCCCTTGAAATGCCATTCCTCAGGAAATCTGATCCATACCATTAGGTCCCAAATGCTTTTTCCCTTTTCCTCCAAAACGTGGTTATTCACTCTTCATTTAAGAAACTAAGTTTACAGTTGGGGGCCTAAAATAATTAGTTCTGCTTGTTATATCTTATAACCCAGAAGTAGAAAAAGAAAACTCAAAAGGCTCGCCGTTATGTAAATGATACAGATACCTGCTGGACCAGTCTCTGTGGAACTCAGTGATGTCTTTCACCAGACGTGATCAGAAGAGTCACATATTTAGGGTCACATGCCTGGCTCAGTCAGAGGGGCATGCAACTCTTGATCTCAGGGTCATGACTTTGAGCCCCACGTTGGGTGTAGAGATTACTAAAAAAAAAATAAATAAACTTAAAAAAAATAAGATGACTCACAAATTTAGAACTAGAAACTTGAAGGAACCTTAGAGATCTATAATCTCTGTCAACCCTTTAATTTTACAGATGAGGATTCTGAGTAAAAGGGAACTGCCCAAGGCCCAACAGGTGGTTAATAAGAGAATTAGACCTTCAAAGCAGGCTTCTCAACCATTTTTGAAAACATAAGATTCAAGCAAATGTAGAGGTAGCAGATCACCTAAGAGAGTAAGAGATCTAAGAGAAAGAAAACTGAGGGCTCTTAAATCCAGCTGGTCTACCCATGTGGAGATCCTCCCACCAACACAACCCTGAGAAATAACTGGGTTTGATTTCATTAAAGGTACTTCTAGATTCCTCTACTCCCAACAGAAACAACCATCGATACGTTTGGCTCGGAGGAAAAGCAAAACAACAGCATTGCATTGTTTTCTTTGGGAACGACTCGATTACTTCCACCAAAGCAGGACATGTAAGGAACGAGAGAGGTGTCACAACAGGATGGATGGGGAAATGGTGATTTCCTGGACAGCAGTTGGGGAGAACTAGAAGGCACCCTGCCGGCCACAGACAACAAACAGAGAAGTACAGGGAGGAGGCATGGCCTGATCCTCCTCCCATTGGCCCCACCTGCCTTTTGGAGGTTGTCAGAAAATGGAGAGGGGAAAAAAAAAAAAACAGAAGAAAATCTCAGACCTAAAAAATTAAAGCACAGGGCCATCACATCCCAGTCTTTCTTCCCTCTCCCTTTCCAGTTCCTGAAATAAGAAGTGTCTGGGCCCAGGGTACCTAAAAATATTTGAAGACAGGAAACAAATGCCACATCAAGATGATGGAGCCCATCAAGAAATATGAACAGATAGATGCTATAAAACATGGCTTTGAAACCAACAGTCAGTACTAGTCCAACTCTTTCCAAAAAAAACAAACAAACAAAAACAAAAAATCTTGCAAGCATTCCAGTTGAGTGTTGCTCTTATCTCAACACTTGTACATTCAAACAGAAGGCAATTACATGTCCTTATTGAAACATCCCCCTGTCCTACTTCCAAATTCAGCCACTATCAAACAAGAAAGAAGATGAGAGGGTAGGGAACAATGAGAGAATAATTTATCTCCCAAAATAAAGGTCTTATGAGCCCCTCCAAGAGGCGATTTACACAGATGCTTTTTTCCTTCAAACCTACATTGCACTTGGGATTCTTTTTCACTTTGACGAGACAAAACGGTTTTGAAAGTGCTGAGCTTAATTGATTTGCAGCCACCCTAACTCAGACCACAGAGACTCTAATTACATATCCCATCATACCCAGGGTCTGTGGGAAGCAGACTTTCCCCCTGAGACTTGTGGATGGGTTTCACAGTCAAGTATTATGATTAACTCAAAGTTCTTCCTTCCAGAGACATGGAGGAGCACCACAGAAAGCTGACTCTGTTAGAGACGTGATACAGCAGCCTATGACAGCCAGAATGAGTGGAATTCGGCAAAAGTCAAGTCAACTGATAACATGCTTTGTTTTCCTCATTTATGCCACGAAGCTAATGAAGCAAAAAGTGGGAGGTCACATTTTCTCCTCCGCAGTCAAGAAGCTAATAGCTCTGAAGCACCCAGAGATAGGCCTCAGATATACCAAGCACTTACACCAGGTTGTGTATAAATTTTTAGAAGCTTGGAAAGCTTCAAGCACTTTTAAGTGCTTTCAAGCATATTAGTCTTGCTTCACACAAGGCATAATAAGCCTGGTCGATGGCAGAGAAATAATAATGTTGTTAATCCAAGCAACTTGGAAGTGAATCATCCACTCCAGCAACCCAGATTGATTTAATGCCCTTTGGACAGTATGACTCCATCCTTTCCTGGAGGGCTAATGGACAATCACTATCTCCTTTAGTCCCCATTCACACTCCTCTTTGTTTCTGCTTGGACAAACAAGTCAAGGGCTTCCTGTGATCCAGCCTGAAATGCTGGCCTTAAGTGATTGTGCCTCCACAGGAAGAGCTCAGCTGTTACACAAAACTCAGGGCTGCAAACACCATCTTTCTTAAGTTTATCGGCCCTCTTTGGTAACTGACACTACCTAAGGAAGACGGCAAAGCATAAGGTCAGTGTGAACCAGGGAAAAATCCAAATCATAGGATAATTTCTAGAAACAGTTTTACTAGGGGCACCTGGGTGGCTCAGTCGGTTGAGCATCCGACTTCGGCTCAGGTCATGATCTCACGGTGAGTTCGAGCCCTGCGTCGGTCTCTGCTGACAGCTCAGAGACGGAGCCTGCTTCAGATTCTGTGTCTCCCTCTCTCTCTGCCCCTCTCCCGCTCATGCTCTGTCTGTCTGTCAAAATTAAATAAAACATTAAAAAAAATTTTTTAATAAATAAATAAAAACAGTTTTACTACTCTCAGAGAAAAACAACTCAAGCTGGACTCAAAGTGCCTTAAAGGAAGTATTGTCCCAGAATGATGCTGAGAGACCTATTTAATGAACAACTAGGAATTATTTGTAATTGATAGATCAAATATTGCTATGTAAAGGGGGAGCTTCTAAAGTATTTACAATTTCTTAAGATAGTTTCAAGTCTTAAGGTCAGTAAACAGTCCTATACAAAACCAAGATGAGGGGCGCCTGGCTGGCTCTGATGGTGAAGCTTGTGACTCTTCATCTTGGGGTTGTGAGTTTGAGCCCCACGTTGGCTGCAGAGATTAGTTAAAAAGCAAAATTTAAGAAAGGAAGGAAGGAAGGGGGGAGGGACGAAGGAAGGAAGCAAGGAAACCAAGATGAAACTCTACATAAAGAAAAACTTGGGGCGCCTGGGTGGCTCAGTCGGTTGAGTGTCTGACTTCGACTCAGGTCATGATCTCATGGTTCATGGGTTTGAGCCCCGTGTCGGGGCTTTGTGCTGACAGCTCAGAACCTGGAGCCTGCTTTGGATTCTGTGTCTCCCTCTTTCTCTCTTCCCCCACCCCATTCGTGCTCGCTTGCTCTCTCTCTCTCAAAAATAAACATTTTTTAAAAAAAATTTTTAAAGAAAAACTTTGCTAATAGTGGCAAAATGGTAATCAATGTTCAAGTTGGGTGAAGGGTATGTAGAGATTCATTATATTATTCTATTTTTGTGTACGTTTGATAGTTTCCATAATAAAGTTCTTTTTCAATACACTGCTGAACAAAGGCAACTTTCAAGTCTGCCCTCTAAGTTATTACAAATTTAAAATTACTGGGATTAACATTAGACCTTTAACTCCATGAAAAAATTTTTTCAAAGCTCTGAGACCCTTGAACTTGACTCTCCCAAACTCAGCCTACCTATATTCAAGCTTGAGGCAAGGGTAATTGGGATCCTATAGGGCCAGAACTTGTTCTGCTTCTAGTGAAAATATGAAGGGAAGCCTGAAAGAAGGAAAGGGAAGATGCCAGGCCAGGAGATGAAGGGCTAACTCTGAAAGCCAAAGACTGTTTTGATGGCATCGCCTGCTGTTAGCTGCCCACTTTCAGAGGGATTTGTTATGGAGAGAAATTGTCCTATATTCTCTCTCTCGCTTCGGTTCTATCAACCACCACCATAAGTAGGCCACTTTCTCCTGGCCAGAATAAGCTCAGCTAGATGGAGAACCCATGGTGGGGGGGGGGGGGGGGCTATGGCTTTGGTCCACTGCTTTACTCTAATGAGGGAAAAACTTTGCAAGCTCTGGAGTGTCTTGCATATGGTGGTAATTCTTAGTCAAGCACATTTCTCATTTACCTTTGTTCCACTGAATGCCTTCTCAGAGGAGCTGGGCAGTGAGGCTCGGAAAGTCTCCTATATGCTACTGTTTCACGTCACCAAGAGAGTATTTCCAGGCAAGAAGCAATCATTCCTATAAACAAACTGTACTCTCCCCCAAGGCAAAATAAACTAAATTCAGGAAGGAAGATAATTTACAAAGTGGATTCCGTACAAGTCACGCAGTACAGTGGGCTTTTTCAAGACTCCTGAGCTGCAGGAAAAAAAAGAAAAGGCTGGACAAAGTGCTGCAGTTGGTCACTTGGAATAAGTAGCACACTCACAATCTAGCCTTGTCTCCATGGAGACAGCTGGGTCTAGCAACTATCTAAACATTATACTACAAGGTATTATAGACAAGCATCAGAAGCCACAGGGGAATACCAGAGGTGAAAAGAAAAACATGTCCAACCATCTCACATTATAGCTCCACCACAACACCGTGGGATCCTATCATCCTGCCTTGTTGTATTTTTATTCATATTCCCATTGGGCAAATTTCCTTTTCTTTAAGCAAAGGGGAATCTAAAGCTGAAACACTCAAGGTGATTGAATGACCTTAATGGTCATGAGGGAAATTGTGTTAAAGGAAATATTAAGGCTTGATTGTCATTTTAGAGATTGGTTAAACAACCTGCCTCAACTCAAAACAGCTATGTAGTGAAAGAACTACGATAGACTTTATGTCCCCTGATTCCCTTCCAGTTTTCTTTCCATTTCATTGATTGAATCTGTTACTATTTAATTGCATGTGTGGTCATCATGTAGACATGGCTAAAAAGAAAACACGTGAAAAAATGGCCTTATTCTTGAAGGAAAGTAACAGGGAAGAGCAAATAAGTATTTCCCAATTTACACTTACAAGTTGAAGTTTAGGTCCAAAACCTCAAGAAAAAGAAGTTTTCTTTCATAATCCTGGAAAAGGAAGCTCTTTGAGGAAAGAAATCTATTAAAGACCCTAAAATCCTGAGAATTCTTCATCCTGACTTGACTTTGACAAATTGCATAATCCTCATGCCTAGTTTCTCCATCTGCACATTGACAAGTATATATCATAGTAACATAGCTTCCAAATATCTTTGAAATTAAGATAACCATAAGCATATCTTGACTCTTAATTCTCACTTTCCCAACATTTACTTATCACTAGTCCTCTTACTTGGATTTCTCAAATATTCCTTAAATTCAAAACCTCCTTTCTCTCTTTTAATATTCCTGTTTTAATTCAGACCCTCCTTTCTCTTCTTTGTACTTCACCTCTCAGTCTGAGCCTTTTCTCTGTTTTTTTTTTCAAGTTTTTATTTAAATTCTATAATTCAGGCCTTCCTTATCACTTGCTTAGACTGCTTCCCCAAGCTCCTGACCATTCTCCTTGCTCCCAATCTCTCCGCACTGCTACTAAGGTACTCTCTAAAGACCAACTTAGCTACGTCATGCTTCCATTAACTCTTTATTCCCTGCATACCTTTTGGTATGACATATAAGACTCTGTCTGGCCCTCATCTACTTCTTATATATTAGTTTTCTCCCATCATACTTCCTGATAGCCTATCCTGTATGTAGACAATGCTCCAGTCACTCTGAATTTCTCACCATTCCAAAAACACAACACACTGGTTAATGTCTTTTTACATTTGTACATTCGATTCCCTCCACCTGACATATATGTCTCCTCCCTTCCTCTTTTAAAAATTTCTACTAATCCTTTAAGACTCAGCTCCAATGTTACCTCTTCTGAGAAATCTCCCTAAGCTTTCCAGGACAAATCCCTTCTTTATGCTTCCAAAGCCTCCTGAACATAAAGTCATCATATCACTTATGTTCCTTATGATAACCATACTGTTTCTTCAGTTTGTCTTCTGAGTTTCTTGAAGGGAGAGCTATATCTTTTTCATCTCCATATCCCAAACATATAGCACAGTGCCTGGCCCCAAATGTTACTCTACAGACGTTGTTAAGTGATCAGATGAGCTATGTTAAGAACTACTATTTGTAGTCAGTATATAACATATACAGTCAATGAATAAGGTGTGATTAGGCTTCCTTGATGCCCCCATTCCTAATTTGAATCTTTTATGTAAGGATTTGGGGGTTTAGAAATTCCAGCTGGAAGAAAGAAAAGTTTGTCCTGGCTACGTCTTTCTTTGAAGACTGTTGATCATTTTGTGGATATGAGAGAAGAAAACTGACCATCTATATGTATAGGTCAATCTTTCAGCAGCAACGAACCTCTCATTGTACCATTCTACTTCTAATTTTGATTTAAATTCCCTGCCATTATATCACATCTCCTAAAAGTTAGAATTCACTTTCCTCTTTCCTCCTCAATATGCCCCAATTTTATCCCCCACCCCCACACACACACCAAGGGCTGATTTTCACTGCATGTGTTTAAGTAAACTGCCAACCCATTATGCAATTTACATCAGGCAGCTAGTAATAAAGTAGGACTTCTCCAAGGTCATTCATAAACTCTCTGATATCTGGGAAAGTGCTGAGAGAAAAATAGATAACTCAATCTGTCATGTGGATCTAAGGAGACTGTACAAATACCTCATTTCCATAACAACATTGTACTCAGTGTCCCAACATAATGAATGAATATGCTATGACTGAAGACTAAACAGAGGCTAATGGTAAATGCATTAATTAGCGTCCTGTTTACACTTCTCCTGGGAAGGATGGTCATTTGTTACAGCTTCTGTCATACAAGAAGACTGACTGAGTTTGGGTCTCCTTTCTGGAAATGCATATAAATTTGTGAGATTCTCCTACATTATCATTTGCTGACAGGCATTAATGACACTAATGAAGGCAGGAGGCCTTGATTCAAACACACAAATGATTAGAGTTGATAAGAGATATGTGAACAGGGCCCTCATTAATGAATATATTAATGATGCAGAGCTGGAAGTTAAAAAAGGGGTGTCTAGACATGTATTTATAGTGCCTCCACCTCCTTCAATCAAAGATAATTCTTCTTCTATCTCTTTGATTTATCCATTTTTTAGTTATATACCTAAGAAAGCAGAATAATCATGTTCTGGTAAAAGAAATCCAGAGAAAAAAGAATAGCTCCAGCTCTATTCAGTTAATGACAATTATGAATGAGAATATTTCATGAAATCAAAAGATTACCAGCTCTTGTCTTGGGAAATATGTGGTGACGGCTGCAAATTAGAGGGTTTATTCAGAGCAGAAGGAGCATTTACTGATCATGCCCAAACCAAGTTGAAGTCTTCTAGTTTAGAAAAAGACGAGGGTATTATTGCCCATTTGCTTCCTACATTGTTCACTTCTTAGGTAACTACACCCTTGATAAATCGTCACATCTTAGTGAGAGCACTGGTATGTGTTGACAACATTCCCGTTAATAATTTACACTCTCGTTATCTTTTCTATCATGATTGAATAGCTAAATCCTTCTATTTCTGATCAAGAGAGGACAATAGAATACTAATGTCTGCACAGGGTCATGCTCCGCAGTTATTCAAATGTTTGCACTGGTTTGACCAACTCGTAGACAGGTTTTATTGAAGATGTAGCTCAATACATAATGCCCAAACAACTGGTTGAGGCAAACAATTAAAAAAAAAAAAACGGGTTTGTCCAGTGTAGTAAGAAATTAACAAAGCCAGTCACATTATCAAATTAGTCTTTTGCTAATTACTTTTTACTGAAGAGACCCATCACTTCAGGCAAAGTGCTCAGACCACGGATTCTGAGTAGGTATAATCATATTAAACAGTGAACAATACATTAGTTCTATCAAGCTGCATTATCAACCTGAGAATTCCAATGATTGAATTGTGGACATAGCTATGTATTCTGAGGCATAAGACAGACAAAGAGGTCTCTGCCATCTTTTAAGTGAAAATTCATTCTCTTAAAACTTTAAAAATTGCATAATGTCACACAAGGGTCCCAGAGTGAAGGCAAAGAGATTGCATTTTTGGAGAGTGATTGCCCACTTAGGCTGTTTTAGGAGTCTGTTTTAATAGGAATCTGGTTTGAATTAAGAATAAAATGGAGCTGTAACACACAAGAGGCCTAATACTAGCCCTGAGTTTGGTCTCAGAGCTAAAAGACAGATGGCTTCCCACTGCCTCTCAGATGCTTTTATGTTATAAGCATGTTGCTTCTTTCATTCTGCCACGAATCTATGATCACATGATCAAGCAGTCCCCCAGAGAATATGCAGGATATGGGCAGTTTTCAGCTGCCTCTTGTTGCCTTTGTGTTACAGATCCATATTTTTTTTTATTTTTTTTTCAACGTTTATTTATTTTTGGGACAGAGAGAGACAGAGCATGAACGGGGGAGGGGCAGAGAGAGAGGGAGACACAGAATCAGAAACAGGCTCCAGGCTCTGAGCCATCAGCCCAGAGCCCGACGCGGGGCTCGAACTCACGGACCGCGAGATCGTGACCTGGCTGAAATCGGACGTTTAACCGACTGCGCCACCCAGGCGCCCCAGATCCATATTTTTTAATCATAGTTGGGACTCTCTCCACCCAGGGTCCTATTGCCTCTGGGCCCGACAGTCACAAGTCAGCAGGTGGCAAATAGGGTTCAGCTACAATTCAGAGCTGGGAGTCAAAACCAGGAGATCCACTTTAGCCAGATCATGAAAGCTGCAGGGCAAAGCTGATGTTGTGAGCAAAGGGTATTAAGTCACAACTCAAACTGCCAAGGTGTTTGGCTTCACAAGAAAGAAAGTAGCCCTATTTTCATGAAATTTCACTATTACTAAGTAGATAGCAGGTAATGGGACAGTTCGGTCCACGTAGCCACACTGGATATGCGTTGCAAATCAAGTTTATTCACTTATTTATTCCCTTGTTAATATAAAGAATGTTTATTGAGTTTTACGTGCCAGACATTGTACTGGGTCCTAGGGATACAGCAGGGAACAAGACAGACACAGTTCCTGACTTCACAAGACTTACTTTAAGGCAGGGTCAGTATAGTGTAGAGGTTAAGGACTCTGCAGTCAGACTACCTGAGGTGTAAATCCTGGCTTTTCCATTTACTGGCTTTGTGACCTTGGCAAATCATTTCCCCTCTCTATGTACCATAATTTCCTCAAAATCTGTGATTTTAAAAAAATTGTGATAAAAATTTTGATAACACCAGTACCAACATACATCATTTTATTATGCTTTACTTTTCTGTGCTTCACAAAAATACTGCATTTTTTACAAACTGAAGTTTTGTGTGAACCCTGCATCAGGCAAGTCTATGGGCGCCATTTTTCCAACAGCACTGGTTCACTTTGTGTCCCTGTTACATTTTGGTAATTCTCACAATATTTCAAACTTTTTCTTCATTGTTATATTTTTTATAGTTATCTGTGATCAGTGCTCTCTGATGTTACTATTGTAATTGTTTTGGAGCACCACAAACCACTCCCATATAAGACAGTGAACTTCATCGATACATGTGTGTGTTCTGACTGCACTACAGACCTGCCCTCCCCCTGTCTCTCTCCCATTTTGGGGGCCTCCCTACTCCCTGAGACACAATGATATTGAAATTAGTCCAGTTAATAACCCTACAATGGCCTCTAAGTGTTCAAGTGAAAGGAAGAATCACACATATCTCGCATTGAATCAAAAGCTAGAAATGATTAAGTTTAGTGAAGAAGGCATGATGAAAGCCAAGACAGGCTGAAAGCTAGGCTTCTTGCACCAGTTAGCCAAGTTGTGAATGTAAAGGAAAAGTTCTTGAAGGAAACTAAAAGTGCTACTGCAGTGAACACATGAGTGATAAGAAAGTGAAACAGCCTTATTGCTGATAGAAAGTGTAATGATCTGAACAGAAGATCAAACGAGCCGCAACATTCCCTTAAGCCAAAGCCTAATCCAGAGCAAGGCCCTAACTCTCTTCAATTCTATGAAGGCTGGGAGAGGTGAGGAAGCTGTAGAAGAAAAACGGGAAGCTATCAGAAGTTGGTTTATGAGGTTTAAGGAAGGAAGCCATCTCCATCACATAAAAGTGCAAGGTGAAGCAGCAAGTGCTGATGGAGAAGCTGCAGCAAGTTCTCCAAAAGATCCAGCTAAGATAAGTAATGAAGGTAGCCACACTAACAACAGGTTTTCAATGTGGCCGAAATAGTCCTTTGGAAGAAGATGCCATCGAGGACTTTCACAGCCAGAGAGAGAGGAGATGTCAGTGCCCGGCTTCAAAGATTCAAATAACAGGCTGACTCTCTTGTTAGGGGCTAATGCACCTGGTAACATTAAGTCGAAGCCAATGTTCATGGGCCATTCTGAATATCCTAGGGCTCTTAAGAATTATGCTATATATGGGGCACCTGGGTGGCGCAGTCGGTTAAGCGTCCGACTTCAGCCAGGTCACGATCTCGCGGTCCGTGAGTTCGAGCCCCGCGTCAGGCTCTGGGCTGATGGCTCGGAGCCTGGAGCCTGTTTCCGATTCTGTGTCTCCCTCTCTCTCTGCCCCTCCCCCGTTCATGCTCTGTCTCTCTCTGTCCCAAAAATAAATAAACGTTGAAAAAAAAATTAAAAAAAAAAAAAGAATTATGCTATATCTACTCTGTCTGTGCTCTATAAATGGAACAAAAAAAGCCTGGAAGACAGCACATCTGTTTATAACACAGTTTACTGAACATTTTAAGCCCATTGTTGAGACCTACTGCTCAGGAAAAAAAAAAAAAGATTCCTTTCACAATATTACTACTCACTGAAAATGCACCTGTTCACCTAAGAGCTTTAATGGAAATATACAATGAGATTAATGTTGTTTTCATGCCTACTAACACAACATCCATTCTGCAGCCCACGGATCAAGGAGTAATTTCAACTCTCAAGTCTTACTATTTAAGAAATACATTTAATATGGCTCTAGCTGCCATAGATAGCGATTCCACTCATGGATACGGGCAAAGTCAATTGAAAACCTTCTGGAAAGTTTTCACCATTCTACATGCCATTAAGGAAGAAGTTGATTCCAACCTTCATGGATGACCTTGAGACTTTCAGACTTCAGTGGAGGAAGTAACTATAGGTACGGTGGAAACAGCAAGAGAACTAGAATTAGAAGTAGAGTCTGCAGATGGGGCTGAATTGTTGCAATCTCATGATAAAACTTGAATGGATGAAGAACTGCTTCTTATGGGTGAACAAAAAAAGTTTCTTGAGATGGTAACTACTCCTCCTGAAGAGGCTGTGGAGACTGCTGAAATGGCAACAAAGTATTTAGAATATAACATCAACTTAGTTGATAAAGCAGCTGCAGGGTTTCAGAGGATTGACTCCAATTTTGAAAGAAGTTCCACTGTGGGTAAAATGCTATCAAACACAATTGCATGTTACAGAGAAATCCTTCATGAAAGGAAAAGTCCATCAGTGCAGCAAACTTCATTGTTATCATTTTAAGAAATTGCCACAGGGGCGCCTGGGTGGCGCAGTCGGTTAAGCGTCCGACTTCAGCCAGGTCACGATCTCGCGGTCCGTGAGTTCGAGCCCTGCGTCAGGCTCTGGGCTGATGGTTCAGAGTCTGGAGCCTGTTTCCGATTCTGTGTCTCCCTCTCTCTCTGCCCCTCCCCCATTCATGCTCTGTCTCTCTCTGTCCCCAAAAAAATAAATAAAAGTTGAAAAAAAAAATTAAAAAAAAAAAAAAAAAGAAAGAAATTGCCACAGCCACCCAACCTTCAGCAACCACCACTCTGATCAGTCAACAGCCATCAACACTGAGGCAAGATCCTCCATCAGCAAAAAGATTATGACTCTCTGAATGCTCAGATGATGGTTAACATTTTTTAGCAATAAAGTATTTTTATTTTACTTCTTTTTCTTAGAATGTTTATTTATTCTGAGAGACAGAGAGAGAGCACGAGCAGGGGGAGGGGCAGAGAAAGAGAGAGAGAGAGAATCTGTATTGATAGCACAGAGCCCCACATGGGGCTCAATCTCACAAACCACGAGACCATGACCTGAGCTGAAATCAAGAGTGGGACACTCAACCGACTGAGCCACCCAGGCGCTCCATAATGAAGTATTTTTAAAGATATGTACATTGTGTTTTTAGTCATCATGCCATTGTATACTTAAATGACTATAGTGTAAATGTAACTTTTATATGCACTGGGAAATAAAAAAAATCATTTGACTCACTGTATTGTGATATTTGCTTTACTTTGGTGGCCTGGAACTGAACCTGCAAGATCTCTGAGGCATGCCCATACCTAACTCATTGAGTTGGTATGAGAATTAAATGGGTTAATATCTGTTAAAAACTTACAACAATGTCTGCCACATGGTAAGCATGGTAAGTATTGGATGCTCTTGTTAACTATGTGCTGTAGTGTCTGCTGATCATCTCAGAAACAGTCCAAAATCCGTGACTGATTGCTTCCAAGATAGAGCATTGTCTCTCTTACCACTCACAGCAAGGATTCTCCTACTTCTAAGGTAAAGAAGCCAGGATAACTAGAAGACCTGCTACCATCAAATTCCTAAAACAAATTTCTGTCATCTTTTGGCCTCAGTTACCTCATCTGTACATGAGAGCCTATAACTAGATGATCTAGTACTCGTGATTTAAAACACTGGGTCTGAATACTGACTCCACTACTTACTAGGCTCTATGATCATGAGCAAGTCAACCTGAAGAGCCTTTCTTTGTCTTTGGTGTTCTGCAATTTCACCATGGTGTGGCTAGAAAGCAGATTTAGTTTTATTCATTCTACTCTGCATTCATCCCTCCTGAATTGAAAGACATGCCATTCATCAATTCTGGAACATTTTCAATAATTATCTCCTTAAAAATTGCCTCTGCCCCCATCCTCTCTAGTTCTTCTTTTTGGAGCTCATGTTAGACATATGTTGAGTCTTTTAAATCTATCCTTTATGTCTCTTAACCTTTCTTTACAGGTCTCAAATAGCAGTTTAAACACAGACACTAAAATATCAAGACATATGCCCTCAGTAACTCTGATTTAAAAACTCTACCAATTAATCTAGTCAAAGAGACAGTACAGTCAAACAAATAGGTTGGCTAAATTTTTTTAACTTGACTAGTTAATTTTTTTGATGTTTATTTATTTTTGAGACAAAGAGAGACAGAGCATGAGAGGAGGAGAGCTAGAGAGAGAAGGAGACACAGAATCCGAAGCAGGCTCTAGACTCTGCACTGTCAGCACAGAGCCCGACACAGGGCTTGAACTCGCAAAACTGCGAGATCATGACCTGAGCCGAAGTTGGATGCTTAACCGACTGAGAGGCCTGGGGGCCCCTTACCTTGACTAGTTATCAGAGTAAGTTAACTTTTTTAATGCCCTAAAGATGGACATAAAAAATTGGACAAGCCAAGGAGTTCAGAAGTTATCGTCAAATCAAAAACTAATTCTCATTTTGGAAGAGAACATAAAATTTTAAGTTAAATGGAGATGCTTTCAATACTAATTACTTGTTTCCTACATTATACAATAGAAAAATTGTTACTAAAGCATTAAGAAACAAGCTTGTACTATTGTGACACACTACAAAGGAAGAGGGCCAAGATAATATTTTCCCAGTTAATTATTTGCTTCTAGAATGGAGAAAAACTTCTTCAAATATTTTACAGGCATCAAATTACAATACAAAAAGACTTCCTTTAAAAAGGTAACACATAGGGGCGCCTGGGTGGCGCAGTCGGTTAAGCGTCCGACTTTAGCCAGGTCACGATCTCGCGGTCCGTGAGTTCGAGCCCCGCGTCAGGCTCTGGGCTGATGGCTCGGAGCCTGCAGCCTGTTTCCGATTCTGTGTCTCCCTCTCTCTCTGCCCCTCCCCCGTTCATGCTCTGTCTCTCTCTGTCCCAAAAATAAATAAAAAACGTTGAAAAAAAATTTTTTTTAAATAAAAAAAAAAAAGGTAACACATAAATACAGAAAAGTATTAATTATCTTGCTATAATGTGCCTAGCACTGTGTATGATTCTGAGGCTATACAAGCAATCAAACACATGTCCCTGTCCTTAAGGTATTTATAGTCTTATTGGAAAAACACAGGCCAACTAAGTAAGAGAGGGAAGAACAGAGAGAGAAAACTTTTATCTAGTATCTGCTATGTGTTGGGCATAGTCATATCTAATCCTCACCACATCCCTCCAAGATGTGTTTATTCATTCGTTCATTTACCCATTTAAATGATGTAGATATGCCCAACGTCAAACCATTAGCAAGAGAACAAGTTCAGACTCAAACTCAGGTCTGATGCCAGAGCCATTATTTCTACTATATCACACTGCCAAGTAATTAATTAAATCCTACAAATTAAGTTGTACTGACAAGAAAGTCAGTATAGCATATGGCTGAATTTATGGAATTTGGAGTCAGACTGACCTGAGTTCAAAAACCAACTATGTGACTTTGGACAAAGTACTTAACCTTCCTGAGCCTCTTTCCTTATCTGCAAAATAGGTACAGTAATTATACCTACTCATAGTGTTGTGATGATGAAATAAAATAATGTACATTAAATGTTTCACATAATGTTCTCCATAGTAAACAAGAAATAGCAAGAATTATTAGTGTAACACCAATTAAAAGAATTTTTAAACCTCAAACTAATTTTTCCACTTCTGCATTCTAAGGGAGGAGGCATATTTCATACTAGTAGGGATATATTCCCTTCCCCTCACAGAGACTGGTGGGAAAGGAGGAGAAAAATAGATTTCATAGCCCTTGCTGGTCCTTTTGTGCTGCTAAAGTAAGGGACTCTGGAAAAAATGGACTGATATACATAAAAGATATCTTGGATATACAAAGGGAGGCCCTAGGCACTTAGAGCTGTAAAGCCAAATTTTTCTTAGTTTAACCTAGCAATGTAAACCTTCATCAACCTACATCTTTTTTGTTATTAAGTTTATTTATTTTTGAAAGAGAGAGCATGAGCAGAGGAGAGGCAGAGGGAGGGGGACAGAGGATTCCAAGTAGGCTCCACACTGACAGCAGCAAGCCCAATTCGGTCTCAAACTCATGAACTGTGAGATCATGACCTGAGACGAAGTCTAACTCTTAACTGGTTGAGCCACCCAGGCACCCCATCATCAACCTAAATCTTGAGTTGACATCTGAATAACATAAATAAGAACTGTGGGGGGTGCCTGGGTGGCTCGGCCGGTTGGGTGTCCGACTTTGGCTCAGGTCATGATCTCGCGGTTTGTGAGTTCGAGCCCCGTGTCAGGCTCTGTGCTGACAGCTCAGAGCCTGGAGCCTGCTTCCGATTCTGTGTCTCCCTCTATCTGCTTCTCTCTCTCTCTCTCTCTCTCTCTCTCTCTCTCTCTCTCTCTTTCTCTCTCCCTCTCTCTCTCAAAAATAAATAAAGCTTAAAATTTTTTTTTAAAAAAGAACTGTGGGTGTTCAAAGAGGGGCAGAAAGACAGGAGGTCATCTGTGACATGTCATTTCACTGATCACCAGGTTTCTTTCAGCTAATCTGGCTACATAGGAGAGACCCCCTTCTTCATCGCTTCATGGACATTGCTTTCAAACCTTCCTAGGTAATGAAAGCTTAAGATTTCTTCCATCAGGGAGCAGCGAGAAGCCGGACCTCCTGGCTAGAGCCACAGCACAGGCTGTTTAAAAGGAGCTAGGACAATCAGAGAGGGTTGTCTGAAGGAGGTGGGTTTAGGGTTGGATGCGACAGAGTCAATTCAATTCAATGTGCAGTGGGAAATGGGAAATAAAGATTCCAGGAAGAAAGCTGAAAATAGAAATAATATCTCAGTGAATCTAGAAGAGAACTCTGCCTTGGAAAACAAAGGGCCCTAAGTGCCTCTTAAATACAATTATTAATGTGATCCCTGTCTTCTTACGATTTCCACGCAGAAGGAAAAGGCAGCTAATGATCAAGCAGCTCTGCTTGAGATGAGGGAAGAAGCAAAGACAGGACTGGGAGAAAAAGGGACAGCTGTCTCCAAATGTAGGCCTGGCAAATTTCCCCCATACCAGTTCCTGGACTGGGTTATATATCGGAGTTGTTTAATCATTGCTTTCCCCTCAATCCAACATCCTGACTTTTGCCGGGGAGGGTAGTACCACTTGTCACATTTACAGAATCTATTAGTGTTAAGCTTGGCTGCATATAACAATGGTGTCTTAAACAAGAAGGAAGTTTATTTCTCTCTCATGAAGAGAAATCTGCAGATAGGCAGTCTAGGACTGTTAGGACACTCCACAGCCATCAGAGGCCTAGGCTCTATCTTGCTATCCCACCATGTTTAGCTTGTCGCTGCCTGTTCCAAGATGGCCATTCAAACTCTAACCTCATTTCAGCTATGAGGAAGTAAGAAGGAGCAGAAGGGTTTGCCCCTCCCTTTAACACTTCCTAGATACCTCACACAACACTCCCACTTACATCTTGTTGGCCAAAATAACAATAAAAATAACAGCTAGTAGTTCTATAGTGTTTACTGTATGCTAAGCACTGTTCTAAAGGCGTTACCTGTATAAACTCATTTATTCTCATAGAAACTCAAAACAGTAGGTACTATTAGCATGTCATTTTATAGATGTAGAAACTGAGACACAGAGAAGCAAATTAATAGTTAGTAAGAGATGAAGCAGAGATTTGAACCCTACACAGCCTGACTCCAAAATCTGTATGCCTAACCATAGTGCTACATTGCGAAAACAAGGCCAGGTCCCACTTAGCTCCGAGGAGGACTAGTAGTCTTTTTTTATATAACATTTTTAATGCTTATTTATTTTTGAGAGACAGAGAGACAGAGAGCGCGTGCAAGAGCATGAACAGGGAAGGGGCAGAGAGAGAGGGAGACAAAGGATCTGAAACAGGCTCTGTGCTGACAGCAGAGCCCAATGTGAGGCTCAAAATCACGAACCACGAGATCATGACCTGAGCTGAAGTCAGACACTTAACCAACTGAGCCACCCAGGCACCCCAAGACTAGCAGTCCTTTTATTGGGTAGCAATTAACTCAGCAAAAGATTATGGGTTTCTACTAGGGAACAAAGGGGAAACTAGTATTAGAAAGTAAATAGTAGCAATACCTATGTCAAAGGGTCAAGACAGGGTCTGTGAAAGGACTTTGAAATAGAGTAAGAAGCAGGATATGTATCATGCAGATAGAGCATGTTACCCCTTCAGTTCCCAGAGAAGTATTATATAACCCTCTGGGAATTCTGGGATATTTCCTCCTAAACTGGGCAAGGAAAACTCTAGCCAACATTGTTTTGTCTCTCCAATATAAGAATGTGAAGGTGGTGTTTGGTAGGGATCCCTTAGAAAATTCCCTTTCTTTTCCTTTTTCAAAAGATTTTATTTATTTATTTACTTAGATTTTATTTTTAAGTAATCTCTACACCTAACATGGGCCTCGAACTTTCAACTCTGAGATCAAAACTCATATGCTCTACTGACTGAGCCAGCCAAGTGCCCCTAAAGGTTTTAGTTTTAATTTATTTTTAAATGTTTGTTTTTGTGGAAGAGAGAGACGGAGAGCATGAGCAGGGGAGGGGCAGAGAGAGAGGGAGACAAAGGATCCAAAGCAGGCTCTGTACTCTCAGCCAGGGCTCGAACTCACAAACCATTATATCATGACCTGAGCTAAAGTCAGATGCTTAACCGACCGAGCCACCCAGGTGCCCCTAAAGATTTTATTTTTAAGTAATCACTACACCCAACATCAGGCTCAAACTCACAACCCTGATATCTAGGGTCACCATGCTCTACCGACCGAGCCAGGCAGGCACCCCGGAAAATCCCCTTTAAAGGGAATGTAGGCCTTTCCAAACAAAACTCATGTCATAAGGAAACTCTCTCGTTGTTGGACTATTCCTTAGAATGGTTAAAAGCCCTAGGCCTCAGACATACAGCTGGCTGATAAAAAGTGATTGTATGACAGCAGCTTGAATTTAGATACTATATCACTAAGGGTTCTTCAAAGAAACAGAACCAACAGGATATATGTATATGTATATTAAGAGATTTATTTTAAGGAATTGGCTCATGTGACTGTGGAGGCTGGCGAGTCCAAAATTTATAGGGTATGCCAGCAGGCTGGAAACTCGGGCAGAATTTCTATAACACAGTCTTGAGGCAGAATTCCTTCCTCTCTGCAAAACCTCAGTTTTTGTTCTTAAGGCTTTCAAATGATTGGATGAGGCCCACCCCCTTAAGGAAGGTAATCTGCTTTACTTAAAGTCAAGTGATTAGAGCTCTTGATCACATCTTCAAAATACCTCCACAGCAACATGTAGACTGCTGTTTGACCTAACAGCTACATACCAGTTGCCTACCCAAATTGACACATAAAATTTATCATCATGGATACCAATGCCATGTGTGAAATGCAAGTGTTTAATCAGCTTTTAAATATCTATCTTTGGGGCGCCTGGGTGGCGCAGTCGGTTAAGCGTCCGACTTCAGCCAGGTCACGATCTCGCGGTTCGTGAGTTCGAGCCCCGCGTCGGGCTCTGGGCTGATGGCTCGGAGCCTGGAGCCTGTTTCCGATTCTGTGTCTCCCTCTCTCTCTGCCCCTCCCCCATTCATGCTCTGTCTCTCTCTGTCCCAAAAATAAATAAAAAAGTTGAAAAAAAATTTAAAAAAAAACATAAAAATAAAAAAATAAATAAATATCTATCTTTTAAAAAGGACTACTGAGTTAATTTTGCATGGGATGCCCAGCCCACAAATGCCTGGGTAGTCCTATCTCTAAAACACATGGTCACCCCCTCCAGATGATCAGACCTCCAGGCTGTTGCTATTGGGCTACTCCAATGCCACACCTATCTGGCTCTATAATGAGAGTTAGGGGGATATCAGGCAACAGCTGGTTTCTCTAGGACTACCTAAGGCAATAAGCCACAAACCCAACCAGTATTGTCACTGCTGAACCTGCTAGGACCTACTCAGAAGACTGCTGTCTTCCTTATACCCAGAGAAGAAAGATCCAGCTCCTTCTCCTCTATCAGGAGACAAGTGGTGAGCAAGTATAACCCTTAAGATCTTTCTTTGCCTAGGGAGCCCCTCCCAATGTTTCTTCTGCACTACATCTCTTGAGGAACCAAAAATGGCCTTAAAGCCAGTTTAGATTTACATCCATACTCTGTGAGGCTGTGCCTGTGTTAAGGTCTGTTCATCTGGAGATAATACCTGCTTTACCCTCTCCAGAAACTAGAAAATTAATCTTTCGGCTTGCTTGCAAATTTTCTCAGGAACACTTTTCTCTAAAGAACTGGCTGGCTCAGTTGGTAGAGATTGCAACTCTTCATCTTGGGGTTGTGAGTTCAAGCCCCACACTGGGTGTGGAGCCTACTTAAATTTTAAAAAAAGAAAGAAAGAAATCTTATTGTCAAATCTACAATATTAAATAGATAAAGAAAAGTTTCTGTGGCTTAAAATAGAGGGTCTTCCCCTAACTTCTCTTGGCTCCCCATTCATCCTGCCCCCTTAGGGGGCCCCTAAGGGAGCTTCTCAGAACCCCTAGGGCTCTTCCAGGGCACAGTTTAAAGAGCATGATGAAATGGAAAGATTTCTACATATCTAACCAGACAGACATAGATACATGTCAGGAAAGCAATACTGTGTTAAGGTAAAAGCATAGTTGTGGAAACTTTAACTCCCAACTCTTATATCTACATCCTTCGGCCAGTACTCAGCCTCTTTAGGCATCTAAAATTGGAATGATAATACTCTCCTGAAATACTTGGTAGGATTATATGTAATAATGAAGGTTTTTTTTAAAGTTCTACAAAAGTTAGGTATCATTTACTGTAAGGATGATTTGGAAATCAAGGTCATGTGTGAAAGTAGTATGCTATCCTTCAAGCTGCCTCCAAAGGCTAAGGAAGATTCTAGATGAGCATCTAGGCTCATAAACCTTATAGTGGGGAGCTACCCAGGTCAGCTACCACCTCCTGATTTGTATGTCTGAAATGAAACAACACTGAGTTCAAGAAACCTGTCTGGGTTAGTTGAGCGTCTGGCACATTTTGTTTCCATTTGAAGAAACTAATCAACTGAAGGGAGCTAAATATGTTTGGGAAAAAACATCACACAAACTTAAACAACTTTATGGTAGGATTTATCAGAACCTTAACAGGAATGATGAATCTCTAAAAGGGCTTTATAGTATGCAGCACCAGAAACCTACTTAACAACAGGACACTTTTTCATCAGTAGAACCATCATTTCCATCTCATAGAACACCTCATACAACATAGTTGGAGAAACGGTGCTTCACAGAGATGCACAGCACAGGGCTATTATATTACTACCACTTATTAGAATGTCCTACCAATTTCTACCTACCACTTGTCCTTAATCCTGAAAGATAGTAGGGAATCCCCAGAATGTTCGATGCATCATTAGAGACCATCACAAAGTGTTACATGATCTTTCAAAATGCCAGCTATGATTGTACTAGACTAGAAATTGAAGCTGGAATTTTTCATTTAAAAATGGAACACACAGGGGTGCCTGAGTGGCTCAGTCGATTAAGCGTCGGACCTCGGCTCAGGTCATGATCTCTCCATTGGTGAGTTCGAGCCCCGCATTGGGCCCTGTGCTGTCAGTGTGGAGCCCGCTTCAGATCCTGTGTTCCCCTCTCTCTCTACCTCTCCCCTGCTCGTGCTTTCTCTCAAAAATAAATGAACATTTAAAAAAAGAAGAAGAAACCGAGCAAACAGAAATTTAGGAATCAAGAAGGAAATAAGAGGTTTCTTGGCAAAAGGTACCTTCTAAAATAATGACCTTATGTTTCTGTTCAACAATCATTCCTCAGCTTGAAATGGGCCTAATCAAGGCTCTTCTGGAAACAATGTCTATGTCTCTACATACCAGCTAGCTTTCTAAAGAATGCTTAACATCAACCAATCAGGGGTTCTCCCCTGGCCATTTTAGGGGAGGTGTAGAACTAACCTATTCTTTTCAAATTCTTTTGCACATTTAGATACAATCTTTGACATAGGTAATGTCACTTTCACCCAGAACTCTAGTGCCATACCTTACTTACGTAGAACTGAGCAAACTCTATGGGGGGAGGGGCTAGACCACCAGGAAAGCCAGACTTGCAGGTGCACTGGCATTAGTAGCACTCTGCCAGCAAATACATGTATCAGCCCACCAGAATTTTATCAGGCTATTACCATCCCAATAGAACCATGAAAACTATAATGAGAGGTCTCTTATCTGATCATTCTATCTCATAATTTGGTAAAGAGGCATAGTGGTTCCCCCTGGCAACTATTTCACTCATCCTTTTTTTTTTTTTTTTTTGAATGTTTATTTATTTTTGAGAAAGAGAGACAGACAGGGAGAGCACCAGCAGGGAAGGGGCAGAGAGAGGAGACAGAATCCAAAGCAGGCTCCAGGCTCCGAGCTGTCAGCACAGAGCCCAACGTGGGGCTCAAACTGACAAGCATTGAGATCATGACCTGAGTCCAAGTCAGACACTTAACCGACTGAGCCACCCAGGTGC
This sequence comes from Herpailurus yagouaroundi, assembly GCF_014898765.1. NCBI lineage: Eukaryota > Metazoa > Chordata > Mammalia > Carnivora > Felidae > Herpailurus > Herpailurus yagouaroundi. The sequence goes on along the minus strand of NW_024420442.1, from coordinate 4,226,643 downwards.
CCCTTCACTCATTCGTGTCCAGTGGTTCTCAAACTTGAGCCCGCATCAGAATCACCTGAAGGACTCACTGCACATAGACTACTGGGCCACAAGACCCCCAGAGTCTCAGAGCCAGTGCCTGAATGCTATTGGTCTCAGCATGGTAGCAAGTTTCTCCTCACCCCTGACATAGGTGGTCTGTGGACCATACTTCAATACATTATTGTCTTGGACATATCGGTCAACTGCTGCCAAATAAAACTTGGTGCCCAGGCTAACTTACACCCAACACGTAAGCTTTCTTCAGGTGTGGAAAACTAAAAGAAGAAGGGTTATAACACAATTCACCACGGGTTCGCTTTTCTGTTTTCTTAGGAAACAATCATTTCCTAATTGGTATTTTTGTACCAATAAACAAAAAATTGGTATATTCCAACTGGTATAGTTGTTTTATTAGGAAAATGTATTGTGAACTTGTTAATTTATAAAGAAAATAAAAACATTTTTAACCCCTATCTTTTTTTAATGTTTATTTATTTTGAGAGAGAGAGAACCAGCCAGTATGGAGAGAGGCAGAGAAAGAGGAGAAAGAGAGAGAGCGAGAGAGAACGAACCCCAAGCAGGCTCCATGTTGTCAGTGCAGAGCCCAATATGGGGCTCAAACTCACAACTGTGAGGTCATGACCTGAACCGAAATCAAGAGTCGGACACTTAACCGACTGAGCCACCCCAGGCACCCCAACCCTTACTTTTAATTACAAGCAACTCATTACTTAGTGAAACCAAAAAGTAAAAAAATTAGAAACTCCTAAGTACAAACCAAGTACCTTTGTCTTCATTGAAATGCTATAATAAGTTCCATTTACCTAAACACTTTCTTTTTTCCTTCCTTCCTTTTCTTTATTTCAGAAAAAAAAAATCTGAAAGAAGGGCATGCTCTTTCTTAATTGCTTCTGGACTGTTCCGGGATCCTTTCAGGTCATCCAGCCCTGCCACTGGAGCCTGGAAATTGCCACTCCTTCAGCAAATATTTATTGGGCATCAACAACACAACTGGCACATCACTAGTCACTGCAGAAGAATAGTGACTGAGAAAGACAAATTCTCAGCTGCACGGAGCTTATATTCTAGCAGGAGAGAAATAAGAGTAACAAAGAAATTAAAAACATAGAAAGTAGCGTATAGGGTGCAATGAGATCATGTAAAAAGAGCGCCTGACCCAGAGTTGAAGGTGGGGGTAGATAGGTTTTCCCAAAGAAAGTGTCAGTCAAAATGAATCCGGAAGCATGGCATAAAGCTGAAGGAATGACAGAGCACAGTACTTTTAAGGAACTGAAATAATTGCAATGTTACACCGCACGTGGTGATGGGGAAGTAGATAATAGAGAAGGGAAGGCAAGTGGCAGTACTAAAATGATGCACACTGCTTCTTTAATACTTTCTCTTTCTGTGTGAGCCTTCTTACTTTATAGTTTTCTTCCATCATCATTGGCCAGTAAACTGCAATGGAAAAAATACAAATTGCAGGACTACCTGGTTCACAAAGGTACCCCAGGTGGCCCTGTCTGTGTGGCCTCTCCCCTCCCTTCTTTTGATGAACTACTCCTCCTCTCCCTCAAGCTCCAGGCATGAGCCCATATTAGTAGCTACTATTCTTTTTTTTTTTTTTTTACCTTTATTTGCGGGGGGCGGGGGGCGGCAGAGAGAGAGAGGGAGACAGAGAATCCCAAGCAGGCCCCGCACTGTCAGCACGGAGCCAGACGCGGGGCTTGAACTCATGAACCATGAGATCCTGACCTGAGCCAACACCAAGAGTCGGATGCTTAACCAACTGAGCCACCCAGGTGCCCCTGTAGCTGCCATATCTTGATTCAATATCCCAGGTCATAGCAATTGGATGAGAAGGGAATGCTTGCTCCAAAACTGGCCATGGATAGGGTTCCATGCTCCTGGCCACAGTGATTAGTCTGGTGGTAGGCACATTACTCAAGACCAATCAATCAGAACTCTTCCCCAGGTTTTCTTGGACTGGAGCTGGCAAGGAAGAACTCCTTCCTCTCTGGTCAAAGAGCTGTGAGTATGTGAGCTCAGAACTAGCAGCAGCCAAATCCACCACCATATGGAGAATCCTGTCTTCAGTATGAGAGAATGCAGCCAACACACAGAGAGAAGCAGGGGTAAGATGCTAAGAGAGAGTCCTGACAGCTTCTCAGCCTCTAGTTTTGGTCCCTAAGCCCAACTTTGAGGCTGCCCTAGTTCCTGTCCTTCCCAAAATGCTGGCTGTTCAGCATTTTCTCCAAACCTGTGAGCCACCGGGTACTCTTCCTATAAAGTGTCTTTTACGTTAAGCTAGTTCCACTTGGGTCTTCATCAAAAGATTGTGTGCCCTCTGCTCGGCATGTTCCTTTGAATTGCCTTTCTCAAAATGGGTATGGAACAGCTGTGCATATGTAACTTATTCTTAACTCTTCAAGGCTGTTTCTCCTTTTCTTCACCTCATTTCCTTACATCTTTACTCACTTTCTCTCTTCTAAAGATTCAGAAGCCAGCAACCAAAACAGAATCAGGTCTCACACAGGACTGAGAAGGTCTCCTCATGTCTGCCTTCTTTACTTCCCTCCCAGCAGAAACCATTGCGCCCTGGAGCCAATTAGCTACTTAAGGGTAAAGGAGAAAAGGAGTAAAGTAGACCTTTTTTGAGAAGCTTTCCACATGCCTTGTAGCCTCTGGCCTAAATCACCTGGGCCACTCAGTACTCTACGCTAACTGGATTCCCAAGTTATAGGAGAAAGATCAGTGAGCCAAGAATACAGCAAAGATGTCCAATAGATCCCACTTTTGAGTCATAACACAGCAAAAACAGAACTCACCATCTCTCCCCCTAAACTAACTCCTTGTCCCAGCTCCATTATTCCTTCCCTTATCATTCTTCTAGTCACCCAAACCTGAAATGTGGTATTATCGGTATCATTAATTATCATTAATTTCCCTCTCTCTATCAAACCCTGCAGACAATAAGATACTGGTTCCTGCCAGTTGTTTTGCTTTGAAACGTCTTTTATATCCATCCTTTCCTCTCCATTCCCATTGCCAAAACCCATATCCAGGATCCATCACTTCCTTCATGACCAATCTCTTATATGGTTTCTATCATGTCACCTCTTCTCCCTCAGCGTTGGCTGAAAGGACCCCTGACCCAACAGCTGCCACTCTACATTCTAGCCAGTGATCTGAGCCAGAGCCTGGTATAAATATATGAAGTAGGACAATCAGATACTCTGTCAGGAATTTGGCCTAAAAATACTAGAGGGGAACAGGGAAGGGGAGGGAGAGGAAGGGGGGGACAGAGAAGAGAGAGAGTGAGAGAAAGAGAGAGAAGAGAGCAAGAGCTAAAGCCATAAGGATGCCTAGAGAGAAACCAAGAGGAAGAGTCAGAACTCTAAGGGAAAAAGTAGAAAACTAGAACCTTGATGGGCCATCCAGACCAAAATGCTAAGGAAGCAGCAACAAAGAGTAAAATGGAAACTGGGAAGAATGGAAAAGAGAACCCGAGCAGACAGGAAAAACTAAGGCAGTCAGAAGGGAGTGGTGCTCACGGTAGAATACTGAAGTGAAAAGTCCAAGTCCCGCAGCTGAACCCCCTTAAGCTACCACGGCTCCAAGTGCAGTTCGCGCGAGGTCCCACTGCACTCCGGTTCCTGATCTTTCAGTCCCTAAAATCCCCTTCCCCCTTACAACTCTTGTACATTCCCCACCCCATGACTGAATTTGAAAGAGTCTCTATCCCTTACAAACCAAAGAGCCTAAAAAAAACCAGTTCAAATCAAATCGTGTCTGGCTTCCAAGATGCTCATTAACTGGCCCCACAGGCCTACCTAGGCCTCCAGCCCCACAACCCCCTCAACAGGAACACTCCACTTCAGAAATATCAATCCTGCCGGCACGTCGCTGATGGCCCCCCACACCTGCATGCATCACAGTCAGTTCTATCTCAGTACCTTTGCTGGCCCTTTTGCCTCAAAGGCACTCACTTCCCTTTACCCTGCATCCTCCAGGAAGACCTTCCTAGTCTTTGGGTGCCTGGGTGGCTCAGTCCATTGAGCGTCTGACTTCAGCTCAGGTCATGATCTCACGATTCGTGGGTTCAAGCCCCGTGTCAGGCTCTGTGCTGACAGCTCAGAGCCTGGAGCCTGCTTCGGATTTTGTCTCCCCCTCTCTCTGCCCCTCCCCCACTGATGCTCTGTCTCTCCATCTCGCTCAAAAATAAAAAACTTAAAAAAAAAAAGATATTCCTAGACTTGCCAGCCCATGTCATTTTTCCCTCCTCTTGCCTACTAAGCCCTAGAGCCTGAATCGCATAATCTAGCACTCCATTTTACGCTGACCTACATTTTTCTTGATTTATTATAGGGTTTTTAAATCTCCCCATTTGGCTGGTAAACTCATGAGGAGCAGGAATAGATTTCATATTGTTTTCAAGTAACTCCTTGTAATGAACACAGTAGATACTCATAAGTATTTGTTGTTTGAGTGGTTTATACACAAAGCACTAATAGTCCAAGAGGCAAGATCATAGAACCTCATTACTACAAAACAATGACTAATGAAAAGCCTGCATTAATGGGGCCTATTCAGAGTATGGTCCTTGAGACAACACCCCAAAGAGAAGGGCTCAGCTCAAAGTGAGGCCACCCTCAGGCCCATGAGCCTAGTGACAGAACTATCCTTATTTCCAACAGCAGGAGAGAGAGTACAGCAGAGGCCTGAGCCCTGGAAATGTGGCCTAACTGCATGATATCATGAGAGATCTCTCAGTCTACTCTGGGGGAAAGCATACAACCCTGACCCTACCCTCCTTTGAAAACAAGCACCTCAAGGGGCGCTTGGCTGGCTCAGTTGGTGAAGCATGCAACTCTTGATCTCATGGTTGTAAGTTTGAGCCCCATGTTGGGTGTAGAGATTACTTAAAAAAATATATATTAAGTGAAAAGAAAAGAAAAAGAAGCACACCAAGACACAGGCCAGGGAAATACCAATCTTCTCATTTCATCCTAGGAGCTTAGGTCCTGGGCTGCCCTACCCCAGAGAAATGCTCTGGTCTCCTCCTCCGAGGACAGCTGCTTGTCTGGGCTAACTTCAAGTCAGCTTTCAAAAAGGCCAACATTCAATGTGAGACTTTTAAATATCAAGAGATGATAAACGTTCTTGTTAGATCTTTCCCTCAATCACAGCATTTCTATACAAGAGAAAGTGTGGCTCTGCCCAGTGTCATTTCCAAAATTGATAAGGGAGCCATACATCAGCAGTGGCTATTTTGACACTCCATTATGAGTCATAAAATCTCTATTCAACACCCACTTCCTCAGCCCAGGGTATTATTTATTCCACGGGTTCGGCAAGAGGTCTCAACTAAGTGCAGGATAATCTGCTTCTGAAAACCATAGTTAAGAAAAGGGCAAGTTTCTTGTCATCCTCAGAAACTGATATGCAAAAAATAAATCTGACTAAGAACATGTGGGTGGGAAGGTACAGGGGAAAAAGGATTTTAGAAAAACCTCTCCCATGTTACCCACTCAGAAGCTATTACTGAGCTGTGCCTTTATTTCTTGGTTTCCTGTTTTTGCTTATTGCAGATAAAAACTTGATGGCAGTGATCTTAATCTTCCCTGTCAGCCTTCCAAGCTCATGGTGGTGGCAGGGTGTGGGGTGGGAAGACAGGGTAGAAATTGTTCCTATCTTCAGGCAGGAAACCAAGGTTCAAGAAAATGGGCTCCAACAGCAGACGGAAAATGTGGATGGTCCCCAGAGGCTGCTGTGCAGACATCTAGAACCGCCTCCAGATCTGGGACAGGGAAGGCATGTTAGCAAGGAGTCTGGATGGAGGTACGGACATGTGACATCATGAATCTGGAAAATGTAGATGAGAAATGTTAATAAACTTAAAGGGGACATTTTCCTTTACCTAGCTAGCCTAGGGTTTGAAATTCCAACATTTGAGGCTCATTCATTCATTTATTTATTCCTATATTTGTTACCTTTCCCCCCGGAGTCTTCTTTTCAAAGGCAAACATTCATAGGAGAGATTACATATAGTAACCAACATTTTAGTGTGAATTAATCTGTCAAGTTCTTCTACTAAGTATATATAGAGAGAAGAGGAAGGGAGGAAGGGAGAAAGGAAAGAAGGAAGGGAGGGAAGGAGGGGAAGGAAACCAAAGTCATGTTTTCCAGGCTCCTAAAAATGAATTCACAATCATCTCTGCCAACTCCTTGAATATCAGAATGGGTGTCAAAGTTGGAAAGCTTCACTTTCAGTTTCTTCTGTGTGTAGTCAAGGAACCTGCCAACTACCTGAGTCCTTAAATGTTTGGAAGGATGTTAACAAAAGGAAGATCAAAGGGTGCCTGGGTGGCTCAGTTGATTAAGCATCTGACGGCTCAGGTCCCAATCTCACAGTTGGGGAGATGGAGTCCCATATCAGGTTCTGCACTGACAGTGCAGAGCATGCTTGGGATTCTGTCTCTCCCTCTCTCTCTCTCTCTGCCCCTCCCCTGTTTTCTCTCTTTCTCTCAAAAATAAATAAATAAACCTTCAAAAATAAAAGGAAGATCAACAGAGAAGTCTTTGCAGTGCCACCTCCTCCCCCTCCAAAACCCACCACCATAGCCCTTTGTGAAAACTATCTGAACCACCATGACTTTATTTATATTCCCTCAGCCTAGAACACAAAGTCCCAGCTCATTGCCTCAATACCAGCTGTTCACTCTGCCTAGAATTCTATTATTCCTCCTGAAATTTGTATAAATCACATATGGCCTTCTCAGGTGGGCCTTCCTCATCCCACACACGTCTACTCTAGCACATTGTCAATTTATTTTCTTTATAACACTTGTTAGTACCTGATTTTTTTTTAATTTTTTTTCAATGTTTTTTATTTATTTTTGGGACAGAGAGAGACAGAGCATGAACGGGGGAGGGGCAGAGAGAGAGGGAGACACAGAATCGGAAACAGGCTCCAGGCTCCGAGCCATCAGCCCAGAGCCTGACGCGGGGCTCGAACTCACGGACCGCGAGATCGTGACCTGGCTGAAGTCGGACGCTTAACCGACTGCGCCACCCAGGCGCCCCAGTACCTGATTTTATCTGATTATCTCTCTTTACTTGCTTAATGTTTTCTCTCTGCATATCACCAAGTAGAATTTTATGAAAGTTTCAAGGATATTATTTCTTTTGTTCATATATGAGCCTAGAACAGTGGCTGGTCCATTAAAAAACACTCAGTAAATATTTATTGAAAAAAGCAATGGATGAACAGATGAACAAATGAGTCCCTATTCTCAACCCCAACCATAATAGATGCTCCCATGATTACATAAAAAAGATACGGCTCACGGGGTACCTGGCTGGCTCCACTGGAAGAGCGTGCAACTCTTGATCTTGGGGTTGTGAGTTTGAGCCCCACATTGGGTGTAGAGATCAAATAGATAGATAGATAGATAGATAGATAGATAGATAGATAAAATCTTTAAAAAAGAGAGATACTGCTTAGCATATGAAAAGATGCTCTAGGGTGCACCTGGGTGGCTTAATCAGTTTAGTGTCCAACACTTGATTTTGGCTCAAGTCATAATCTCCTGGTTTGTGAGATCAAACCCCATGTCAGGCTCTGCGTTGACAGTGCAGAGACCATCTGGGATCCTTCCTTCCTTCCTCTCTCTCTCCCTCTCTCTCTCTCACACACACACACATACATACATATATACATAAATCTCTACACCATATGCATCAGGGAAATACAAATCAAAACAACAGTTAAATAACACTATCCACCTATTAGAATGGCCAAAACCTAGAACACTGACAACACCAAATGCTAGTGAGGATGTGGAGCAACAAGAACTCTCACTCACTGCTGGTGGAAATGCAAAATCATACAGTCACTTTGGAAGACTGTTAGCCAGTTTCTTACAAAACAAAACATACTCATACAAGGCAACAGTTGTGCTCTTTGGTACTGTCCAAAAGAACTGAAAACTTATGGCCCCACAAACACCTGCACACAGATGTTTATAGGAACTTTATTCATAACTGCCAAAACTTGGAAGCAACCAAGATGTCCTATAGTAGGGGAATGGCTAAATAAGCTGAGGTATAGCCAGACAATGGAATATTATTCAATGCTAAAAACAAATGAACTATCAAGTCATGAAAAAACATGTTAGAATCTTAAAAGCATATTACTAAGTGAAAGAAGCCAATCTGAGAAGGCTATACACTATATGATTCCAACTATATGACATTCTGGCAAAGTCAAAACTATGGAGATGGTAAAAAGATTAGAGGTTGCCAGGAGTTGGGGGGTAGGAATCAGAGAGGGATGAATAGGTGGATCATCAAGAATGTTTAGGCCAGTGAAAATATAGGACACCATAATTACAGAAACATTTCATATATATTTATCCAAACTCATAGAATGTACACCACCATCCCCTCTGGTGGGGGATATTAACTGTGCATGTGTGGGGCCAGGGGGCATGTGGGAAATCTCTGTACTTTCCTCTCAATTTTACTGTAAACTTAAAACTGCTCTAAAAAAAATTAAGTCTTTAAAAACTGTATTGCTCAAGACAGCCATCCCCAGAAAGACTCACCACTTAACCATTCACTCATAGTAGAGGGAACAAGCACCCCAGTGACTCTTCATGCGAAACTCTCCTCTGCCTGGGTATGGCCCCCAAGAGAACAGGGCTGGAGTATATTCTACTCACTTTAATTTAATTTTATTTTATTTTTTTGAGAAAGAGAGATATCCAGGGAGGTGCAGAGAGAAAGGGAGAGAGAAATCCCAAGCAGGTTCCGTGCTGTCAGCGCAGAACCCAACGAGGGGCTTGAACTCATGAACTGCAAGACCATGACCTGAGCTGAAACCAAGAGTTGGATGCTTAACCAACTGAGCCACTCAGGAGCCCCAATTTTGTTTACTTTAAATAGCCTAATCTGCAATATCTAACACAAAAAGGAAGTACATCATAGTACTGATATTGAGCCAATAATATAAATACAGTTGTATCCTATCACAGCACTGATTTGGGGCAGGATTCACATCTGGTTCATAGCCTTGCTGTGTTAGAGTAGACTCTTTCGATATGTAGTTTTATGAAAGCTGGTAATGCTAGAAACATAGGCAGGAAGATCCAGGGCAGAGAGCCAGGATCCGAAGAGCCAGTGACTTCTCCAAGTGAGGGCTCTAGACTAGGTAACAAGTTAGTATCTGGGCAGGGAGGCTATCAGGAATCAAGAAGCACCTGACTTGCTCAGTCAGAACATGCAACTCTAGATCTCAGGGTCATGACTTCAAGCCCCACGCTGGGTTGGATAGATTACTTAAAAGTATAACAATAAAAATTAAAATAAAAAGAAGTACATGTGAAGCACAAAAAGAACAATGGAACAGAAACTAGGCAAGAGAGTAAAAAGCTAAGGCTCTCACATTTGACAACCAAATCATCTGGTGCTCCAAGGTAGTCAAAACCACACGGACATGTGTGACATAGAGTAGATAAAGGTCACATATATAAAGCCATATATGTGTTCAGAATCCTGAAGACCTGTACAAACCAAATGTTCAGGACAAAGTCAGCAAGGGAGCAAACTAGAGGTGCTAGGCTCAAGGAGTCCCAGATTCAGAGGCCAATCCCTGTCCTGATTAGGACATTTCTTGGATGTTTCTTATGGCAAAAGAACCATGGATAACGAAGCAATGAAGTAAATCAGCCTAACTTGAGTAGGGAGCATAAGGCACAGGGCAAAAAATAATAGCCAATTGTGCAAATAACTTTGTTGAAAACCACCTAAAATGTGAATCTGTACTTGATCTTAGCCAAAAAGCCAATAAGCGATTAAAAACATGAATCTAAAGAAGGAAGGGTTAGTGTGGGGTGGGGTGGGGCACCTTCACAAGTTTCTGTATGCATAAACCAAAGGTATTATCAGTTATTATGTGACTGGGCTCCAAAAGCGGAATGACTCCCATAGGGGAATGGTTCCGCCATGGCACCCTGGCAGCTTTGCATATGTCTATATATGTCATACGGGCAAAGAATCAAACCACAGCCTGAGGCTTGGGGAATGCTTTGTGAACCTCCTGGAGCATAAGACCACACAAGAGTCCTGTAAGGCCATCTCCCACTCACCTCCCTACCTCCCCTGCAAGGCTGTTATAAGACAGTTTCTCGGGCATTCACTTTCAAATGCCCCTTCTCTTTAAAGAGAGCTTTCACACTATCCTTACTTTCTAATTACATACTCTAATAAAATTCTTGCTTGCTGCTCACTTTAGAAAAACAAAAACCAGGGGGACCTGGGTGACTCAGTCAGTGAAGTGTCCAACTTCAGCTCAGGTCATGATCTCATGGTTCATGAGTTCAAACCCCATGTTATACTCTGCTCTGACAGGGTGCAGCCCACTTGGAATTCTCTCTCTCTCCCTCTATCTCTGCCCCTCCCTGACCCATGCTTTCTCTCTCTCTCAAAATAAATAAATAAACTTAAAAAAAAAAAAAACCACCAAAAACAGTTTCTCATCAGCTCTCCGGTTCTGATGAGGTATGGGGTTTTCTGCCCTGCCTCCTCGGAATATAAAATTGCTTTAATATGTATCACATACCTAATTTTACAAAATATGAATATTACATAAAATATAAATATGTGATATAAATATGCAATATATAAATATAAATATAAATATAAATATAAATATAAATATAAATATAAATATAAATATAAATATAAATATAAATATAAATATAAATATATACACACACTGCAGAATATACATCTACTTAGTGGCAGCCCAGATTGAGCTTCTCAGCAACAGGGTACCCCACAGGTCACACTGCAGACATTTGGCTCCTTGTGTTTCCATGTCATCCTTTCTAGCGTGTGGGACAAGGACCACAGTGAACTGGCACTTTTGACTTATTCTTCTTTTCACTGTCTATGGGAACACTAAACCATCGAACTCCAAAAGTGGCTCATTGTGTCCCTACCAGTGGAATTAGTCAGGCTTTGGCCTTGGCCTTGCCTTGTGTTGTATGTGTGAGATCGACAGGCCTCAGGCAAAAAGACAGATAATCTTCTCATTTGTACTTCAGGATTTGTTGTGAAGGATTTCTCTCCTGGGCAGTTTGGGTTAAAACATTCAGATATGCGTTAATCCCCTCTGAAGAAACCCTGATACAGTCCAGACCCGCTGCTGAAACCTGACTCAGCCAGGCCCTTGCTGACACACACGTACTTTGAAGCTATTGGCCATTTGCTACAGGGGGACAGGGCATCCCAGCAATGTAGTCTCACGAGACCCACAGCCATTGTCTTTATAGAATCACAACAGTTCACTGTGATCATGATGTCACTTCAGGAAAGTCTCCACTTTACTCATCTCAGTCCAATGCAGACATGGCCATTTATAAAATTTCTACAAGAGATCTATCACTTCTTCCATCAACTACTGCTATCCTTGATCTACCAGGATGTTTTTACTTACTTTTTTTTTTTAAGATTTTAAGTAATCCCTACACCCAACAGGTGGGACTCGAACTCACAACCCCAAGATCAAGAGTTGCCTACTCTTCCAACTGACCCAGCCAGGCACCCCGTCATTTTTACTTAAGTCTTATAGGATTCTTACACTGTGGTGGTGACCAGCAAAGTCCCTCCCTGTCTCCATACAGACAAAAGCCCAGTACTAAACACCTACAGGGAGGTTAGCTTGTATAGCACAGTCTTTGACTCCCAAGAATTTATACTCCAAGAAGAAATCAAATTGAGCTACAAAAACAAGCACTTAGCTGTACAATAGATGGCACTATATAATAAAAAGGTGCAAACTAAGGGTTACAGAAGGCAATCCAGGAATATTTGCTTCCAATTTAAGACATTAAGAATGACATTATGGAAGGTACAGCATTGAGCTGGGCCTAGAAAAAATAGATAAAACTCCAATAACCAGAGAAGGGAGGATAACTGAGCAAACAGGAATGAACAAACAGGAAAAATAAAAAGACCCTGGAATATAGAAAACTCTGGGAACAAAAGAGAATTTCAAAAATTATGTCAACAAGGAAACAATGGCTTTGAACAACATATTAGACCAGATGGATCTAACAGAGATATATATAGAACATTCCATCTGAAAACAGCAGAATACACATTCTTTTCAAGTGCACATAGAACATTCTCCAGGATACATCACAGGTTAGGCAACAAAACAAGTCTCAATACATTTAAGAAGACTGAAAGCATATTAAGCATCTTTTCTGACCACTAATGGTATAACCTAGAAATAAATCAGAAGGGAAAAACTGGGAAAAACACAAATACGTGGTGGCTAAACAGCATGGTAGTAAACAACCATTGGGTTAACAAAGAAATCAAAGAGCAAATAAAAAAATACATGGAGACAAATGAAAATGAAAACACAATGGTCCAAAATCTTTGGGATGTAGCAAAAGCTGTTCTAAGAAGGAACTTGATAGCGACACAGGCCTACCACAAGAAAAATCTCAAACCAACAACCTAACCTTACACCTAAAGGAGCTAGAAATAGAACTAAGACCAAAGTTAGAAGGAAGGACATAATAAAGATTAGAGTAGACATAAATGAAATTGAGAATGTAAAAAAAAATAGAAAAGATCAATGAAACCAAGAGCTGATTCTTTGTAAAGACAGATGAAATTGATAAACCTGTAGCCAGATTCATCAAGGGAAAAAAATAAATAAAACCAGAAACAAAGGAGGATAAATAAAAACCAACACCACAGAAATACAACTTATAAGAGAATATTATGAAAAACTACGTGAAAAAACTGGACAATCTAGAAGAAATGGATAAATTCCCAAAAACATACAGCCTTCCAAAACTGAATCAGGAATAGAAAATATGAACAGACTGATTACTAGTAATGAAATTGAATAATAAAAAAAAAAAACTCCCAACAAATAAAAGTCCAGGACTAGATGGCTTCACAGGTGAATTCTACCGAACATTTAAAGAAGAGTTAATGCTGATTCTTCTCAAACTATTCTAAAAAATGGAAGAGGAAGGAAAACTTCCAAATTCATTCTGAGGCCACCATTACCTTAATATCAAAACCAGATAAAGGCACTACAAAGAAAAAACAAAAACAAAAAAACTACAGGCTAACATCTCTGATGAACACAGATGCAAAAATTCTCAACAAAATGTAAGCAAATTGAATCTAACAATACATTAAAAAAAATCATTCACCACATTCAACTGGGATTTATTCCAGGGATGCAAGGGTGGCTTAATTATCTGCACATCAATCCATGTGATTAACAAGAGGAAGGATAAAAAAGCATATGATCATCTGAATAGATGCAGAAAAAACGCTGGACATATTTTGTTGTATTTCAACATCCATTCATGATAAAAATTCTCAACAAAGTAGGTTTAACAAAAAATTCTGTTTTCTTTAGAGTTATTTGAGATGACCTTTGCATCTATAAAATATGGATGGGATACTGCAAGCAAGAAAAAGAGAACAAGACAAAGCTTTGGAATTTAAAATATAATTGCCAAAACCAAGGGGATGGATAATGAGTAAGTGCAGAAGAGTAAATGTAAGGATAACCCAATCAATAGTTAGAAATACTGAACAGCTGAAGGGAAGAGGGAGCAAGGAGAGCAGGCAGGCAATTAGAAGAATCATAACAAAAAAATTAACAGCAGCTGCTATGGATTACCTCATCCTGCACAGCACTAGTTGCTTTACACATATTACCTCATTTAATCCTCACAAAACACTGCAAGGTAGGTACTGTTATTAAGAAATCGAGGCTCGGAGAAATAAAGGAACTTGCCTCATGTCACACAGGTAGCAAGTGGCGGAGGTATGTCTGCCTCCAAAACTATTGCCCTTAACTCGCTCATCTGTAGGAAGGCAGAGGGGAAGTCAGGTGACGGAGAGGTTGAAGATGGCCAGATCCGAAGCTGATGTGTATGGGAGCAAGAGTCCCTTGGGAGCCGGGAAGGCATAAGGTCTCAGGAACGAGTTGGGAAGTGACAAGATGATGCAAAATTAACCTGTAAGAGGACGAGGGCCCTTCCTTCCTCCAAGACTCCCAACACCTGCTGAGGAGACCCAGGGAGGCAGAGACACAGTGAAGTGGGAACAGACATGCACCGGATCCAACAGGACCTTGAAACCAATGCCAAGTCTGCCTCCAAGAGCAAGCTGCTTATGTTTAATGACTCATTCCCTAGGACAAGTCCACACCCTGGCTAGCAGCCACTAAAGATGCTGCAGCAGGACACTACTCTGCACTGGCAGGCGCTGTCACGGCCAGATCTCCTCCACTGTTCTCCAGGAAGTGTGGCCAAAGTCTAAAGCGACCGTTGACTTGGTGTCCCTAAACCGTTTTATTCTTTTTGGCCAACTAGAGGGCAAAAAGGATTAGAGCAAACCAAGCAGGGGATGTTGCAATGCCAAACTACTCTGCATAATGCTTTCTAGATGCATCGGAGCTGCCTGCCTAGGAACAGCAAGAGAGGCACACACACACACACACACACACACACACACACACACACACACAAATGATTACCCCGCCCTTGAAAATTATTCCAGAGCAGAAGCCCTGCAAGTCTGAATTCCAAAACCCCAAAACAGGTGGCCCTTTCAAAGAGCTAAGTTGATTTTATCACTAGCTTTAGTCTGAATTCGCCACACATTTCCTCCCTAATCCAGGATGTGGTAAGAAACCAACATAACAGGAATTCATCTTCTCCCAAGAAAAGGTGAGCATCTCTGAGTTCAACAGAGACAACTAGAACCTAATTACATCACCTCTTTTCAAGCATTCCGGTAAAAGTGTAAAATGAAAGCTGAAAGAGGCTGTTTAGCACAGCTATAAATGCGACCATATTTTCTTTTTAAAAATGACACACCAAGTAGCTGCCATTTTTAGAAAATGATCTGAAATCTGAGCAAGTGTCAGTCTGTAGCAAAAAAATCAAAATAAAAAATAAAATAAAGAGCTTGTTTTGATAGCTCTGGAACCTGGGCCCCAAAGAGCGGTATTTCCTTGTTATATTTGATTAATATCACACAAAGGGTAGGCAAGGAAGGCTGGTCTGGAAAAAGAAAAGCACCTTTGTGAAGAAAAACAAGTATGTGGCCTTCAGGGAGCTAAGCACATGTTTAATTTTGTGTTTTAAACTTCTCAGCAGACTGCAGATCTATAAACGGAATCGCTGAAAGTGAAGATCACGGCGACTTACCCAGAGCATCAGGCTGTTTTCCGCAAGACGGGGCGAGAAGTGAGAAAGCAAAATCTTTGCTTCAGTTACACAAACTCCCTCTCCTTTGCAGAGAAACTTGATAGCTGAAATGGAGCCAGACGCTAATGCGGGACTGGCTGCTAGTAGTTCTGTGCTTGTCCAACACTGACATCTACTGGTCAGTTTTGAAACGCATTTTTATTTCTGAAAGCCTTCCATTTACAGCATGAAATAGATCAATTCCCCTGTGTTTTTTATTGTGGAGGATTTTTCTTCGTTTGCCCTTTGGAAACCATTACACTCTAATTTAATTGTTTTGGTAAAATACGCAGAGCTATTTAGTTTCTATTTTAGCTTTAAAAATCATGAGGATTGTTATTCTCATTAAATAGGGCTTGGCAGGTGTGAGAAGAAAGCACAGGCTCTCTCATCCGTATTTGTTAGGTATAATAATTATCTCTTCTATACATAAAGCACTAATCAGTTTCTAAAGCATGACTGGTTCTATCATCTCATCAGATATCAATAACCCTGTGAGACGGGAAGATCAGGGTCGTCCTATTTTGCAGAAAAGGACACAAAGGCCCAGAAAATCTAGCTAATACATCCAAGGTCATAAAGCAAGTCAGAGGTGATGCTAGTTCCAGAATCAAGGTTTTCCAATTTATAGGCCAGGACTCTTATCGTCGAGGCATATTTCCCTTTGTGGAAAGAAATAAATTACTCTCAGCTGGCGAGGGAAAAGGCAAATGGGGACATGCAAACACACACACCCTTTCTCTTGCTCGGTACTGTTAAAGCCCTGACATTAACTAATGAGCAGAGGGAGAGAGCCACTGTGGATGATAGCTATAGTCCATTTTAGTACATCAAGAAAGACTTGGCTAAAGCTAATGAACCCACCGGGCATTATTAACCTTCCCCTGCAGCATGCCAGAATCAGCCACCACAATGAAGTGCAGGAACTGATCTTTAGAAAACACACTGGACTGTCATCCAAAGAGACTGAGAATTGGTTACAGTATGTCCAGATTTTTTCACCTTCCCCCAGGCAGGGCACAGAGCTACATCCAGATGATGGTAACAAGCTTCCTAATTATCATCAAAAGGAGACGCATGTAAAAGGGCCTCAGGAAAAGGGAGGCATACCTGAGGGCAGGGTGAATGGATTATAAACATACATTTTTCTCTTCAGTGGACGACTTACCAAAGGCATCAGAACTTTACTGGGACTTTTTTTTTTATACAGGATAATTAGCCGGGACTCTAAAAGAAACATCAAACCATGGAGGTTGGAACATAAGTGAGCACTTCATAAATGTTCCCTGGAATGAAAATATTGCCATGAGATTCCCAAAGAGGCATGGAGCATCTGCCTTAGAGGCCTATGGCCAAACTTGTACTGTTACTGCTTTGCTAAGAGAGGAGAGCTGAAGTGTATTGTGGTGTGGAGATGAGGGGGTGGGGTAAAAAGACACACCATCTCACCAGACAATAGGGGAGTTCGATTCAGCTCTACCCCCAAGCATCTCCATCTCTAGAAAACAAAGGTATCAAGCTCTACCATGAATGTCCCTTGTAAATGGCAAATTAAAAGGTAATGATACGGCTATCCATGTCAATGCTCTTTTCTTCATACTCCTAGAGATCCTGTCCAAACTCAGGGGCCTGACCTCTCAATAACAACAATAGTAATAACAACTAACACTAATACAGCATGCACTACCCTAAGAGCTTTATGTATATTAAGTTCTTAATCCTCATAACAACCCCATCATGTAGGTGCTACTATTACTCCCACACTACAGATGGGTAAGCTGAGACACAGGGAGTAAGTAATTTAACCAAGATTCCACATCTTTTAAGTGGTGGGACTAGAATTTAAACCCAGGCCTGTCCAATTTCAGTGCCCATTCCCTTACCCGCTATATCAGTGGCTCTCAAAGCGTGGTCCACAGACCAACAGCATTAGCATTACCTGGGAATACAAGTCTCAGTCTCTCCAAACCTGTCCCCAATAGACCGACTCAAACAAAATCTCTGGGGCCCAACCCCCTGTACTTTAACAAGCCACGAAGGTGATTCTGAGACACAAGAAACTTTGAGCAGTTCTCAATCTATATTGCCTCTAAAAGGTACCTGTCTCTAAAAGATACCTGAAGGTGTAGAACATTCAGCTCACAAAGAACACTCTGCCCAGTCAGGTGCAGGTTGATTTCTTGCCATTTGCCATTTTCTCATGAAACTGGAGCGTGGGAAGGTAATTCAATTTGATTGTGAACTTGGATTAATCTTCGATGTTTCAGTATTGATCCTTCGACCTAGAAAAATTCCAAGATGCAATTCTGTAACAGCAGATCCATTTTTCAGATGTAGAAATCAAAGCCATTCGAGTCATTGGATAATCGGCAAAACACCTCAGTCATTAGTCCATTCTCCTTTCTCCAAAAGAAGTACATAAACAATTTGAGGCCAGCAAGTGATTATCTCCATAAAAAGGTAAGAAATATCCAGAGATAGGGGTAGGAAATAGTCGCTGAGATTTCAACTCCTGAGTTGTAATCCTTCAGCTCAGGCTTGATTTGATCTCCTTTACTTGCTTTCTTCCCTTATGTTGTCCCCCTATAACCTTTATACCAGAAAGATCCAGTTGAACATTTCCCAAAGTGTGTGTGCTTTAAGACCCTAATGCTGTGAGATGCCTTGCAGGAAAAGGGTTATAGAATCAGATCATATTAGCTTGCATTTTCTGAGCACGTCCGAAGAGCCAAGAACTCTTTTAAGCGCTTTATACATATTCTTTTTTTTTAATTTTTTAAATGTTTATTATTTTTGAGAGAGAGACAGAGCATGAGCGGGGGAGGGCAGAGGGAGAGGGAGACACAGAATCCAAAGCAGGATCCAGGCTCTGAGCTGTCTGCACAGAGCCCAATGGGGGCTCAAACTCATGAACACTGAGATCATGACCTGAGCCAAAGTCAGATAGTAACCAACTGAGCCACCCAGGTGCCCTATTAAGCACTTTATATATATTCTAACCACCCTATGAGATAAGTACTATCATTGTCATCCCCATTTGACAGAAAAAGACAAATGGGCACAAAAAGGAGAAACAAACTTTTCCAAAGTCCCATAAAGTCCCATAAAGCCAGAAAGTCTGCTGTCAGAGGCCCTCACTCATAACACCATGCTTTACTGCCTCTCTTTGGGAAATTCCTCATAGTCCATCTATTCCTTTTCCCTTCCCAAAATGTCTCCATACACATTAGACCACTGGGAAGTCCTATAGTAGAGAAATATGCTTACATTGTACAACCCGATGTTTTCCAAGCTTACTTGATCAGGGAATCCATTCTGTACACCACCATTCAACTTCCCTGCAAGAACTGGTCTTAGAAACACATTTTGGGAAAACCCAGCTTGACCTGACTGAGGATGAGAACTCTGTTTCATTGGTGAGAAGGCAGATGGACTAATGGGGGGGAGGGGGGGAGAGAAGCACATGCGTGTATGTGTATGCATGAGTGTGTGTATCTTAGAAAAGTGCCTGAAACAATAAACACTACATAAGTATTTACTTTTGTTGCTGCTGCTGGCGTCATTATTGACACATACCTAATGCCTTTACCACATCTTTGGCTAACCTTCAAGGACAAGAAAGACAATTAGATCATCCTGAAGGAAAGAAGCTTGTTCTATTTCTCTTAGAGTAGGCAGATGTAATGACACAAAGGCATCATGCCACCATCTCAGCCCCTGCGTGGGCAACACTTTGTAACACTTAATAAGGGGAAAGCACAGCTATGCCATCCACCGCAGTACAAATGACCACTAGAGTTAATGTTGGCTGGTTTCCTGCTGCCAACCCCTCTCCCCTGCACCTGCCTCCCCCACCCCCACACTTCAGAAGCTCCAAAGTGGTTACCACCTTCATCCAAATCATCCTGGAAGTTTTAGCCTATTGGCTTGAGTTACTTCAAATGGTCAGATGGAGATTTGGAGTCCCATTCAAAAACCTCTTGAATCTCTGTTTCCAGGGATTCTGCTCGATAGCATAGAGTATTGAACTTGTAGGGTGCTGGAGCAGGAGGAAGGAGATAGGATTTTACCTTGGACAATTAGTACTTCTCATACTGGGGAACAGGAGCAGGACAGGCTCCAGATGACTGGGTAACTTGTTGTCAATCTGACCTTTGGTGTCAGGTTACTAATCTGAAACTACCCAAACCATACCAAACTATAGTTTAAAAAAATATATTAATGGTAATAAACAGCATCTCTGGTTTTCATCCAACCCTAGGGCTTCTATTTATTTCTCATACTCTGCAGTGGTTGTCTCAAGTCTACTTCTCAGTGTTATGGTCTTCCTAGGCCTCCGCTACTTATGAAGCCACATCACAAGCACCTGTCCTTGCTACCAGGGCTTACCATGAAAGGTAAGGGCATTGATGTCTGTACCAAGGATACTGCTCCCTCTGTTTCCAAAGCCTCCAGAGCCACATCAAGCATGATGCTGCTTTGTGCTGCTCTTGAAACAAAATGGCACCAGGTGCTACTTCTGAGCCAATCACTGGAGGCCGAGTAGCATCTACAGCTCTGTGCTGCCCCTGGCGTCACTGCCGTGCTGTGGCCCCCCCCCCCAAGTGCCCAAGCTCAATTCTGTTCCCTGGACCCCCTTTTGCCAAAGTTGGCTACGTTCTGAACTCTCAATTAGGTAAGCATAAAAGTTGTGCTGTCTTATCTCCCTTCCAGAGCCTCACAGAGATCTTTAGAGAAACAAGTGTTTTTCCAGTTTGTATTTTTTTTAAGTTTATTTATTCATTTTGAGAGAGAGAGGGAGAAAGAGGATCCCAAGCATGCTCCACGCTATCAGCACAGAGCCCAACGTGAGGCTCAAAGTCACAAACTGTGAGACCACGACCTGAGCAGAAACCAAGAGTCAGAGGTTTGACTGACTGAGCCACCCAGGTGCCCGGCCTGTATTTCGTTTTTACTTTCAGCATTCCTCAACCATTATGTCTAGACACTAATCCCTGGGGAACTAGGATAAAGGTGAATGACTGGCAATAAACTCTCCTCAGATTTGCCCCAACCATCTAACAACCAAGGCTCTATTACTGAACCTAGCATGTAGGTGTATGCGGCTCTCTCTCAGAAGCCTCCTTGGTAGCCCACGGGGGAGTTGGGTGGGGAGCCTCTTCACAGCATGCCCAGAGATATCTGCATCCTAGTGGAAAACTGAGCCTAGGCTCTTGGTAGGGTCTCTTCTACAAGAGATTTTATTCCCAGCACATCAATCTTGCAAACCAATCCAAAAGACCATAGAAGATGCACTGGACTAGGAACAAAATGGCCAGAATTCAAATTCCAGTCCTATCATTTATCAGCCATGTAAGCCCTGGGCAGGCCATTTAACCTCCATCTACTGGCATAATAATAACTTCTCTGACTATCCCTAGGCTTTTCCATTCAAGAAGTATGAATTGGGCTTCTTTCTAAAAGATAGAACACAATGTTGGGCCTGTTGGAGATACAAAGAACAGTCACAGATCTGTCTAGCTAACAGCATACAAACATTATTTTTGAGAAAATATTAGTTGAGTTTATTGTTCTGTACTTGACATTTTATCTCATTCCTCACAATAACCCTATAAGATGAACATCATTAAGCCTATTTTATACATGAGGAAAACAGAAGCTCAGTGAGGATCACAGACTTGTTCATAAGCCACACGTCTAGTAAGTTGTGGGTCTAGGATTCAAATCCAGGTCTGTCTGATGCCAGAATCTGTGATTTTTTTTTCCACCAAACCATACTGCCTCATGTATATAAATAGGCTATAATACAAGGTAGAAAGTCATTCATCTTGTAAGGCATAGATGAAGTGCCATGGAATCAAATGAGATGCATATGAAAGTGTTTTATAAACAGCTAAGCTGACACAACTGTAAGGTGTTTCTGTTATTATCATTAGGGCAAGTGCTCTATAAAATATGCTGGCTGTAAAATTCCATCTGTAAATAGGAGTTAACCAAGCCTTGTAGAGGTATAAAAGAAAGGAGTATTTAATTTCAGCTGCAACAGATCATTGGAAGGTAACTGGTGCCTCAAATTCAATCACTATTCTAAATAGCCCCGCATCTGTATATGGGCATAGGTAACGTATATGAACAGATCGAGGGCCCCCAGAGCTCAATGGTAGCACCCAAATAGAATGAAAATGACTTTAGCACATTGCAACATGCTGGATGGGCCTCCTGAGGAGACATCTTTGTATGGGTTATTAAGATCACTTGGTGAAGTAGACCCTCATTCAGGATGTGTGGACCACTATGAGCAGGATCATGTGCCTCATTAGGGTATATGAGGAGCAGGTTTTTGAATGTGGACAGACACAGAGGCTCTTTGTTGTGAGTTCAAGGTCTAATAATCGTAACTTACATATATTAAGCACCTACTATGGGCTGATCACTGAGCAAAGCATGGTAAGAATCCATATTAAGTCATCACATTGTGATGAAGCTAATTATATTCATCTGATTAGAGCATGCGTTTTTGAAGTAATACAGACCACTATTTGTTTTACCATGGACAAGTTAGTTAATCTCTCTGAGTC
This sequence comes from Herpailurus yagouaroundi, assembly GCF_014898765.1. NCBI lineage: Eukaryota > Metazoa > Chordata > Mammalia > Carnivora > Felidae > Herpailurus > Herpailurus yagouaroundi. The sequence goes on along the minus strand of NW_024420442.1, from coordinate 4,204,742 downwards.
TCAGTTTACTAATCTGTAAAATAGAGATCATAATACCTACATCATAGAGTTATCATGAGGATTAAATAAGCTGATGAATTTAATGCAGTCGAGCAATTAATACTAAGCACAAAGAAAATGTTCAATAAATGACAGACTATGCTGTTATTAGATTTTTCTACAGAAAGTCAGCAGGGATCATTCTTTTGAATTCTAGGAAATAGTACTAGAGTATAAATTCTAGACATACTGGTTACCTATTGCATAACAAATTAACCCTCCCCCCAATTTAGCAGTTTACAACAACACACATTATCTCAGAGTTTCTGTGGTCAAGATCTGGACGTGGCTAAACTGGGACCTCTGTATTAGGGTCTCTCACAGGCTATAACTTAGGTGTCAGCCCAGGCTGGTTCTCATTTCAAGGCTCAACTGAGGGAGGATCCACTTCCAAGCTCATTCATGTGGTTTTTGGAAGGATTCACGTCCTTACAGGCTCTCAGCCTGAGGTTCCTCACTGGCTATTGGATGGAAGCTACCCTCGGTCCTTGCCAAATGGGCCTCTCCAATTCCTGATATCTTCCTTCATCAAAGCCAGCAAGAGAGAGTCAGCTAGCAAAGGAAGTCACAGTCTTATAATCTAATCACAAGTGTGATATTCCATCATTTTTGCTGTATTCTTTTCCTTAGAAATTAGTCATTAGAGGGGCGATGGGGTGGCGCAGTCAGTTAAGCAGCCGACTTCGGCTCAGGTCATGATCTCGTAGTTCGTGGGTTTGAGTCCCATGTCGGGGTCTGTGCTGACAGCTCAGAGCCTGAAGCCTGCTTTGGATTCTCTGTCTCCCTCTCTCTCTCTGCCCCTCCCCCACTCCTGCTCTGTCACTCTCTCTCAAAATTAAAAATAAAACATTAAAAAAAATTTTTAAAGAAATTAGTCATTAGATCCAGCTTATACTCAAAGAGAATTACACAAGGACATGAATAGCAGAAGGTGGGAATCATTGGGTGCCATCTTAGAAGTCTGCATTCCACATTGGGACAGGTAATAAACTCAAGAGCCAAAGAAAAACTTTTAAAAGGGTTTAGGGTATAAACTGAAGATTTAAAGTGAACTGTGAAAATAAGTATAGGCAATTAGGGGAACAATTTATAAGGAAAGATGTTTTTATGTGTTTTGGAGGTTTTGTTTTCCTCAATGATAATAAAAGAATTCTTTCCTTTGATGAGTGTTTAGTTTGCTTAAATTCATGTTATAATAAGATTTTAATCATGATCATACCCATTTTACAAATGACGAAACTGGCTAAGAGCAAAGCTGGACTAAGGTCCAAGTTCGTTCAACTCAAAAATCTGTGCTTTTTCTGCTATACTAGGTTCCCCACCATGTTTAGCAGATTAGTGTGATTCATTCTAGTTTAATGTTTGTGTTTTAGTTTTGTTCAATGCCTCATTTTTAGTATTTTTTAATGTTTATTTTTGAGACAGCATGGAGGGGGAGGAGCAGAGACACACACACACACACACACACACACACACACACACACACACACAGAACCCAAAGCAGGCTCCAGGCTCTAAGCTGTCAGACAGAGCCTGACTCAGGGCTTGAACCCATGAACCATGAGATCATGACCTGAGCCGTAGTCGGACACTTAACCGACTGAGCCACCCAGGCACCCCTCAATGCCTTACTTTTGACCATGTTCCACATATATCCTGTCTTTATCTCTCATACCCGTAATTCATAAACTTTATTCCCCCAAAACTGATAGTTGTTTTAAAAATTAATACCAATTCTTTATAAACCTATAGCAAAACATCTCTTTTTTATTCATAAATAGGTGATATTTTGTCTGTGTTCCTATGGTGCTCAGGTGTTAGGTGGTATTTTGTTCATGCTTTTCTGAAAGTAAAAATACTAGTCAGGATTTCTTTTTCATGCCATGCTTGTCCATACCAACAGTCTTTGCCAGAGTGCAGGAAACTAGATTTTCAGCATGATTCAAAATATGTACACTGAAGCCTTCAGGGCACCTTAGTACAGAAGGCCAGATGTGGATAACGAAGGGAGTTATCATGGGAATGGCATAGGTATAACCCACTCTCTATGGCAAGGATAGTTTTTTAAAGCTAAAAAACAAATTTTACAGGCATGCATGCATCATTATTGACTTAGCACCCAGTGTGTACACACAAGAAGCTAAGCTCATTAGATACTGAGTGAGATACAACACTCTAAAAGACATAGGAGATCCCAGTGCTCAGGGCGCAATGCCATCTGACATATACCCAAGTGGGCAAAGGCCCCTCAAAGCAGATACTTCCAGATGGAGCCACTTCCTATCCATATTAACTGTTTGACACTACAAAATGAATTTTTTGCTGCACCAGGGTTTTCCTAGGTATATAAAACATCATATCCATCCTGCCCTCACCTGTGTTTGGCTAGTAAACTTTCTCGGATCTTGGAAATGGTATTTATTACTTGCCAGGTCAGGATTTCCGAGTTAAACTGGAAAGATCAGTATGTATGATGTGTTTCCACTTATCTTTTAAGGGAGCGTGTGTGTGTGTGTGTGTGTGCATGTGTATGAGAGAGAGGAAGAGAAATACTGAATATATACATGTATATATATTCCATATACACACATATATACTGCATATATACATACATATATACATGCATACATACATATTAATTATATGCTCAGAATATTTCTGGAGGGACATGCGGAAAAATAGTAGTTGTCTCTAAGTAAGATGAACTGGAAGATTGGGAACTGTGGAACTGGCATAGGTGGGAGAGGCAGGCTCATTTTCCATTGTATCATCTCTTGTATAATTTGAACTTATTACCATGGTTTTGTATGAGTTTTTTACTGAAAATACTTTAGACTTTACTTAAAATAATTTTAAGGATTCAAGAAATAAATCAAGAGTTCTTGGGGCAGCTGGGTAGCTCAGTCAGTTGAGTGTCTGGTTGAGATGATTTTGGCTCAGGTCATGATCTCGAGGTTCCTGAGTTCAAGCCCTGTGTCAGGCTCTGTGCTGACAGCATGAAGCCTGCTTAGGATTCTCTGTCTCCCTCCCTCTCTCTCTCTCTGTCCCTTCCCCACTCACGCTCACTCTCCCTCTCTCTCAAAATAAATCGACTTCAAAACAAAAAGAAAAAGAGCTCTTGACTAGGGGTACAGTCAGAATCTCTCATAGAGCATTTGTCAAAATTCACATAGAGACCATTTAACCTTAATAGCTGGGGCTCTGGAGTCAGATGGCATGGGTTTGAAGATCTCTAGCACTGGGGAAAACACAGGCAAATTATTTGACCTCAGTTTCCCTCAAAATTCTTTGGCCTGTTTCCTCCTCTGTGGTGGCTCTGTTGTAAAGCCTACTATTCTAGAAACTGGGATGAAAAAAGCAGGCCCTGGGGGCACCTGGGTGGCTCAGTTGGATAAGACTCTGACTTCGGCTCAGGTCATGATCTCACAGTTTGTGGGTTCAAGCCCCATGTCAGGCTCTGTGCTGACAGCTCAGAGCCTAGAGCCTGGAGCCTGCTTCTGATTCTGTCTCCTTCTCTCTCTGCCCCTCCCCTGCTCACTCGCACTCTCTCTCTCTCTCTCTCTCTCTCTCTCTCTCTCTCTCAAAAATAAATAAACATTTTTTAAAAAAGGCTCTGGCAAGGGCTAATCCTTTCTAGGACTTGGGTCAACTTCATCCACCTGTCTTGCCATTCTAAATGAGCTTCCACTCCCCTTACTAGTCTACAGTACACCAAAATACTTTGCTCTAAGCACAAAGAAAAAACAGACTAGTGAAAAGGAATCACTGATTGGATATTTCTAGAACAAAAAAAAATTCTAATCCAATGTCAACAGAAAATAATCTCATTAAGGGATTTGTTTTCAAAATTGATCCAAGAAGGGGCACCTGCGTGGCTCTGTTGGTTAAGCATCCAACTTCAGCTCAGGTCATGATCCCATGGTTTGTGAGTTTGAGCCCCGCATCACTTTGTGCTGATATTGCAAAGCCTGTTTGGGATTCTGTTTCTCCCTCTCTCTCTCTGCCCCTCCCACCACCTCAAAATAAATAACATTAAGAAAAATTTGATCCAAGAAGATGGCTATTGTTGGTAGGCAAATAGAAGACATTCTTCTTCCTCTAGAATGGCACAAGTTTCTGGAGACATAATGAATCCTAAATAGCAGCTTCCAGGACGTCGCTGTTACTCCAGTATATAATTCTCTGGTATGATTTACTCTATTAAGAGTCACTACTGCAGTATTGAGTAGGGAGACTAGCGTAAGGTGGAATTAGAGGAGACATGATCACATGTCACAGCAGGGACATGTGGCAACACGCTTCCATTTAAGGCCTCAGAATCAACTAGAGAAGATTTTACAAAAACAAGATTTATAGGTCCCTCTTCAAATCTACCAAATTAGAATCTCCAAGGGGTGGTAACAGGACTTGTATGGTATCAGTAAGTACTATATTTACTATATATTGAGCGTCTGCTATGTGTACCAGGATCTATGCTAAGCATTTAAAATGTATTATCTCATTTAATCCTCACAACACTTGTAAGCTTCAAGTACTACTATTATCACCATGTACAGAGGCCCAGGACTGTTTTCACTGTGCCTCTTGTTAAGCATCTTTCTTCACTACTTCATCTACCTGAAAACAAATTCTCTCCTATATGACCCAAATTGTTGGGGTTTTTTACCCCAAGCTTACCCCATTTCATGGTACTGTTTCCTTGGTGGAAATAAAAGCCTTTTCTCAGCTGAGAACCCAAGATCCAAGCCCACAGCACTGCCTGCCTTACACTGCTTCCCTGTATTGCTTAATAACCTATAGAACTCACAATGAGGCTGCTTGGAAAATTAGATCTGAAAAGAGATTCTCTATTTTCACATGCAAAGTATTGTATTCAATAGGGGGACAGCAGAGGCCATAAGATGTCTCTTGAAGGCAAAAGGGCTTTCCTAGTCTTAGAATGGCAATCCATATCAACTTCTACAACTAGGTTATTTTTTTTATATTTTATTTTTAAGTAATCTCTACTCCCAACATGGGGCTTGAACTTACAAGTGTCACATGCTCTACCAACTGAGTCAGCCAGGAGCCCCTACAACTAGGTTATTTACAACAATAACAATTATTATTATATAAATATATATTTATAAATATTATATAAATATGTAAATATAAATAATATATAATATAATAATATTGAACACTTTACTATGTTCCAGACACTGTAACATATTTATTATCCAATTTAATATTCAATATGATCCTGTAAGTCAAGAATTTTTTTTTCATTTTTTTAATGTTTATTTTTGAGAGAGAGAGACAGACAAAGCATGAGCGGAGGAGGGCCAGAGAGAGAGATGGAGACACAGAATCTGAAGCAGGCTCCAGGCTCTGAGCTGTCAGCACAGAGGCCGACATGGGGCACGAAATCACGGACTGCAAGATCATGACCTGAGCTGAAGTCAGATGCTCAACCGAATGAGCCACCCAGGCACCCCGAGAATTATTATTATTAGCCCCCATTTTATGGATGAGAAGGTAAGGCCAGAAAGGCAAAATGACTTGCCAGAAATCACTCAGCTATCAATTGACAGACCAGAAATAAAATCCAGTTTTGTCTGACTCCAAAGTTAATATACTTAACTCCTCAGTCCCTAATGTCAAGACCAAAAGAAGAAATACAATTGGACTTGTCTTTAATTGTATTTGCTTGTGTATATGTGAGTTCCAGAAACTGTTTTTTGTTATTTTTGTTTGTAAAAGAAGAGGGTTTTACTTTCCAGTCTACTTGTCTACAGGAGGCAAATATTATGGGGTGCCTGGGTGGCTCAATTGGTTAAGTGTCCAACTCTTGATTTCGGCTCAGGTCATGATCTCACAGGTTTGTGGGTTTGGGCCACACTTGGGGCTCTGCACTGACAGTTCTCTTTCTCAATCATTCTCTCTCTCTGCCCCTCCCCTGCTCATGCTCTCTCTCAAAAATAAATAAACATTATATATAAAAAAAGAAGTCGTAAAAACATTATGAATTAGTGGAATTTTGAAAGAGGACTACTTTCTCAGAGATCTCTGATGGTAGCTCTCTGGCCTGGCTGATTAATGTGATGGAGAGTCAAAATCAGGGTGTTAGAACTATTATCATTTTCTCAAGTAGTATAAAGAAGTTATTTCTCCCTCTCAAGTTAACATCTAAAGAAATTACTCAGCACCCAATTCAATTCTCAGGAGGTGGAATCTCACTCTTTGTATCATCCCCCAAGCCCATATTTCTATCTCAATAGCATAAATACCAGATCTTTTAGCCCGAATGACTATACACTGATCAGCAACTCTGAAACTCTGTGCCCTGCTCAGATATCCTCCAGTCCGCTCCCCTCCTTTTCAGTAGATATCTTTAAAATGCTCCCCAAATATGTTTTGGTCCCCCAAAATGCAAAGCCTTTCCCCCTACCACCCATAATCAAATTGCTGCCAGTGACAAAAAGGCCCTTGTTAGTACACATCACTGCTTTTGGAGGGGAATGCTGTAGCCCTCATAACCAATGACACTGTTCATGGCGGGGAAACACAGATATGGCCTCTGTGATAGGAAAGAGGCCAAGAAGATTCTCAGCAGTACAGAAACACCTGTCAAGCTGCTACCAACTATCCTTCAGGTGGCTGAGCTATCAGAGCCGGGAAGTGGAGGGGAGAGGTGGGCTGGGTACGTAAGAACTAACTTCCTTATGAAAGTCAGACAAGGAAGAATTCATGCCCATTGTGACCAGATACTTAAGTGCTCTCTCCATTTTGGTCTCTCACTCTGCAAATTTCCTTCTTACTGTTTTTAGTGACTTTCTGTGTGTCCCTACCACACACAGGTGTACATACACATTCTGCTCCCCAGCCTTTGCCATTGGTTCCACTCTGTCAATACAACTTCCAATCAGCCAGTGCTTATTACACAAAGACACACACACACGCACACACCAACACCTATACCTCCTACAGTCATACCTCACTTTTCACAAAAGGATGCTCCTGAAAATTCAGTAAATATAAAAATTGTATAGATGAAAGCCAACTTCAACTCTTTTAAATGACTTTCTGAATCATTTTCACATGTATAAGTGTTTATTACAATAAATATAATTTTCATTGGTAGTGGGCACAAAAGCAAATATAATATAGATGGAAACATTTTGCAAACTAAAAAGTCAACAAATATAAATCATTGTTTTATTCATTAAGCAGATAGAGGTAATAATGAATGCAATTTAAAAGACTCTACTGTGGGGCGCCTGGGTGGCTCAGTCGGTTGGACGTCCGACTTCGGCTCAGGTCATGATCTCACGGTCTGTGAGTTTGAGCCCCGTGTCGGGCTCTGTGCTGACAGCTCAGAGCCTGGAGCCTGTTTCAGATTCTGTGTCTCCCTCTCTCTCTGACCTTCCCCTGTTCATGCTCTGTCTCTCTCTGTCTCAAAAATGAATAAATGTTAAAAAAAAAATGTTTTTAATAAATAAATAAATAAATAAAAGACTACTGTAAACCATTTTTAAAACATGATTGAAAAATAAATAAATAAATAATAAAACATGATTGATCCTTCCTTAATGTAAACATTTATACAAATGAAATAGAATACCTTGGATACAATGTAAGTCTTCTTACATTTAAACAAATTTATGGGGAGCCTGGGTGGCTCAGTTGGTTAAGTGACCAACTTTGGCTCAGGTCATGATCTCACGGTTCATGGGTTCCAGCCCCAGGTCAGGCTCTGTGCTGAACACTTGCCTGGAGCCTGCTTCAGATTCTGTGTCACCTTATCTCTCTGCCCCTCCCCCACTTGTGCCTTGTCTCACTCTGTCTCATTCTGTCTCTCAAAAATAACTAAATGTAAAAAAATATTTAAACAAATCTATTTACATTATACAGTGAATGCTCTTCATTTCTATTATATCCAAATTGGATTATAAAATGTTTTTAAAGCAACAGTGGGTGTGACATTAAAAGAGCACTGAGTGAGAAAGGTTTTTTTCTTTTTAATTGAAGTATAGTTGACATACAATATTGTATTAGTTTCACGTTTACAACATAGTGACTTGATATTTATATACACCACAAAATGCTCACCATGGTCTAAGGCTAGTTACCTTCTGTCACCATACAAAGTTATCACACTATTATTGACTATGTTCCCTAAGCTGTACTTTATATCCCTGTGACTAATTTATTTTAAAACTTAAAGTTATAATACCCTTCACCTGTTAATATCCTTCACCTATTTTGCCTGTCCTCCAACCCACATCCCCTCTGGCAACCACTAGTTTGATCTCTGTATCTATAGATCATTTTCTGTTTTCTTTGTACATTTGTTTTCTTTTTTAGATTCCCATATAAGTATATAAGTATTTGTCTTTCTCTTATTTCCCTTAACATAAGACCCTCTAGTCTATCCATGTTATCACAAATGACAAGATCTCATTCTTTTTTATTCCTGAGTAATATCCCATTGTGTGTGTGTATGTGTATATAATATATACACATATATATACAATCTTATTCATCAATTCTTACTCGTTGTGTGTGTGTGTGTGTGTGTGTGTATATATATATATATATATATATATATATACACCATATCTTATTTATTCATCTATAAATGGATTCTTAGACTGCTTCCATATTTTGACTATTGGTATAATGCAATAAATGTAGGGGTGCATATATCTTTTTGAAACAGTATCTTCATTTTCTTCAGGTAAATACCCAGAAGTGGAATTAATGGATCATATAGTATTCCTATTCTAAAGGTTTTGAGAGCTGGGGTACCCAGCTGGCTCAGTCAGTGGAACATGTGACTCTTGATCTTGGGGTCATGAGTTTGAGCCCCATGTTGGGCACGGAGTCTACTTAGAAAATAGATAGATAGATAGATAGATAGATAGATAGATAGATAGATAAATGAATGAATAAATAAATAAATAAATAAATTTGATTAAATAAAATTTTTGAGAAACCTCCATAGTGTTTTCCATACTGGCTGCACCAGTTTACATTCCCACCAACAGTGCAAGAGGGTTCCCTTTTCTCCACATCCTTGCCAAAACTTGTTATTTCTTGTGTTTTTTATTTTAGTCATTCTGACAGGTATAAGGTGATATATCACTGTGGTTTTGATTTGCCTCTCCTGGATGACTAGTGATGTTGAACATCTTTTCATGTGTCTGTTGGCCATCTGGATGTCTTCTTTGAGAAAATGTCTATTCAGCTCCTCTGCCCATTTTTTAACTAGATTGTTTGGGGTTTTTTGGTGTTGAGTTGTATGTGTTCTTTATATTTTTTGGATATTGACCCCTTATTGCATATATTATTTGCAAAATCTTCTCTCATTCAGTAGGCTGCCTTTTCATTTTGTTGATGGTTTCCTTCACTGTGCTAAAGCCTTTTAGTTTGATATTTTCCCAGTTGTTTATTTTTGCTTTTGTTGCCCTTGCCTGAGGAGACAGAACCAAAAAATGTTGCGAAGGCCGATGTCCAAGAGTTTATTGTCTGTTTCCTTTCAGGAGTTTCATGACTTCTGGTCATATATTTAGGTCTTTGATCCATTATGAACCATTTTGAGCTATTTTTGCCATTTGCATGGAATATCTTTTTCCAACCCTTCCCTTTAAGCCTGCATGTGTCTTTAAGTCTGAAGTGACTCTCTTCTAGGCAGCATATAGATGGGTCTTGTTTTTTTATCCATTCAGTCACCCTATGTCTTTTGATTGGAGCATTTAGTCTAGGTAGGTAGGTAGGTAGGTAGGTAGGTAGATAGATAGATAGATATGTACTTATTGCCATTTTGTTAATTGTCTCCTTGTTTTTTGTAGTTCTTCTCTGTTCCTTTCCTCTTGCTCTCTTTCCTTGTGATTTGATGACTTTCTTCAGTGTTCTGTTTGGATTCCTTTCTTTTTATTTTCTGTGTATCTATTATATATTTTTGGTTTAGGGTTACCATGTGGTTCATATATAACATATATAGCAGTCTTTTTAAAGGTAATAGTCACTTAAGTTTGAACACATTCTAAAAGCTTACATTTTTACCACCACCACCATGTTTTATGCATTTGATGCCAGATTTTACATCTTTTTATTTTGTGTATCCCTTAACTATTATAGATATAATTGATTTTACTACTTTCACTAAAAGACTAAAGTGATCATAAGTGACTGATCTACTACCTTTAACTATATGTTTGTTTTTACCAGTAAGATTTTTTTCCTTTCACAATTTTCTTACCTCTAGATGTAGCTCTTTCTGTTCTATTTAAAGATGTCCCTTAAACATTTCTTATAAGGTTGGTTTAGTGGTGATGAACTCCTTTAACTTTTGTTTGTTTGGGACATGCTTTATCTCTCCTTCAATTCTGAATGATAACCTTGCTGGGTAGAGTATTCTTAGTTCTAGGTTTTTTCCTTTCAGCACTGTGAATATATCATGCTGCTCCCTTCTGGCCTGCAAAGTTTCCACTGAAAAATCAGCTAATAGTCTTATGGGTGTTCTCTTGTATGTAGCTAGTTGTTTTTCTTTTGCTGATTTTAAGATTCTGTCTTTATCTTTAATTTTTGACATTTTAATTATATGTCTTAGTGGACCTCTTTGGGTTCATCTTGTTTTGGGCTTTCTGTGCTTCCTAACCCGGATGCCTGTTTCCTTCCCCAGTTGGGAAAGTTTTCCTTTTCTTTCTCTTTCTTTTTTCCTTTCTTTCTTTCTTTCTTTCTTTCTTTCTTTCTTTCTTTCTTTCTTTCTTCCTCTTTCAGATTTTACTTTTAAGTAATCTCTACACCCAACATGGGGCTCAAACTTACAACCCCTAGATCAAGAGTTGCATGCTCTACTGACTGAGCCAGCCAGGCTCCCCTGCTATTACTTCTTCAAATAAGTTGTCTGCCCCTTTCTCTCTCTCTTCTCCTTCTGAGACCCCTATAATGTGAATGTTAGTACACTTCATGATGTCATAGAGGTACCTTAACCTAAGCTCATTTAAAAAAACACGTGGCGCAGTCGGTTAAGCATCCGACTTCAGCCAGGTCACGATCTCGCGGTCCGTGAGTTTGAGCCCCGCATCAGGCTCTGGGCTGATGGCTCAGAGCCTGGAGCCTGTTTCCGATTCTGTGTCTCCCTCTCTCTTTGCCTCTCGCCTGTTCATGCTCTGTCTCTCTCTGTCCCAAAAATAAAATAAACGTTGAAAAAAAAATTTAAAAAAAAAAAAAAAGTGGGTTTTTTTCGCTGTTCAGTTTGGATGATTCCCACTTACAGATCACTGACCCATTATTCTGCATCCTCTAATCTGCTGTTGATTCCTTCTAGTGTATTTTTCACTTCAGTTACTGTATTCTTCAGCTCTGATTCTTTTTTTTTACATTTTCTATCTCTTTATTGAAGTTCTCACTGAGTTCATCTACCCTTCTCCCAAGTCCGATAAGCAACTTTATGACAATTACTTTGGACTTTTTATCAGGTAGATTGCTTGTCTCCATTTTGTTCAGTTCTTTTTCTGAGTTTTTGTCTTGTTCTTTCATTTGAAACATATTCCTCTGTATCCCCATTTTGTCTGACTCTGTTTGTTTCTATGTCTTAGGTAGGTCAGTTACATCTCTTGGTTGTAAAGGTAGTGGCCTGATGTAGAAGGTATTCTGTGGTTGCAGTAGTGCAGTCCCCCATGGTCACCAGAACCAGGTGCTCCAAGAGCATCTTGTGTGTGGACTGAATGCACCCTCCTGTTGTGACTGGGCTGCCACTGCCGGGGATGCCCTGGTGGGTGGGGCTGGCTGCAATGCCCAGCTGCAGCTACCATGGGTATGCCTGTGGGTGAGGTTACCCTCTGACACAGCTGGCTGAGAGTGGGGCAGGTCCCCTGGGTAACACCAGAGGAACACTTACAGGTGAGTGGTGCTAGCAAGACAGATGGATAATGTCAGAACTGCTGCCCTCTAGCACTGGGCCAGCTAAGCTGAAGGAAGGCAAGAAAAATGGCACTCACCAGTGCTTCCATTCCCAAAGAAAAATGCTATAGATCCCTGCCCCTCTGACACACATCCTAAAAGCAGTCAATAAATCTGGTTCACATACAGCCTGGGGGCTTTTCAAACTGCTGTCTCTGTGCTGAGTCTCCCGTGAGTAATATTGTGTGCGGACCCTTTCAGAGTGGACTCTTGATTTCCTGTAGCTCTCTGGTTCTCCTAGAATTAAAACCTGCTGATTTTCAAAGCCAGACCTTATGGGGACTTGTCTTCCCAGTGTGAAGATAGGGGTGCCCAATGTGGGGCTTGAGCCCCTCACTCCTCTGGGAGGACCTCCTCACCTGTGAGATCCCTCCCACTTGTAAGTCACTTTGCTGGGCTTTGGTTCCCAACTTTGTCTCTGCCCCTCCTACTCTTCTTCTTCTTCTATTTTTAATGTTTATTTATTTTTGAGAGAGAGAGAGAGAGTGTGAGCGCAACTGGGGGAGGGGCAGAGAGAGAGGAGGACAGAGGATCTGAAGCTTGCCCTATGCTGACAGCAGAGAGCTCCATACGGGGCTCAAACTCACAAACTGAGGGATCATGACCTGAGCTGGTCAGACCTTCAATCGACAGAGCCAACCAGGCGCCCCCCTCCCATTCTTCTTAATGTGGCTTTTTCTATATAGTTAGCTGGAGAAGGGTTGCTCTGCTAGTCTTAAGTTGTTCTCAGAGTGAATTGTGTCATACGTAGTTGCAGCCTTGGTGTGTCCATGGGAGAAAATGAGCTCAGGATCTTCCTACTCTGCCATCTTTCCCTCTTTCCTGGAATGGGTTTTAATTCCTTCTGTGTCATCAACTGGCTGCTTTTGATTGCTCCAACTTCCTATATGTATTTTTTTAAATGGCCATCATACCATCCTGCCTATTTAATATGGCATGTTAAGAAAAATGAAATAATATATGTGGTGAGAAAACTTCACATATAAAGCATAAGCAGTGTGCTAGGTAGAATTCTGATATTAACCCCAAAATTCAGGCCCCTGGTATACATACACCTTGTCTCGGTCCTTCAGCCAAACACAAACCTGTGTGTTCCTGTAAAGAGATTTTGCAAATATTATTAAGGTTCCAAATTAGTCGACCTTAAAATTGGGAGATTATCTGAGTGGGCCTGACCTATCATGTAGCCCTTTAAACCTGAGATTCAAAATACAAGGAGGACTTGACATGCTGTTGCTGACTTAAAGACGGGGTGGGAGACATTTGCCAAGGAACACGGGTGTCCTATTTGCTAACAGCAGCCCCCAGCTGGCAGCCAGCAAGGAAATAGGTATGTCAGCCCCACAACAGCAAGGAACTGAAATCCTCCAACAACACAAACGAGCTGGGAAGCAGCTGTTTCCCCAGAGCTTCCAGGTGAGAACCCAGCCTGGCTGACACCTTGACTTCAGCCTTGGGAGATTCTAAACAGAGGTCCAGCTGAGCCACACTGAACCCACGCTTCTGACCTAAGGAACTGTGAGCTAGTAAAATGGCTGTTGCTTTATGCCACTACATTTGTGGTAATTTGTTATACAACAGTGGAAAACTAGTATCAGTGACATACAGCTACCCAGCATTATTTTCCGCCAGCCGCTGTAGACAGAAGGAAACACAATGTGGAGCGCCTGGGTGGGTATCTCAGTTGGTTAAGCATCTGACTTCGGCTCATGTCATGATATCATGGTTCGTGAGTTCAAGCCCCGCATCGGGCTCTCTGCTGTCAGTGCCAAGCCTGCTTTGGATCCTCTGTCCCTCTCTCTCTCTCTCTCTCTCTGCTCCTACCCTGCTTGTTTGTACTCTCTCTCTCTCTCTCTCTCTCAAAAATAAATAAACATTCTTTTTAATTTGAAAAAAAAAAGAAAGAAACAGTGAATTTGACTTAGAAGATCTGGGATTAAATCCTACACCTACTATTGGCTGTGCAACTGGATATATCGTTTGACCTCTCTGTTCCTTATTTTCTTCATTTGTAACACAGGGAAAATCATTCATATTTCTCAGAACTGTTGTGTGGATTAAATGAGGTAATATGAAAACCTGCTAGCATCATGCATGACATATAGTGGGTGCTGTATAAATTTTTTTGACAATATTTCATAAACATATATTCATTTATTGTACACACCTTGTGCTAGGCATCATGTCATGTACTTGAGATACAGAGCCACTTAAGAAATTGTCCATGCCCTCAAGGAGTTTAAAGTATAATAACAGAGACAAATGAATAAACTACCAATTTCTTTACAGAAAAATAATGGCTATTACAATAGGAGCTACAGATGGCTTTGTGGAAGCAGAGAGAAGGAAGAACTTGATCAGACTGGGGTTTCAAGGAACATTTCTCAGAGGAGGTGATGCTTGACTTAGAGTTTAAAATGCTGCTTCTTAAACTTGGATGCACAGTGTAATCACCTAGGGAGGCTTTTAATGCCTCCTCACCCCACCAAGACACTGCGATTTAATTAATCCGGGGTCTGGCCTGGCCAGGGAGAGCCCTCTGAAGAAACAGCATGTGCAAAAGCCCCTGGCTATGAAACTGCATCAATCAGGAAACTACAGATAGTTCCACCCGACAGGCACAAAGGGGAGGTGTGTCAGGAAGTTGTGGCAGATGACACTAAAGAGGAGTCAGGTCATGAGGGATTGTATGCTAAGGTGGGGGGTTTGAAATTTATACAGAGGGCAATAAATAACCATTGAAAGACAGTATCTATCATGATCAGATGTATTTACATTTCTAAAAGATCACTCTGGCTGCACTCTGCAGGACAGATGTTTGAAAATACATCAGACTTGGGTTAGGAAAACTAATTAAAAGTTTTAAAGTAAACCAGGTGAGACATGAGGACCATTCCTAAGGTAATGCAGCAGAGGTGAAGGTTGAGTCAAAGGGACAGATTCAAAAAATATTAAAGCAGTAGAACCAAAAGGACTTGGTGATTAACTGAATGTCAAAGAAGGAGGAAAGGAGTCATGTGTGTATGTGTGGGTAGGGGTGGCCATGTCCATATTGAGCTTAGACAAGGATATAGATCTATCTAGGTATATCTGATGAACTAATGCCACCCATCAATTCTTTGGGGTCCTCTGTTAAGAAATGTGGGTTCTTGGGGCACCTGGGTGGTTCAGTTGGTTGAGCACTCGACTTCGGCTCAGGTCATGGTGTCACAGTTCATGAGTTCAAGCCCCACTTCAGGTTCGATGCTGTCTGCGCAGAGCTTTCTTTGGATCCTTTGTCCCACTCTCTCTCTCTGCCTCTCTCTCTCTCTCTCTCAAAAAATAAACATTAAAAAAAGAAATGAGTTCTTTATTAATATGACCTCATTTGTATGCCAAGATAGTGATCTGGGAAAACTTGAGGTTATGCTAAGATGACTCCAAGGTTTCCAGGTTGGGGAACCAACTGGATACATTTTAGTATAAGCTTCCCTAGAAATTTCTCAAATTAATAAAAACAAGAATCCAAGACTGTGAGCATGAGGGTCAGGCCGCACTGAGGCTGGAGTCACAGTGTGGTTTGGGATCCTAGATGGTTCCTGACCTACAAGCTGGTGTTCCATCATTCACCCAACTCAGTTCTACTCCTCACATCTGATTCTCTCTGTCATGCTACCAGATGGCAGACTCTTTCTTTCAAATGATATTGACATATTAACCATAGTGCTTCCTATCTCATCATTTCCTGTTATTCTTATGCTTTTCTCATCCCTCTCACCCATACTAAAGGACTCTTTGGCCACAGAGAGGATGAATCACATGAAAGGAAATGAATTTTATGTTAATGGGAATCCCTGTGCCCTACCAGCCTGAACCAACTTCTTGCGGACAAGTGTAGAACCCAACAGATAGATTTGGGGGTTCAAAAATAAACAGGGCCTGCTGCTTCAGATTCTGTGTCTCCCTTTCTCTCTGCCCTCTCCCACTCGTGTTCTGTCCCTGTCTCTCTCAAAAATAAATAAACATTACAAAAAAATTTTTTAAAGGGGCACCTGGGTGGCTCAGTTGGTTAAGCGTCCAACTTTGACTCAGGTCATGATCTCACAGTCCGTGGGTTTGAGCCTCCATTGGGCTCTGTGCTGACAGCTCAGAGCCTGGGGCCTGCTTCAGATTCTGTGTCTCCCTTTCTCTCTGCCCTTCTCCCGCTCATGCTCTCTGTCTTTCTCTCTCTCAAAAATAAACAAACATTAAAAAAAATTTAATAAACAGGGTCTGTGCCTAATAACTTTCTGGGTGGAGCCCAGAGAAGTGGCAAGCCCTGCAGAGTTATCGCTCACCAACATGTAAAAGGAACAACAGAGATGGCTATATGATGAATCCAGGCAAACAGCCCTGGAACAGCCTCGTGGAGCTTCCCCACAGTGGTGTGAGGAACAACCAGATGTTTCCCATGTATCCAGAGGAAGGAAGTAGCTGAGAGAGCTGAACTTGGAGACACTTAGTGATCAGGACAAGAGAACCCAATATTGGATGGATACAACAGCAGAAAGAAGAAATACCTCAGGCCGCCTGGGTGGTTCAGTCAGTTAAGCGACCAACTTTGGCTCAGGTCATGATCTCACGGTTCATCAGTTCAGGCCTCACATCGAGCTCTCTGCTGTCAGCACAGAGCCCGCTTCAGATCCTGTGTCTCCCCCTCTTTCTGCCCTTCCTTCCTCCATTTGCACTCTCTCTCCCTCTCTCTCAAAAATAAAAAAATAAACAAAAAAGAAGAAGAAGAAATACCACAAACGTAGATGACTGTAGATGTCATCTGCAGCTGGGGCAGAGGGGGTTGATACTCTGAATTCACTACGGAAACCCTGAATTGACTGAGATTGCTTTAAAAAAAGAAAAAAGACCAAAATTAAGTTTCTGCTAACTGGCTGAATGCAAGCTGAAAACAGATATAGGAAAAATGTTACATTTCCAGCAAATGTTAAGTGACATGGGCTGAGATTCATATCTACTATATTTGCTTCCAGTTGAGCCTCTTCATGAAGGAAGGAATCTGATTGCTTCATCTTGTGTTACATGCTAGGCCATGGGGTCATGAGCCAGTGAGGAAATTACTGTCTTTGAAGGGTCAGGTGCTCATACATAGTCCAATTAGGAGAAGCAGATCTGAAGCTTATTAGTAAAGGCAGGTTGACTACTTTCAAAGAAATCTCTGTGGCTTAACATAAAATGGCTTAATGGTTTATTTCTCATTCACGTCACAGTCTCATATGGATTATGGAGAGGGGTGGGGAGGAGGGTCATGCTCCAGGCAGTCATTCGGATATCTAGGCTCGGTCATCTTTGAATAGCTCTGCATCCTCCCCTGGATTCTCTTCATCCAGTGGTAGATGAAAGGAGAGTGCACAGGCCTGGAAGTTGCACTCATCATTTCAGGTCACATTCCATTGGCAAGAACTGTGACCCAGCCCCAGGGTCACAGTGCACCCCCCCCCCCAGGGGAGCAAGGAAAAGTAGTCTGGTGGTGTGCTCAGAAAGAAGAGAACAGATACTAGTGGGTCCTGATCATCTCAAACAGGCAGTGAGAACTAATGAAGGACCAAGCTAGGTGCTGGGAATCACTGTCCTTTCTCCCTCTCCTAAAGGCTCTGTGTAATGTTGTGCACTAAGTAGACACTTAATGAGCAAAACCTGTAGCGATAAGAAGTCCCCTGAAGTAGCACCTGTTTTTAGAGCAGAAGTTGCCAGAGTAGATGACTAATGCTATGGAGAAGACAGGAAGAAGTCAAGTTCCTCACACTATAAACTGCCTAACTGAAGGTTTCAGACAAAAGCAAAAAAGCTTGAGCAAGTCGCTTTGAAAGTGTAATCATTATGTATGATGATTACAGCCATAATGAGCCATAAAGCCTGGAATTTCACACAGTGTCAAAGCCTCCAGGTATGAAGCATTCTTGAATCTAATTTTTATTCTAACCGGAAAGTGAGAAGCCAACCACCAACAAGCCAAGTGGAAAACCCAGAGTTCTCCCCACCCCTCTCCCAACACATTTTGCTCTTAAGAGAATATAGACAGGGGCGCCTGGGTGGCGCAGTCGGTTAAGCGTCCGACTTCAACCAGGTCACGATCTCACGGTCCGTGAGTTCGAGCCCCGCGTCGGGCTCTGGGCTGATGGCTCAGAGCCTGGAGCCTGTTTCCGATTCTGTGTCTCCCTCTCTCTGCCCCTCGCACGTTCATGCTCTGTCTCTCTCTGTCCCAAAAATAAATAAACTTTGAAAAAAAAAATTAAAAAAAAAAAAAAAGAGAATATAGACAAACACTCAAAAAGAACCACAGCAATGTAAAACTCCAACCTTCCATAGAGCAAAACATTCACAAAGCCTATCTACCATACAAATTTTGGTTTTATCTTGTAACTTGAATCCCACTTTAAGAAAAATAAAATTGGGGTGTCTGGGTGGCTCAGTTGGTTAAGCGTCCGACTTCAGCTCAGGACATGATCTCACGGTTTGTGAGTTCAAGCCCTGTGTCGGGCTCTGTGCTGACAGCTCAGAGCCTGGAGCCTGCTTCGGATTCTGTGTCTCCCTCTTTCTGCCCCTCCCCTGCTTGCACTCTTTCTCTCCCTCAAAATAAATAAACATTTTAAAAAAATTTTTTAAGAAAAATAAAATAAAATAAAACATTTCCAGAAAAGTATGAAAATACTTAAGACATATGTATTGAATTTACAAGTTGAAGAATTCATGCAACTGTTACTTTTTTCCCATTCACCATGGATTTTTAAAAAAGTAAGTCTTCTGTAAGAAGAGAGAAGAATGTTAGCAATACTATTTTGTAGCTTAAAAAGACTATTTTTTGGTACAAACATCCTCTTTCTTTAGGCTTTTAAGATTCTAATTTGAGGGGCACCTGGGTGGCTCAATCGGTTAAGCATCCAACTTCAGCTCAGGTCATGATCTCACGGTCTGTGAGTTCAAGCCCTGAGTCGGGCTCTGTGCTGACAGCTCAGAGCCTGGAGCCTGCTTCGGATTCTGTGTCTCCCTCTCTCTCTGACCCTCCCCCGATCATGCTCTGTCTCTCTCTGTCTCAAAAATAAAACTTTAAAAAAAAATTTTTTTTAAAGATTCTAATTTGAAAATAAACTTTTAATGGTTGCATTTTCACAAATATAAGTACACGTGGTCAGCCTGCAGTTAGCTAGAAAATTCCATTCTTTGGGCATTTTGTGTAAAAAAGGCTTTGCTAAAAATACTTAATAAATTAATAAATCATGAAATTGAGCTCACTTGACTGCACATGTGCCTGATTGAGCTGTAGGTTTATTGTCTTCTGAAGCACAGATTGCCTGACATTCTATCTTTGGATGAATATTGCCCGTCACGCACCTACTCTCTGAACAGTTTCGTTTATTTCCCACAAGAAACTCTCCGATCCTGAAAACGCTAAAAGAAAACTGAGAGGGGGCACCTGGGGGGCTCAGTTGGTTAAGTGTCTGACTCTTGATTTCAGCTCAGGTCATGATCTCATGTTTTGTGAGTTCAAGCCCCACATAGGGCTCTGCACTGACAGTGTGGAGCCTGCTTGGGATTCTCTCTCTCTCTCTCTCTCTCTCTCTCTCTCTCTCTCTGCCCCTCCCCCCATGTTCTCTCTCTCTCTCTCTCTCTCCCTCCCTCCCCCCCTCCTTTGTCTCTCTTTCTCAGAATAAACAAATAAACTTAATTTAAAAAACAAAAAAGAAGGGGACACCTGGGTGACTCAGTCAATTAAGCATCCGACTTCAGCTCAGGACATGATCCCACGGTTCATGAGTTCAAGCCCCACGTCAGGCTCTGTGCTAAAGCCTGGAACCTACTTCAAGTTCTGCGTCTCCTTCTCTCTCTGCCCCTCCCCTGCTCACGCTCTATCCCTCTTTCTCTCTCAAAAGTGATAAATGTTAAAAAAAAAAAAAAAAAAAAAAAAAAGGTTACCATGGAGGCTATCTTCATGTTGAATGACTTTTTTGGTCAAAGTCCACTGGCCACCCAGCCTAAGTCCTTCTAAAGCAAGATGCTAGTCTCCTCCTGATGAGAAAAAGCATCCGCTCTCCCACAGATGTGGCCTTGTCAAATTTTAAGATTGACAGCATCTATCCTTCCCGTCATAGTATTTGCTCAACAACTGATAAGAGCAGACCTTCCTTGCAGGCTAGAGAGCACAACCCCCCCCCCATAACGTCCCTACTGAGCATTCTGAAATTTGTATCTCTTCTTCCATCTAAACTCTTTATTCATTGAGAATCTATATCGATTTGACCTAAACTGCAATGAAGTTCATACTGTTGCTATTTTGGAAGAATTTATTAAGCAAATAAGGAATATAAGTTAGATGTGGGGCTTCATGAGCTTCAGCTTATAAAGTACTCTCGGGTGCCTGGATGGCTCAGTTGGTTAAGCATCTGACTTGGGCTCAGGTCATGATCTCACGGTTCATGAGTCCAAGCCCTGCTTTCGGTGAGCCCCACTTCTCTCTCTCCCTCCCCTTCCCTCTCTGCCCCTAGCTGCACCCTCCATTAATACATACATACATATATACATACAAAAATCACTCTCAACACACACCTCATTTTATCCTCATAACCACCCTATGAAACAAGTTTTGTTGTCCCTATTTTGCAGATGAGAAAACTACAGTTTGGTAAGGTAAGGTGACTTCCTCCAGGTTACACAGATTGGTTTGTAAGTAAGGATACAGACATCATCATCATCACTATTATTATACACAATAATAGCATTTAATATCTACTGGCCAATGATTATGTAGCAGGTATTATGTTAACTATTATATAAGCATTATTTCAGTTTATATAATCAGCCTGTATATTAGGTACCCTTACAGTTCCCATTTTATTTATTTTTAATATTTATTGATTTTTGAGGGAGAGACAGAGCATGAGCGGGTAAGGGACAGAGAGAGGGAGACACAGAATTTGAAGCAGGCTCCAGGCTCTGATCTGTCAGCACAGAGCCTAATGCGGGGATTAAACCCACGGACCTTGAGATCATGACCCGAGCCGAAGTCGGACACTCAAACAACTGAGCCACCCAGGCGCCCCCACAATTCCCATTTTAAAGATCTATGACAGGGGCGCCTGGGTGGCTCAGTCGGTTAAGCATCCGACTTCGGCTCAGGTCACGATCTCGCGGTCCGTGAGTTCGAGCCCCGCGTCGGGCTCTGGGCTGATGGCTCAGAGCCTGGAGCCTGCTTCCGATTCTGTGTCTCCCTCTCTCTCTGCCCCTCCCCCGTTCATGCTCTGTCTCTCTCTGTCTCAAAAATAAATAAACGTTAAAAAAAATTTTTTTAAATAAAAAATTAAAAAAAAAGATCTATGACAATTTCTCAGAGAAATAAAACAACTTTCCCAAAGCCATAAGGCTAATAAATCTTGAAATATGTTTCACCTGTCTAAAAAAATAAACTGTATTTTTTTAAAGATTTTATTTTTACGTAATCTCTACACCCAGCATGGGGCTCAAACTCACAACCCCGAATTCAAGAGTGGCATGCTCCACTGACCAAACCAGCTGGGTACCCCAATAAACTGTATTTTGGAAATTTGGCAAATCCCTGTCTTAAACAAAGTTATCAATAAATAATAATTCTTACCTGTTCATTATAAAAAATTTGGAAGGTGTTCTAGTGTGAATATTATTGATAATCTGAGTTACCATAAGATATGAAATTTAGTATCTTTATTCATCAACTCCTCAAAAATGCCCCCAATTTGACAGAAAAAATATAATAAAGTGGCACTTTATTATAGTTCTGGCATTTTGGAGGGATGAGAAACATCCAATATATCTTTTATTTTGAACCTTCTTTATTTTTTTAAAATTCCAGTGTAGTTAATATACAATGTTATATTAGTTTCGGGTGTACAATACAGTGATTCAACACTTGCATATACTACTCACTGCTCATCAAGATAATGTACTCTTTTATGTTTATTTATTTATTTAGAGAGTGTGTATATGCAGTGTGCACCAGATACGAGTGGGGAACGGACAGAGAGAGGGAGAGACAGAATCCCAAGCAGGCTCTGCGCTGTCAGCACACAGCCCGACACGAACCGTGAGATAATGACCTGAGCCAAAATCAAGAGTCAGACACTTAACTGACTGAGCCACCCAGGCCCCCCAAGGTAAGTGTACTCTTAATCCCCTTCACCTATTCCACCCATCAACCTGTCCCACCACCTCCTCTCTGGTAACCATCTGTTTGTTATAGTTAGAGTCTGTTTTATGGTTTGTCTCTCTTTTTTTTTCCTTTATTTGTTTTGTTTCTTAAATTGTACATATGTGTGAAATCATATTCTTCC
The DNA here is from genome assembly GCF_014898765.1 of Herpailurus yagouaroundi. Classification (NCBI taxonomy): domain Eukaryota; kingdom Metazoa; phylum Chordata; class Mammalia; order Carnivora; family Felidae; genus Herpailurus; species Herpailurus yagouaroundi. The sequence continues at coordinate 4,182,423 of NW_024420442.1, read as the reverse complement.
ACATATATGTGTATTTGTCTTTTTCTGGCTTCTTTTTTTTAAGACATTATTTTTAAGTATCTCTACACACAACAAGGGGCTCGAACTCACAATTCTGAGATCAAGAGTTGCATGCTCTAACCACTGAGTCAGCCAGGCACCCCCTGACTGGCTTATTTCACTTAGCATAATACTCCCTAGACCCATCCATGCTGCTGCAAATAGCAAGATTTCATTCTTTTTATTGCTGAATAATATTCCATTGTATATATACCACATCTTCTTTATCCATTCATCTATCTTGGACTGTGTCCATAGTTTGGCTATTGTAAATAATGCTTCAATAAACACTGGGGTGCACATATCCCTTTGAATTAGTGTTTTCATATTCTTTGGGTTAATACCCAGTAGTGTGATTACTGGATCATAGGGTAGTTCCATTTTCAGTTTTTTGAGCAACCTCCATACTGTCTTTTACAGTGGCTGCACCAGTTTGCATTTCCACCAACGATGCACAAAGATTCATTTTTGTCCACATCCTCACCAACACTTGTTTCTTGTGGGTGTTTTTTTTTTTTTTAAGTAAACTCTATACCCAACGTGGGGCTCAAATTCACAACCCTGAGATCAAGAGTCACATGTTGTACCAACTGAGCCAGACAGGTGCCCCTCTTGTGTTTTTGGTTTTAGCCATTGTGACAGGTGTGAAGTGATATCTCACTGTGGTATTAATTTGCATTTCACTGATGATGAGTGATGTTGAGTATCTTTTCATGTGTCTGTTGGCCATCTGGATGTCTTCTTTGGAGAAATGTCTGTTCATGTCTTCTTCCCATTTTTAAATTGGATTATTTGGTTTTTTGGTGTTGAGTTGTGTAAGTTCTTCATATATATTGGATACTTTAACCCAATATACTTTTATACCACTTATGAGATGTGTCCTTTGAAAATACCTTCTCCATTCCATAGGTTGTCTTTTAGTTTTATTGGTTGTTTCCTTTGCTGTGCAGAAGCTTTTTATTTTGATGTAGTCCCAATAGTTTGTTTTTGTTTTTGTTTAACTTGTCTTAGGAGGCATATCGAGAAGAATGTCGCTATAACCAATGTCAGAGAAATTACTACCTGTGCTCTCTTTTAGGATTTTTATGGTTTCAGGTCTCACATTTGGGTCCTTAATCCATTTGGGGTTTATTTTTGTGTATGGTGTAAGAAAGTGGTCCAGTTTCATTCTTTTGCATGTCACTGTCCAGTTTTCCCAGGACCATTTGTGAAGGGACTTTTTCCCATTGCATATTCTTGCCTTCTTTGTTGAAGATGAAAAGAGATATCCTTGTTATGATTGCTTTTATTTGCTTTTAGTCATATTTAATTTATTTTGAAATTTCAAACTGCATGGAAAAAAGGGTGTTAAATTCTATACATATAAAAAGGCAGAAAAATATCATTGCTATAGTTGATTCTCCTCCCCTATGTGCATACGTGCATGTACACACACACCAGAGTAACCCATAGCCAACTAAGCCCCTACTACAAGTCTTCCAGCTCATAGCATTAGAACACGTAATACTCCTGAAGCAAACAACATGACTGGAGAAATAAAGCTCACACAAGAAGAGCTGAGGGAACAGTTAAAACACGTGCGACCCAATGATCAAGTCTTTGGGCCATTCATCAGAATCATCTTGGGAACTTGTTCAAATACAAGTACCCCAGCCACATCTGCAGAGACTCTGACACAGGGAGTCTGGCTAGGTACTGCTCAAATTCACTGAGAGAGGCTCATTAATCCTGGGGATAGAACCGAAGAGTATGGTTTCCTAATGTCTTGTTTTCAAAGCAGGGCTTAAAGGCAAACATGGTGGTCATTAATAAATACAGAGGGCACATTCATCCAATTTACAGAGGAAGCAAGTATGGGAGGGACAGTGACAGAAACTAACCCCGATAGTCTATCTGCAGTCCCATGAACAAATCAACCAACAAGTAGAATTACTTGAGCACCACTGCATGCCTCATGAAGGTAGTAGAAAATAGTATAATATTCATATCTCAGGGCACCTGGGTGGCTCAGTCCGTTGAGTGACCAACTCTTGATTTCCGCTCAGGTCATAATCTCACAGTTTGCAGGTTGGAGCCCCGCATCAGGCTCAGTGCTGACAGTGGGGAGCCTGCTTGGGATCGTCTCTCTCTCTGCCCCTCCCCTGCTCTCTCTTGAAATAAGTAAAATAAACATTTAAAAACTTTAATAAATAAAGAAATAAATAAAAAGGCCAAGGCATTGCATCCCTACACAGGATAGCTCTGGTGAACAGTCCTTGCTCCAGAACTTCCCTACCACATTGGCCAAAGCCGTGGCTGGCCTGTTTTGCAGTTCAACTTCCTCTGCTCAATTCTGCTTCCTCTCCTCTCACTTTGCTGGTATTATTAAATCCCTAACAAATAGCTTGAACCTCAAGCTTTGTCCATGTCCCTAGTACTAAGGATAAATCTGATGACAGAAAGGCAGGAGAGGGAGGCCTTATCCCTGAGGAGAAATATCCATCAATATAGAAGACTGGTATCCTAATGCATTAGGATACACTACGATCCTGGAATGATCTACAGCCCTTAACAAGAAAGATGTAAAAGTATATTTGCTGGCATGATAGAATGTCCAAAATATATTGTCATCTAAATTTTAAAGAGCAAGTTTTGGAACAGCTTTTGTAATATGTCCTCCTTTTTAAAGTTAACATAGCGTAGACTCATTTTAAATAAATTTGAATTATAAGAATTTGAAATACTTTGATATAAAAATATTTTAGTCCCAGTTTATGTACAACATTCAAAATAATGCAAATCTCCCCAAATTAAAATGTCACCAAGAATCACATCATTTCAAAGCCGGAAGGCCAAATGGATTGTAAGCCATGTTCACACTATCACCACATGGTGGTGCCACTTCAGCTAATAAACAAATTTTGGCCTTCTTTTGTTCAGACTGGTCTCGAATTATGCAAATTTCTAATTACATGGGGGTCCTCAGGAACACATAAAACACATATGCCCTGAATACTGGTAGGCAGAACATCTGGAGGAATACATCTCAAACTTAACTGGGGTTATCTCTGGAGAGTGGAAATGGGGAGGGTTTACGTTACCTGTCCATGTTATGCAGTTCTAATTTTATTTTTATATTCGGTAAGATACACAAAGGATGTATAAAGAGAAACAACTTCTAATAAAAACATAGATTCCTTGGATTTTTAAATAAAACCCCAAGCGTATGTCAAATGCCGGGCAGATGGCAGGTGGCACCCATGAGGCATGGCAGGAGGCGTGGCCTCCTCTGGCCAGGCATCTGGTGCTCCATGTGAAAGAGTCAAAGCCAGAGGAATCTGAATGCCTCAGTCCTTCCGGCCCTAGCAGCATCTCTGCCGTGCCCAAGGTCTTCCCCCAGACTCCCTCTGGCCCAGAGGGCACGCACACAGCCATTGCACAGCACAACCTTGCCCCTGCCCCAATTCTGAGCCTGCAGCTTCCATCAACCTCAAAGGGAACATGTGGAGCGGACAAATCCTGCCAGAACTGGTGAGAAGCCCCACTAGACTCCTGCAACACTGTGCCACCCTGGCCGTCAGAGGAGGGCTCAGGGGTCAGGCTGACCCAAGGACTAACAGCACCAGCCATCATCTGAGACCCAAGTATTGTACCAAGCACTTTATACACATGAGCTCATTTTATCCTCACCATCCTGAGTGCAGGCATGCCATCTTACAAAATGTGGAAACTGAGACGGACCAGAGAAGTCAAATTCACCTGTCCCAAATCAGACAACTGACAGAGTTGATCCCGGGTCTATCTGACGGACATGCCAATGCCCATGATTTACAGCTAATGCTTCTCTCTTTACACATGAGCCCTTGAAGCAAGGCAGAGCTGAATCCTCAAGAGCTTGGCCAAATTTGGACGGATGGATATTAATATACAGCTTGAAGCCTCTGGACCCAAATCATAATAAATCGCTGAGCTAGAGATGGACCCAGTACCTAGAAATACTGTCTGTTCAATTATTTGCATCCATTTGAATCTCTGTGCCAATAACAGTCTGGTTTGGTTTCTGGTCAAATATTGGATCAAGGATGTGTAGGTGAGTCTAAGGACAGAACTCCAGGCCCTTGTTAATTAGGAGATCCTTGACAACATTTAAACTTAGTGAACAGCATATTATAAGATCATGTGTAGGTACACCTGGGTGGCTCAGTAGGTTAAGCTTCCTACTCTTGATTTCGGCTCAGGTCATGATCTCATGGTTCATGGGTTTGAGCCCCACATTGGCTCTGTGCTGACAGTGCAGGGCCTGTTTGGGATTCTCTCTCTCTCTCTCTCTGTCTCTCCCCTGCTCGCTCTCCCTCTCTCTCTCTCAAAATAAATAAACAATAAATAAACATTTTAAAAAAGAGAGATCATCTGTAGTCAGGAGGCAGAATTAAAGGACCAGAAATGAGTCAAAGAAGGAACTCTGGGGGCACCTGGGTGGCTCAGTTGGTTAAGGGTCTAACTTCGGCTTGGGTCATGATCTCGCGGTTCATGGGTTCGAGCCCTGCATCAGGCTCTGTGCTGACAGCTCAGAGCCTGGAGCCTGTTTTGGATTCTGTGTCTCCCTCTCTCTGCCCCTCCCCTGCTCATGCTCTGTCTCTCTCTCTGAAAAATAAATAAACATTTAAAAAATTTAATAAGAAAAAGAACTCTGAAATTGGCAGCTCTAGGGAACTAGAGTACACAGTTAGCCTCAAACCCTGTACCAAGGTCCACTATGTATATGGCACATGGCATAACAGGGGCACCTGGGTGGCTCAGCCGGTTAAGCATCTGACTTCAGCTCAGGTCATGATCTCACGCTTTGTGGGTTCAAGCCCTGCGTCGGGCTCTGGGCTGACAGCTCAGGGCCTGGAGCCTGCCTCAGATTCTGTGTCTCCCTCTCTCTCTCTCTGCCCCTCACTCACTCATACTCTGTCTTTGTGTCTCTCAAAAATAAATAAACATTAAAAATATTTTTTAGAAAAAGCACAAAGGCATAACAGAATCTAGTGCTGAGAGGTTTCTAGTGCCAATGCCACAGACAATAAGGCAGCAGGTATTTCCGTTACTCTCTCTGGATTATCTGATCTGCTAGACAAAGAGGTCTTTGAGAACAGACACTAGTAGCACATCCCCAGTCTCCAGGACAGGGCAAGGACTCAAAGAATGTTGGCTGAATCAACCTCTACCCATTCTGTCACAATGAGTCACTTGATTTTATTTTCTGCTTAGGTTTATTATTGTCCATTCAGAAAAGATTTCTTTTTTCTTTTCTTTCTTTCTTTTGTTTTAAGTAGGCTCCATGCCCAGCACGGAGCCCAATGCGGGACTTTGAACTCACAACCCTGAGATCAAGACGTGAGCTGAGATCAAGAGTCAGATGCTTAACTGACTAAACCACCCAGGCACCACACGGAAAAGATTTCTTCCTTTTTTTAATTTTTTTTTTATTTTAGGGAGAGAGAAAGAGAGAGAGAGAGAGAGAGAGAGAGAGAGAGAGAGAGAGAGAGAGACTCGCAAGCAGGAAAGAGGGTCAGAGAGAATCTTAAGCACACTCAGTGTGGAGACTGACACAGGGCTCCATCCAACTGCCGTTGAGATCATGACCTGAGCCGGAAACAAGAGTCAGACACTCAACCGACTGAGCCACGCAGGCGCCCTCAGAAAAGATTTCTGATATATTTGCTAAATGCTACAGACAGAGGAAAATTCAAAAGAAATTGACACCATGCTTTCTAGGGTCTTACATCCATATTGGGAGATAAGATGAAGCACAGGTACACAACACAGTTACATAAAAATATTGAAAAGTCCCAGCAGGGGGCACCTGGGTGGCTCAGTCCCTTAGGAAATTGACATCAGATCAGGTCATGATCTTGGTCTGTGAGTTTGAGCCTGGCGTCGGGCTCTGTGCTGACAGCTCAGAGCCTGGAGCCTGCTTCGGATTCTGTGTCTCCTTCTTTCCCTCCCCTTCCCCGCTTGTGCTCTGTCTCTTTCTCTCTCTAAAATAAATAAACATTAAAAAAAAAAAAAGAAAGAGAAGTACCAGCAATCCTCAGCTCCCAAATACAAGTCTTAGGACAAACTTATCCATTTGATAGCCACTGTTATGCCATCCTACTGCCCTGAAGAGTCTGTCCATCCATCTCCACCATTGGAAATGCCCAACTTGCAAGGACTCTAAATAATTTAGGATTGTTCAGACATCATAACATAGAAAAGTAGACCGGTAAATCTGAGTTAAACCCCCTGCATGTCATTTACTAACTTTGAAACCAGATTATTCTCCTGCCTAACTCTCAGTATGCCCAGAAAAATCGTCATAATCACTTACTATCTGGATCCAATGGATCTTTTTATAGTTCTGTATTTTAAGTAATTTTACAAATAATTAACCCAACTAAGGATAAAGGGGTCATGAAAAACCATTTGATTAGGAACTCTTTTCACTTATGTCTGGCTTCTTTAATTTCATGTTTTCACTACTTATATGAATATATGATATTTTTCAGCATGGGGCTATTACAAACTCTACCATTTTGAACATTATTGTACAGGTCTTTGGATGTGTATATGTATTTCTTCTGGGTATAGACTGAAGACAGAAAATTTCTGGGTCATAGGGTATATGGATGCCCAATTTTGTTACATAGTGCTACAAGCAGGTTGTATGATTCACACCGCACCCAGCAGTATACGAGGCTTTCAGTTGCTCTGTGTCCTTGGCAACACTTTGGATGATGAGTCTTTTCATTTTAGCCATTCTAGTTTCTTGTGTTTTAAATATGCTGATTAGGAACTTTAATAAGCATTTAGACATAGTATATCAAATTTGTATTCTATACGTTCCTGGTCTTGAAGGTTTTCCTGGTTTATATCTACATTATGAAAGAGGAAAGAATAATGGCACATGCCCTTTTAGCAAACAGGGTACTCCAGGTCCCTGTCACAAAATATGGCCTGGTGAACTCCTTCCTCCTGCATGACTAGCTGGATAAGAACACTATATTTCCTGTTTGTCCTTGAAATTACACTGTTCCCTCATAGATTCTCGACTGAAAATTATATCTCGGATATTGACATCTCTAGACCCACGGTCTGAGATTTTACTTATATGATCAACTTCACCATCACCATTAGTCTAGAGTGCTGCTGTCTCTTTGGATTTCCCTTCTGATTTATCTAATAATTGGAAAACATCATCCTCTCAATTTTCTTCTCTTAGTAAAAAATTAAAATTTCTGAATTTTCAACTGTGTTTAATAAAAGCCTTAAAAAACCTACAAAGATGTGTTTTCAAACTTTTTATATTTTTGAAGGGTGATGAAGGACTTTGGACAACACAATAAACCAAGCCAGAAGGTGGTATAATACTCATGATTTATTCCAGAACTGCATTATCCTTCCAGAATATTCCATGATTCTTCTATTTTCTTATTATTTTAGTCTTTTCAGCATGGTTGAGAGTAATTGATGAGTAATGATTGAAATAATTCCTGGGGGGTGCCTGGGTGGCTTAGCCAGTTGAGCATCCGACTTCAGCTCAGGTCATGATCTCGGGGTTTGTGGGTTCGAGCCCCATGTCAGGCTCTGTACTGACAGCTCAGAGCCTGGAGCCTGCTTCTGATTCTGTGTCTCCCTCTCTCTCTCTGCCCCTCCCCCACTCTTCCTCTGTCTCCCTGTGTCTCAGAAATAAATAAACATTAAAAAAATTTTTAAAAAAAGAAAAGAAGTAATTCCTGGGATGTTGAAATAGCAAAGTGTTTCAAGATATAAAAAAATAAGATCAGTGGGGCGCCTGGGTGGCGCAGTCGGTTAAGCGTCCGACTTCAGCCAGGTCACGATCTCGCAGTCCGTGAGTTCGAGCCCCGCGTCGGGCTCTGGGCTGATGGCTCAGAGCCTGGAGCCTGTTTCCGATTCTGTGTCTCCCTCTCTCTCTGCCCCTCCCCTGTTCATGCTCTGTCTCTCTCTGTCCCAAAAATAAATAAATGTTAAAAAAAAATTTTTTTTTAAAATAAATAAATAAGATCAGTAAGATACTGTAATGTAGCTTAACTTTATAAAAGGGTTCAATGGGCTCACATGGTAATTGCAACACAATAAGTAAGTTTCTATTTGTTCTTTTGAAAACCTCTAAGAAAAAAATAAAAATCATTAAACACCAATCCTCACCATTAGTTACAGCTGTTGAAAATAAGACGCTTAAAAACATAAAATTGGGTCCAAAAGACCCTGTTAATATACTGAGGGTTAAGCCTTCCAAAGGTTCCCAGTCGCCTTCAGGGTAAATTCCTTGACGAGAAGGACCTCCGGAAGGTGATCCTTGCTTACTCTTCCAGCTATGCCAACTCCCTGTCACTCCTTCCTCCAGTTCTGCCAAACCGGCTGCAGTTCCCCTGAATACATCAAGTTGTTTCACACTTCTGGACCTCTGCTCACACTGTTCCCTCTGCTTGTAATGCCCTCTCTCCCCAATCTGCTTGGTGAACGCCTACTTTTGTTTCATTCTTAGCTCACCTAGTACCTCCACCAAGCAGTCTTCCTAGATTCCGTTTCCCAGCACAGCTTCCCAAGTAAGCGGCAGCTTCAGCTTACTTTTCTCATTGTCTACTAACTCACTGTATTGTCATTGTCTACTTGTCTGTCTCCCTTACCAGCCAGTATACTACTTTAAGTCAGGAATTGTTGCCAATTCATGCCCATAACCTCAGCACCTGGGCACTCGGTAAATGTTTATTGAATGAATGAATGAATGCACTAGCAGGTATGGAACAGGAAGTGTCTGTTGCAGTACACTGCAAAATAAAACCCGAAAGGGAGAGGAGGGCCAAACTATGAAGGCCCTTGAATAGGATCTTTACATTTATTAGAGTGTCCTTCAGTTTAATAGGCTTTCAAATACTGATCTCATTTGATCTTCTAAAACCCTATAAAGTTGGCAGGGTAGACAGATGAAAAAGTGGATTCTCTGACCCATCAAGTAACTAGCTTAAGGACACACTACTAATTAGAAACGGAGACATTCTGGCTCTTCAGTGCTATATTACATCAGAGCATCTCTGGGCTGAGGCACTTTAACCTTTGGGCAGTGGGAGAACCACAGGAATCACTGCATACAGAAGCAACTAGGAAAAGTTAATGTTTTCAGAATTTTTAGCTAGGAGATAGGTATTACTACTGTATAGTAAGAATAAAATCTGGGTATACGACATCTGCAAACTAAATAACAAATGCAAGACTACAATTTAATCTGATCATTTTACCCTCCAGACTAGAAAGGGGGTTCAGGGAAGCTTCAAGTGCATCTTTATATGGTGTCTTGAATATGCTTCAAAATAATCTGGCAGTGGGGCTAAGAGTGAGGTATAGATAAAATAAGATTAGCTACGAGTTGATCATTGTTGAGCTGGGTAAGAAGTACAAGAAGATTCATTATACAGTTCTATCTACTTTTACATATTTCTTAGTTTAGACTCCCTAAAAGCAGAGCCTAAGACAAAGACGTGGGTGCTGGTAGTTTATTTGGGATTCGATTCCAGGGAGCAGGATTAAGGGAGTTGGAAGAGTGAAAGAGAGAAGGTGGAAAATATAAGAATGCTGTTGAGGTCACTACTGTGGGCAGTGGAGACTCAAAGATGCTAGGACAACCTGAGAGGCATACAGAATGGCTCCCAAGACTGACTACCTAAAGTATGGGAGAAAAACACATTCGTCCATCCACAATGGCTGTGGGCTACCCAGAGTATAGGAAAAGGGGCTGGGGCAGAAAGTAGAAAGAAGAGTAACATACTGAAGGTAGGATACTGTCACCACGAGATCGGTCCAAGCTTGCTTGGCACTGGCTGTTAGAGCTGTGGCTAAAATCAGAGACGGATGGCAGGGGGAATGCTATGGGAGCACCATCTGCTACATTATATGCTTGAAATTTCCCATAATAACAAGTTAAACAAAAAATAAAGTATATCTTCTTCCATCTTTATTGCATCCAAGAAGGGTAGCCAGAGGGAAGAAGGCCTTGGGTTTGACTCTGAGAGTGTGAAGGTCTTTGGGAGTTTGGGGATGCCAAGTGCAGTTCATCAGGACTGAGATATAAAGAGATACAAATGCACTGTGATTGTTCTGAGAAGTGAGGTGATCATTTGAGTGGACTGAGAGAAGAGTTAAATAGATGGAGTCTTTTTTTCTCCCCTTTTGAACTCACCCAGGGATCTGCAGCTGATGTAATTTACAAACGATGCTTTCACTGACTTATGTTTTGTCTGCAGGCTTGGCAAGGCTTCCTGAGTCCTGCACACCCTTAATGCCCAGCTGCTCTGCACAGCTGGAACTGAGGAACCTGCCAGTCTAGCCCACAGGCTCTTGGGCCCCAGGACTCTTCCTAAGGATGGAAGAAAAGGAGGAACAAGGAGTAACTGTGGATCCCTTGCATCTGAACCATGCCATCAAAGATGGGCATTAATAATGATAATGCTAATATTTACAAGTAATAACTAATATCAGGCTCTGTTCTATGTACTTTACATATATCAACACATTAAGTGCTCACAAAAACCTTATAAGATAGGTATTATTATTACCTGCATGTTAAAGATGAAGAAACACAGAAACAAAATGGTTAAGGGACTTTCCCAAGAGCACACAGCTAATAAGTGGCAGAGCTGGGATTTGAGTGCAGTCTACCTCCAAAGCCCAAACTCTTGATCTCCACCCTATACTGTATCTACTGAAAACCCCTCATCCCCCACACCCTTCTCACCTTCTACCCCACCTAAAAATATGGCCCTTACTAGTTATTAGTTGATCCTGGAATGAGTATCATTAAATCACTGCTTAAAAGGTTGGCTAACAACAGCAAGGCATTATCCCCAAGGACCTGTTTCCACAGATAGGTGCCATCTGGTACACAATTGGTACCTATTACACATTTGGAGATTGAGAGAGGGAGTGGAAAGTGGGAATGAGTACTTGGCATGAGAGAGGAAGAAACTGGACTTCTACCAGGAGGATAGCTAGACAAATCAAATTTGTGGGGTTCTCACCTTAGAAAACAGGGTCAGCTGCTGGAGATCAGGACCAGCCTGGTTCTGGATCCCTGAGGCCCCCATCTCCTCCCAAATGGATCACTGCTCCCATCCACAGGCTGAGCCACACTTGGATTCTAACTCTCCTGCAGACCAATGGCAGGAAGTCCAAAGGAGCCCTCTAACAGTGCTCAGGAGCTCACCACCCCATCCAGTTGGTCCACCTAAGATCTTGGGTCCCAGCCCTTCTTTTGGCTTCTGTCTTGTCCCTTAATTCAAGTATCCACTTGCTGCCCAATTCTGGGAATGGATTGCTTCGCTGAAACCTGGGCCCTCCAAACTTGGGGCCCTTAAATACTAATAGCAATAACCAAACAAAAAATGACAAATGGCTCCCTTCTTAACCTTCAGTAGCTCCCTGTTTTGGCCAGTATGAAGCCAACTTCTTTAGAATGGCCTCCAGAGCTCTTACGGTCAGCCACCTCTTACCTCTCTGACCTCTTCCCCTACTGTCTGCACCCTCACTCACTCTGCCTCAGCCATACTGCTTCCATCCTGTTTTTCCACCATGATAGGCATAATCCTGATTCAGCGCCTTTATACTTGCTATACCCTTTGCCTGGAACACTATTCCCACAGATTGCTTATTATCTGCCAGGGAAAAAATCTGTAAGCATACATTAGAGAAATTGGGTAACACTTCGACCAGGTGAGCAAGATTAGCATTACCAATGAGGGGCAGATGGATATCACGTGCCTCTGTGATGCCCTGAGAAGGACCCAGCACCACTGAAGTAGTTTTCATGCTAGGGACGCATACCCTGAATCTAACCATAAGGAAACATTAGACAGACCCAAAATGAGAAATGTTCTATTTTTTAAAAGGACTTTATTCTTTGAAAATGTCAATGCTATAAAAAAACAAAGGCTATGGAAATATTCCAGGTTAAAAGAGGCTAAAGAGACACAACAACTAAAAGGAACCTGACTTTAGATCAGATCCTGTACTGGAGGGGCAAATAATGCTATCAAGAGCACTACTTAATCAACTGGAAAACTTGGCACAGCATCAGTAAATTAGATAAAATATTGTATCTGTGTTAAATTCACTGAAGTTGATAATTATACTGTGGTTATGTAAGAGAATATTCTTATTCTTGTGAATATCCACTGTATGATCATGATGATATATATAACTTACTCTCACCTGGTTCACGACCCCACTAAGAAAAGGAAAACTTGGGGCCCCTGGGTGGCTCAGTCGGTTAAGCGTCTGACTTTGGCTCAGGTCATGATCTCACCATTCGTGAGTTCAAGCCCCACGTCGGTCTCTGTGCTGACAGCTCAGAGCCCGGATCCTGCTTAGGATTTTGTGTCTCCTTCTCTCTATGCCGCTCCCCCACTTGGGCTCTCTCTCTCAAAAGTAAACAAACGTTAAAAAAGTTTAAAAAAGAAAAGGAAAACTCAAGCCACAGAATGAGAGAAAATATTTGCATTATATAAAGCTGACAAAGGACATTTATACAGAGTATATAAAGAATAACATAAATAAATAAATAAATAAATAAATAAAGACATGGGCAAAATATTTGAACAGACACTTCCCAAAAGAAGATACATGAATGGGGGCACCTGGGTGGCTCAGTCAGAAAAGCATCTAACTCTGGCTCAGGTCATGATCTCATGGTTCATGGGTTCAACCCCCTCATAAGGTTCTGCACTGACTGTGTGGCGCCTAGTTTGTGATTCTCTCTCTCTCTCTTTCTCTCTCTCTCTGCCCTGTCCCCTGAAAATAAACTTTTTTGAAAAAATAAGATACATGAATAGCCAATAAGCACATGAAAATATTGCCAACAAAGAAATGCAGACTGGGGTGCCTGGCTGGCTCAGTCAGAAGAGCTTCCAACTCTTGATATCAGAGTCATGAGTTCGAGCCCCACATGGGGTGTAGAGATTACTTAAATATTAAAACTTGTAAAAAAAGGAAACACAGATTAAAACCATAATGAGCTACTACTCCATACCCACTACAATGGCTACAATTAAGAAGATGGACAATACCAAACAAATGTTGGCAAATGAAACTCTCATATGTTGCTGGTGGGAATATAGAAAGATACAACCTGTTCAGAAAACTGGCAGTTTCTTACAAAGTTAAATACACAATTATCATGTGACCCCAGAATTCAATCCATAGGTACTGCATTAATTTTTCTACACTGCATAATAAATTACTACCAACATAGTAGCTTAAAACAACACAAACTTAGAATCGTATATTTCTCACGGTTCAGGAGTGTGGGTGTGGCTTAACTGGGTGCTCTATTCTGGATTTCACAAGGCTGCAATCAAGGTGTTGTCCACAGTTGCAATTACATCTGAGTTTGGGGTCTCTTCCAAGATTATGTGGCTGTCTACAGAATTCATATCTTTGCAGTTGCATAATTCATGGCAGTTTGCTTCTTGCAAGCCAAAAGATTGCCTCTCTATTAGACACGCTTTTAGGAGCGCTCACCTGATTAGGTCAGGCCCACCCAGAATAATCTCCATCTGATTAACTCAAAGTCAACCAACTAGGGACTTTAACTGCAAAATCCTTTCACCTTTGCCATATCATGTGACCTAATCATAGGCATGATCTCCCACCATATTTACAGGGCCCAACCACATTCAATAAAGGGAATTATATAGGATACATAGACCAGGGAGCAGGAATCTTGGGAGCCATATTAGAATTCTGTCTATCATAGGTACTTAAGAGAAATGTTACACCCGTTGATACTGTAACACATTTCTTAAATTTGCTATTTATTATATTATTATTATTATTATTAATCATTACTTTTTTTCTCTTTGTATTTCAGTTTGGTAAGTTTCCTCTGCCCTATCTTTACGTTCACTGATTCTTTCCTCAGCTGTGTCAAGTTTGGCAATGAGCCTATCAGAAGTATTCTTCATTTGTCTTTGGTGTTATTTCTTGTACTGTTATTTCCTTTTGATTCTCTTATAATCTTCATCTCTATGATTACACTACCCATCTGTTCCTGCATGTTGTCTACTTTTTCCATTAGTCCTTAACATATCATAGTTACTTTAAATTCTCACAGTTACTTCAAATTAAATATTTATTTATTTATTTGTTTATTTATTTATTTATTTATAAGCAGTCTCCACACTCTGCACAGAGCCCAACATGGGGCTCGAACTCATGATTGTGAGATCAAGACCTGAGCCAAGATCAAGAGTAGGACGTTTCGCTCCTTATCAGGGAAATACAAATCAAAACCACACTCAGATATCACCTCACACCAGTCAGAGTGGCCAAAATGAACAAATCAGGAGACTATAGATGCTGGAGAGGATGTGGAGAAACGGGAACCCTCTTGCACTGTTGGTGGGAATGCAAATTGGTGCAGCCGCTCTGGAAAGCAGTGTGGAGGTTCCTCAGAAAATTAAAAATAGACCTACCCTATGACCCAGCAATAGCACTGCTAGGAATTTATCCAAGGGACACAGGAGTACTGATGCATAGGGGCACTTGTACCCCAATGTTCATAGCAGCACTCTCAACAATAGCCAAATTATGGAAAGAGCCTAAATGTCCATCAACTGATGAATGGATAAAGAAATTGTGGTTTATATACAC